>NC_143569.1:24243000-24551500 GCF_054136105.1 Typopeltis vanoorti | reverse complement strand
CACCAGCATGTTTTCTTTTTCACTTGTTCCATAAATCCCTTCTGCTGTTCTTACCATTACATCACAAAATTTCTCCATCTCTTCTTCAGTACTCATGGGCCTTAGACTGATTCAAGACTCAAATTCTTGCTTTAACTCAACATGTCTGTTTCAACACACACAGACTCAACTTTGTATCTCTTTTTTATTTGCATATTTATTTTCCATAGACTACTTAAAAGTGGCTATGAGAAGCCTGTGATCTCCATTAAGGTGACAGATAACAAACCTTTGATGTCCACAATTCTCTACTCTCTTCTTCGTCAAGGATGAAATAATCTATCATCAATTTTTGCTGACCATATCAACTATTCCTTGTAATTCTGTGCATTGTTGCCAAAGGAAAATTACTAAAAACGGCTAAATCTAAAAATAAAAATAAATAAATAAAATAAAAATAAAAATAAAGAGCTAAAAAGGAGTTGATAATAAAAATTTGAAGCTAAAATTTTTGCAGTAGCAGATATTTTTTAGTTACTTTACTCAAGATGAAGTGGTACTTGCATTTAAGATGACTAAAGACATCTTCCAAGTGGTCTTCTGGGCTTAATTCACCAACGTTTTCACTTAGATTTTCAGATTTATTATATGTGGCCATCGTTCCATATTATTACTCAGTATAGATGCTGGTAAATGATAGTCTCTACAGCACTTGTTATTATGCCTGAGGCCATACTTCAATGACAAAATAGCTGTCTGCACTGACAATTCCATCTTGTTTCTTAATTTAGTTTTAGCTACATTCATGGAACTAAAAATTCATTCAATTTCCACATTAGAAGTTCGCAGTATTAATAAATTTATTACACACTGAGCAATTTCTTTAAATGGATTCATTCCAGATGCATCTTTGTATTCTCATACTTCTCACAGCTCAGGTTTTCTATATTTGTCTATTTATTTAAGTGGATAATATTATACTGGTATTCAGCAGCAGCATCTTTTTCTGTTTTCAGCATTTAAGATGGGAGTAACAGGTTCATTTATATGTTTTAGATCATTGTCAACAGAAAAAGAAGAGATCATTGTAAAAATATTCTAGTTTTCAAGCAACCATTGCTTAAGCTGTTTGAAGAGACCAAGCAGAAACTGTCTTGCTCTATTTCTAGGATTGTACTGATCATTTTGTGTTATTTTCTTTTTTTTATCTGTAACTAATATTTTGTTTGGGATTCAAATAGTCATCAATCTCTGACTCTAAAGGGTCGACTCTGGATGATGGTAGCAATGGTAGCACTAACATATTAGCAATAGAGCGAATCAAACAAGAAAGGTCTTCAAATAATCTCGTCTTATCCGCACTGTTAGATTTGATAATTTGGTGAACTTGTACTAGAACAGGATGCAAAAATACAACAGATTCCTTTCATCTTTGTACATCTCCCACAAAATTTGAGCTTTGTAACATTTCTCAGTCACACTCATGACTTCGAAGTGAGTTTTTAATTCCAACCACTGGCTGAGAATTCTACTACAGGTTCAATGGAGAGCCACCTTGTTGCACAGTTGCTTACAATTTTCAGAAGAGCATCATTTTTGTTGATAGTTTGATAGAGCTCTTTGTATGCTGCTTATCTTGAAGAGGAATGTGAAACCAATTATATGTTTTGGTAACTAAACATTCTAATTTTCTTGGGAGAGATTCTGAACAAGGGTGAGACATTGCCAGTTGCAATGAATGGCATATACATCTAATTAAGATTAAGGAGGGAATATATGCCTTCAGTTGTTCATGAATGCTGTTATTGACACCAACCATAACACTGGCATTGTCTGTACCAATTGCAAAGATTTTTAATGTCCAGATTCTTAGTCAAGAGCTCTTTTCCAGTGCAGCCATAATATCACTAGCATCACACTTTTCTAGAACCACCATGCTCCCAAATGTATGCATAATTTTGTTGAATTTCTTGCTATAATAAATCATGGCAATTCCTAAAATCTACTTCACTGTGATATCATCTGATTCATCTATTAGCAAGCTGAAATTTCTTTCTGCAATTAGATCTTTTGCAAAATGCTCACTTGGAATATTCTTTACAATTGCAGAGCACTTAGTTCGGTGCATTTTTATCTTTGGCATAATTTGACTGTCTGGGATGATATTTTTGCAAAGATCTACTAGATGATCACAACTGTTCAATGATGAATGGCAACAAAGAAATAATGCTAAGCTGTCTTCAAAGTTCACTGTTTCAACAGAC
Source organism: Typopeltis vanoorti (assembly GCF_054136105.1). NCBI lineage: Eukaryota > Metazoa > Arthropoda > Arachnida > Uropygi > Thelyphonidae > Typopeltis > Typopeltis vanoorti. Next base: position 24,549,257 of record NC_143569.1, on the reverse strand, counting down.
TTCTTCACAAGCATATTTGTAATAGGAACAGCCATATATGGAACTGCAGCAAGATGTTTCTTAGTTTCGCTATGCTTTACAAGCTGACAATATTTAGCAGCTATATCACACCTGCAAAACTTACAGTGGCCTTTTGTAGTGTCCCCAGGAACTACACACAGCCATTTACTAAACATTCCCATTTGCAACCACACCCTCCTAAATTTTCGCTTGTAAGCTTTATTTGTCTCTTTGCTCAATTTTGAAGAAGGGTATGCAACGCCTTACTGCAACAACAAATTACAATCAGTCTCTGAAAACTCGCTATTGTAACTACCAACTAGAACACTGTGCAACAGACTAACTTGTAGCGGCGTTCTCAACTTCAAGGTGGCAAAACGGCAGACTGTTCAGCCACGTAGCTGGCTGATGTCATCGCATGTTTGAAAATTGTATGATACTCGCACCAAACATATAACACAATTCTTTATCAAATGCAAACATCTGGAAACCGCAACATTGATTCTGTGGTCTTCACTTTTCAGACTATCTGTTACCAATTTTGAGATATTTCTGATGCAAAAGTCTAATAAACTTTGTCCCATTTTCTTTGACCCAAATAAATGGTACTAAAGTTTTTGTTATCCCTATTTTATCTTCTCTAACCTGTGCTTTAAAATATCCTGAGACTATTTCACTCTTATTTTGAATAATACCAAATGATTCTCAAATACTGTTTTTTTCTTTCACTTTTATATCTTATAGTGTGTATACCAGGATAAGTGAGATTTCTTTCCCATCACATTCAAACACAAGCTTAATTATCTTATCACTAATACTATCACATTTTGTGCCATTTGCTTCTCTGTTGATGATACAACCATTTTTGGATGTTCAACTCTTCTCCGAAAGAAAACTCTCCTTTAAGTTCCTATTTCAATGTTTTTTCCATTTTTTCTCACTTAAACTGAAAACATCTAGCTTCCTTATTTGAAATTCCACCCTAACACAGACTTCAGTAATGACATAATTTGCGAGCATTTACTAAAATAAAAAGTATAAATTAATACAGACTATATCTCATACCAAAGAGTGTCATATATTTAGATAGCTTGTTGAATTGGATTTAAACGGTACTTATGCAAACACAGATTGATAAGAAAATAACCATTTATTAATTTAAAAGCTAATATTTCGCTGGTATTATATCCAGCATCTTCAGAGCACACAAACAAAGTTTGTTACAAATGCGAGACAACCACAATTCGATGTAACAGTGGGGCTAGTAAAAGTAATTGCAGTGTGCAATGCAAGACTAAAGTCCTAATACGCCGCCATCTAAGTTAAAAAATAAATAAATAAAAAAAACTGTAGTCCAAAGTTTTGATAAAAATTTAGTAGTCCAAATAGTAGTCCTTGAAAGTTTTGAAAAATAGTAGTCCAAAGTTTTGAAAAAAATTAAAATAAAAATAAATTCAAATAAAATAAATAAATATTAATTTGGTCTTAGGATGACTGTCTCCCAAATCTTTGGGAGATTTATACGGCCATACTTGTTAAGGTTTGGAGATTGTTTTAAGCTTCTGTTGATTTCAGGAACAACCTCTCTGAATTGTAGAAGCTTCTGTGCAGTACTTTTGTTTTTTTCCCCAATTGATCCTGTGTGCTGTGGTATCCAAAGCATGGTCTGCCAGACCCGACTTGCCATAGCAAAAGTGCAGGATATATATTTTGTGTTCACTGCGGCAGATGTCCACAGTTCTTCCTGTCTGTCCGTAGTAGGCTCGATGACAAGAACAGAGCACTTCATAGACTCCTGGATGTGATAAAGGAGTGAATCTGTTCATAGGTGAATGGATAAGAGTTGACAAGTTGACAATTTCATATAAGATTTAAATACAGTGCGCAGTTGGTGTTTGTTAATCCCGTACATTAAAGATGTGCCTTTAAAGTACGGGATGGTGATAGTTTTGTTGTAGTTTTCTGTGCTAGGTAGTGGGGGAGATTTCTGGGTAGCATTTAGTATTTTATCTATCTTATGGGGATTATAGCCATTGGTTAGGAAGGTGTGGCACAGGTGAGAATATTCTAGCTCTATGGGTTAGTTTTTTAAGATCCCATATTGTTGAGAAGGGTGATGGTGTGATTGTTTGTGTAAATATCTCCTTGTATGTGTGGGTTTTCTATAAACTGAAAATGATAAGGAACCTTCTGGAAGATGTGTGATCACTGTGTCCAGGAAGGGCAGGCAGTCGTCATTGACTTCAAGTTCCACTGTAAAATGGACTTTAGGGTGCTGGCTATTCAGATGTACTAAAAATGTATTCAATGTGTCTGGGCTATGTGGCCAAATAGCAAACACATCATCAACATAGTGTTGCCAGAGACTAGGTTTGAGAGTAGCTGTGTTGATAGCTAGCTTTTCCAAATGTTCTATGTAGAAGTTGGCTAAGGGGGGGAGCTGTACCATCTAATTGTTTGTATATTTTCCCTTTTCATGTAAAATAACCTGCCTGTAATGTAAATTTAAATAGCTGAATACATCAGGGCGGAATTGTGAATTTAGCAAGTTAAGTGTTTCAGTCAATGGTACATTAGTGAATAATGAGGTGATATCAAAACTTACCATTAGTTCTGAACTATTTAAGGTGTGGTTTTCTAAAATACTTTTTAGATGGGTAAAATTTTTAACAAAAGAGGGAAATTATTTGTGCAAGTGGCTAGTAGTTTGGCTAAATATTTAGCTAGTTTATATGTTGGACTGTTCATACTATCTACAATAGGGCATAAAGGTGTACCTTGTTTGTGGATTTTTGGAGCACCATATTATTATTAATATGGGTAACTCCAGGGAGTCGACAGACTCTTCGAGGGAGGCCCTAACATCACATCTCAAGAAAAACTATTCAACATTCACACAGTATCTATCATACCTCGCCTTGAACTCATTCACAGTCATGGCACCCACAACAGACTCTGTCAGCTTATTCCACTCATTCACCACTCTCCAAGTAAAAAACCTAGCTCTAACACCCTTGCTAACCACATTCTTGCCCAGCTTCGATGTATGGCTCCTAGTCCTCCCCCCACCAGTCCTATTCTCAAAAATATCTTCTGAATTAATCTTATAGAAACCCTTCAGTAATTTGAATGTCTCAATCATATCACCCCTTTTCCGCCTATCAACCAATTTCTGCAACCCACAAATCTTCAACCTGTTCTCATAAGGTTCATTCCACAGACCTGCTATCATCTTGGTCACTTGTCTCTGGATCCTCTCCACCTCCTCCCCATCAAGAAGAAACCCTGGCACCCATATCTGGGCACAGTAGTCTAGATGGGGTCTTATCAAGGCTCGATACAGAGGAACAATAACTTGTTTGTCTCTGCTTGTTAAAGTATTTTTCAGCAACCAAGTGATTTGATGAGCTGATTTAGCCACTTTTGCAATGTACCCCCTAAACTTCAACTCCCTATCCAATAACACTCCCAAATCCCTGGCCTCATCGATCTCCTGGAGAACGGTTCCACCAATGTGATACACTACTGCTAATCTTTTCACCCCAAAATGCATAACCTTACACTTTGCCATATTAAATTGACATCCATTTTCCTTAGCCCAGTCCTCCAAACTATCCAAATCATCTTGCAAAATTTTGACATCCTCCCAACTTTGCATCATCAGCAAACAAGTGAACGCTTCCTCTCAGATCCTTTCCTATATCGTTAATGAACAATTTGAAAAGTAGTGGTCCAAGAACAGAACCCTGCGGCACACCACTAGTCACAGCCGTCTTTTGGACTCTACTCCTGAATAAACCACTCTCTGATATCTCTCCATCAACCACCCGCCTATCCATCTCACCAACCTATATCCATCCCCATATGCTGCAGTTTACTGATTAGAATTCCATGTGGTATCCTGTCAAAGGCCTTAGCAATGTCCAGTAGAATCATTGTAAACCCATTACCCTTATCCAGTTCAGCCGTCACTGTGTTATAAAACTTGAGCAAGTTACTGAGGCATGATCTACCCTTCACAAAACCATGTTGTCCCCCGTACAGTATCCCATTTTCATCTATCCAATCCTGTATTTATCTCTTGACTAATTTCTCCAAAACCTTGACAATGATTCCTGATATGCTAATTGGTCAGTAATTTACAACAGCAGTCTTGGAACCTCCTTCATGCAGTGGAACTATTTTCCCATCTTTCCACCCCCTCGGGACAAACCCAGACCCGAGACTTAAATTAAACAAAATAGTCAAGGGCACTGACAATTCTTTAGCCGCTTCACGTACTACACGAGCTGGTACACACCATCCAATCCCACAGAAGTACTGACATTGAGGTTTTGTAATAGACTATTTAGCTCCACTTCATTCACCACAATTCCCGTATAATCTATTGGTTCTTTCATTCCTGCAATGTCACCACCTGGATGATATACACTTGCAAAGTGCTCGCTCAGTAATTCAACTATATGAACTGATTCGGTTACCTCCCTACCATCGGCATTCTTTAAAATCAATCTGTCATATACATTTTTTCTTTTACTTGCAACATATCAAAAAAACTGTTTGGGATTCTCTTTAGCCTGCATGGCTAATGTTCTTTCATAATCCGTTTTTGCTTTTCTTACCACACTCGTTACCATTCTGGTCTGCGCTTTATACCGTTCGTGTGTCTGCTGGTCACCTTTCTCCTTAAATTCCCTCCATAGTTGTTTCTTTTTTTGCAGCTCAAGCTTAATAGTGTTATTCATCCATTTAACCCCAACTTGATTTATTATTTGCACTGTAGGTATACAGTCAGCCATTACCTCATGCAAACACTTCTTAACTGCCTCCCATGCACTATCAACATCTAGCCCTTGCAGTTTTACATGCCATGGCACTGAACAATTTCAAATCAAATTCAAATATACATGTTCTTTTATTCCTCAAAAGAAATAGGTATACTTTGAGCAAATCAGTGGAGATGCAGCTTCCTCACAAACAACAATACAGCAATAACAAACAGATTGAAAATATTGCTCATTTCTGATGATAGTAAACAAATACTTCTTCTTTTTTGAACGCAATATTTAGCTTGCTACAGAAAAGCAGTGACTGCTTATTGCTTTACTACTTTTGAAGATGTTTGTAATTCAAAACAAAATGTGCTGAATGTTTTAAATGTTACTTGAATTTATTTTATAGTCACAAAGAAATTAATCAATATGCAGAATCACAAAAAAAACCATTCTGGTAATCATTCTGTGTTGACTAAGAAAGAATACTTTCCTATAGGAAAGGAACATAGTAAACTGTATACTTTATCAGTCTGGTAATGATTACTTCCAACAAGATAAGGCAAAGTACATTTGGGAATGGTTCTAGAAGAAAGAGGGTGGACAATGGCGAATAAACCATTGAATTGCTTACAGTAATTCAATGGTTTGTTCAACCACTAGAGATTTCAACTCCAAACAAGTATTTGCAGGATGAGATGGAACATATTTATGAAAATCAACTGCAATCCGATCTGAGGCTAGAGCAGGATACAATAAAGTCTGCATGAAAGCATCCATATGAAATGCTTGTGGGACCTTATGTAATCCTTATCCAAAGAGTTAATCAGTGTATAGAAACTAAGGATAGAAAGACTGAAAGAAAATATCCATGTAGCATGCTAAGCAAAATTATGGAAATTTTACAGTAGTCACATTGCATAATTAGTAGGTCAGTTTAGAAGTCAAATTCCAGATTACTGAAGCAGACCTCACTGTACCAATCTATAAAAATGGAAATACAGTAAATATACATTATAATAAGTACTGTTATAACAAAATGAGTGTGTTATAGTGAACTACTGACAGTTTTGTCTATTTTTGCATAGACAAAACTGATGTCTATGCAAAAATACTGTTTTTGGCTAGATATTGCAAACAAAGAACTGCATTTAATAGCAAGCAACATTTATGCCATACCATCAGTCTTCTAGGGCTAACATCTTTATTGAAAATGCTTTCTGACAAGTTGTCTTACTACACAGGTTGCCCAATAAAATGGGCGACCTGTGTAGTAAGTTATTTTTTAAAATACAGAATCAATGATTACCTTGTCTGTGATGTAACCATAGAAAGTAATCATTGATTTAGCCCTTGAAGTTGGTTGGATGGTGTCAGATATATATTAAAGATATATGTATTAAGATGCATATCACTATATACCAAGTATAATTTTTTTTATATCTAATATCATGGAAACTTTCTTTCAAGTAGTAATTTTCATATTTCAATCTCCTTGAAAAGTATCATCATAAGGCATCTGTATGGATTCTGAAGAATCATAATGGCAGACCAACACTGACCAATATTCACACAATGCCTATTATACCGATCCTTAAACTCATTCACTAACAAAGTACTCAAGTGCCTCTAGAAACCCATTCCATTCATGCACCATTCTTCAAGCAAAAAATCTACTTTTCATGTTCTTAATAACTCAGCTCTTACACATCTTTTAAGGCTGATCCTTGTTCTCTCCTTTCTTCTGCATCCACTCTATAAAACTCCTTTAGCAACCTGCATATTTCAATCATATTTTCTTCTGCCAATTAACTAAACTGTGTAATAACACACAAATCTTCATTCTATCCTCCCATAGAGCACTCCATAGACCTGTTATTACTTTGGTGACTCCATTTCTGGAGCCTCATCACCACCACTTCCTCATCCTCAATAAAAAACCCAAACAACCAAATTTGTGAACAGCAGAAATGATTATATCAAAGCCTTTTAAAGGGATATAAAACTTCCTCATCCTTACTTGTCAATGTGTTTCTTAGCATCCAAAAGATCCTCTGAGCTACAGTTAATTCTCATTATGGTACACAGTTAAGGGTCAAAGCTGTATAACTGAGAGGAGACCTCCACATGGCCGTTAAGGAATGCAGAGAATCGATCATGGCTTTTGACCTAATGTCCAATCTTCACCTTCTCGTGGTGCATCCTGTTAGGTATCTACCTGGATATTGAACGAACAAGGATGGGCTGGCAATTTGGAATTTAGACAACCAACTTGTATTCTTAATGACTTAAACAATAAGAATTGTTTAACAATAATGTTGTACCATCGATACAAAATGACGGTACAAAATGAAAGAATTTCATGCCGGCTGGGGGTATCACTTGGTTAAACAAGGCCGCTGATGTTTTTGCCAGGGAACCAGGGTGAACAGCAAAAATTCAGCTACAGGAACAAATCCTAAAACACATTCCAACTCAACATCACCAGAGTTCGGGAAGGGTAGCATCAACATAAGAAGCCTGAATGGCAAAGAAATGGAGCTAGCTGAGGAATTGGATAAGTACCAGATCGACATAATAGGGATGACTGAAACAAAGACAAAACCGGTAAGATCCTTCTGAGTAATAAATACAAAATGTTATATTCAGACAATGACAATCAAGTAAAAGAAGGAGTAATCACATTATTCAACACTAAATACAAGGCTAATCTTGTTGAATAGCATGCTATACATAAAGTAGAGTGATGTGTGCAAATATGAGAGTGCACAATGAGACTTATTTGTACTTATGGTCCCGCAGAAGGTTCTACTAAGGTAAAAGTGGAGGAATTTTTTGAGGTTTTAGAGAGGCAACTGACACAATGAAAAAGGAAAAGTTGGTCCTTATTGGGGATCTAAATAGCAGAGCAGGAAATGATTGTCAGCTATACAAAAATATTTTGGGAAAATTTGGAGAAAAGAGAAAAGATAATAATATTGGCAAATACCTGTCGAATTCTGCTCAGGACATGAACTGGTTATTACCAAAACAATGTTCCAACATAAAAATGTGCACAAATGCACATGAAGAATAGAGCCAAGGAATAAGAAAAGTCTCATTGACTATGTTATTGTTGATAGTGATGTTTCTCACTGGTGCTGGACACCAGAGTGTACAGAGGATTTGAAACTGGAAGTGATCACCATTTAGTCTTAAGCAGGATAAAATTGAATTTCATATTGAAAAAAAGAACATATAAGAAAGTTTTAAAGCGAATAAAAGTTGAGCAGCTCTCAGATGTGAATTGTAGACTAAAATACACAAACATTATTCGAGAAAATATGAAAGAGTTTGAGAACAGGAACCAAATCTTGGAGGTTCAGTGGCAAGCCCTGAAGAAAACATTGACTGATTGGGCCAGAAAGGCATGTGGTGACGATTTGTCTGCATGGATAAAAAATCAGAATTCCATGGTGGACACAGGAAGCTAAAGAGACAGTGAAGGAAAAGAAGAAAGCATATCAAAAGTTCCTGGCAAATAAGCCAGCTTTTGTTCTTAGAGAATACAGAGACAAATGTAAAAAAGCTAAACACTGTGTAAAACTAGCTAAAGAAAAGTCATGGGAAGATTTTGGTAAGAATATAGAAAATAAATGTCAAGAAGGTGGCAAGATATTCTGGAGGTTGTTGAAAATGCTTAAAAATGAAGAAAATGTGTTGTAAAAGGAATTACAGATGATAGAGATGACATGAAAACTGGAGAAAAAGATATCCTTGATTTATGGAGTAATTACTTTGAAAAATTGCTAAATGAAACAAGCAGTGATAGCACAGTGGTAAAAAACACTGAGCAGACATGCAATCAGGAATAAATATCCATTCTTAAAGTAAAAAAAGCCATCATATGCCTGAAATGTAAAAAGGCAGCTGGAGTACATGATATTTAACTAGAAATGGTCAACTACGAATATGAAGGTATAAAAGTTTTACAGTGGCTGCACTGCATGGTTCAGAATGCCTGGACAGAGGGATGAGTTCAAGTTGATTGGAGTAGAGCTCACATAGTACCCATACATTAAAAAGGGAAATAAAACTTAATGTGAGAATTACAAAGGTATTTCTTTACTGAGTGTTCCTGTTGAGATTTATGCACATATTGTTGAGAAACAGTTGAGAAGGATTGTGGAAGGGAAGTTTAGTGAAGGACAAGCTGGATTCAGGCTAAAGAGGCTGTCAGGATCAGATTTTCACTTTACTAAAAATACTTGAGAAATTTTGGGAATATAACAAAGATCTTTATTTAAGTTTTGTAGATATGGAAAAGGCATATGATAAGGTGCCAAGAGAAAAGCTATTAAAAATGCTACAGTTGTATGGTGTCAATGGGGCATTATATCAAGCAATACTTAGTCTTTATTTGAGTTGTAAGTCAGCAGTTAGAATTGAAGGAAGTACAGAAAGATGGTTTAATGTTAAATCTGGTGTCAGACAAGAATGTACATTATTCCTTCTGTTATTCATTATCTATATGGATCACATTATGAAGGAAAGTAATATTAAACCTGATATCAAAATTGGAAATGCTAATATCAGTTCTTTACTTTATGAAGATGATGTTATACCTCTAAATAAATCTGGTACAAGTCTGCAAGATTCCATAACTAAGTTATATAACTGATGTAATAGATATGGTATGAATGTCAGCAAGAACAAGGCAAATGCATTGAAAATATCAACTGCATTGTGAATGGAGAACCTATAAAACAAGTTAAACATTTCAGCTACTTAAGCACGATTTTTAATGAAGATGGAAAATTAAATATGGAAATAGACAACAGAATCAACAAAGCTGGTATGGTAGGAAGTCAACTGAATAACTTTATAAAGAATAAGAGAAATTAGTGAAAACACTAAATTAGCTGAATACAAGACTGCGTTCGAGCCAATTTTAACTTATGGATCTGAGAGTTGTGTTAGAAATAAAACACTTGACGAAAGACCAGAGACCACAGATATGAGAGTCCTGAGAAGGATTAGTGGCATGAACAAATGGCATCAATGGCAAAATCATATTAAAAATGGGGATATTAGGAAAGAACTCGACATTGTTAGCATCCAGGAATGTGTTAGAAGAGCTAATCTCAGGTGCTATGGTCACTGAAACAGAATGAGAGAAGAAAGTTTAGCAAAACAATTGTTTCTCTGCCAGGTAGGCAGGAAAAAGACCCAGAGGAAGACCAAGATATAGGCACATTGATACGGTAAAATGTGCCTTAGAAGATAGAAATATAAGATCCGATAATTTGGAGTCTTGACAGGTAACAAATTGATTTGGAGGAAAATTGTAGATAGAAAGTTAGTAATGATATAAGTTTTTCATGTAGTACTATCATATCCTGTACACCCCTTGAGGATACATGTTGGGAATTTGGTGATGAGTTATAGTAAGTTCACTCACCTAGGTCAGGACACTATCCAAGTGTCCTGACCTAGGCACAATACATTTCTAAAGAAATTTATTGTTGCAAACTATTCCAGGTCCTGTGAGTTTGCTATAGTAAGAAATGATTTTGTGGGAAGTCAATTGAATAAATTCATATGGAATAAGAAAGAAATTAGTCGGAACACTAAATTAGCTATATACAAGACTGTGTTCAAACCAATTTTAACTTATGGATCTGAGAGCTGGGTCAGAAGTAAAACACTTGATCAAAGACTAGAGACCGCAGATATGAGAGTCCTGAGAAAGATTAGCGGCGTGAACAGATGGCATCAATGGCAATATCATATTAAAAATGAGGATATTAGGAAACAACTTGACATTGTCAGCATCCAGGAATGCGTTAGCAGAGCTAATCTCAGATGGTATGGTCACTTAAATAGAATGGGAGAGGAAAGATTAGCAAAACAAGTGTTCTCTGCCAGGTTGGCAGGAAAACGACCCAGAGGAAGACCAAGATATAGGTGGATTGATACGGTACAAAGTGCCTTAGACGATAGAAATATAAGATCTGATAATGTTGGAGTCTTGACAAGTAACAGACTGATTTGGAGGAAAATTGTAGATAGGAAGTTAGTAATGATGTAATTTTTTCATGTAGTACTGTCATATCCTGTACACCCCTTGAGGGTACATGGCAGGAATTTGATGATGATGATGATGATGATGATGATGAGAAATGATTTTTTTTTATTCACTTCAGCACTATGTCCTCTGAACTGCAAATCTCTATACATCACTACTCTAGACTCATCAACTTCTTGTAGTCCAGTTCCATCTAGATAATATGAAGTTTGTAATCATTTCTTCTCAAAGTACACAACCTTACACTTTCCCACACTGAAATGGCAATGAGGCAAACTGAATAATTACAGTTCTTTACCAGGGAATCTGTACATTAATGATTATTAAAATTACCAATGTACAACATACAGATAGGCTTAGGTGTTTGTGGTTATTCATAATAATGTTTTATGGTATGAACACCAGAAGAGCAAAATAATCCAAGTTACCAATATTCTGCTGGATTTCAAAATAATATCTTCAGTGCACAAATTACAAGTAAGAAACACAGCACTCTGTGTTACAGAAACAAATCAAATTGTAACTGAAAAACAACTAATGTCCTATCAAAAGACCCTTCACTAGATATAAATGAACTCAGTTCACAGAGAAGTCTGGCCAAACGCAGTCCCAGAAATGCAGTGGAGTGACTCATGTAAATTTTTACATAAGCAGTCACACTACCATTCATCCCAACAGCATAGCATCCTCAAACACCCACCACCTGCAGAGCCAGGATGACATGTTCTAATAACATAGCTCTTGCCAGAGAACTCAGTTACCTACACTTTTTCAGTCATGCTTACTAAATAACTTAAGGAAATTACAACGTACAATAGAATATACATTAAATTAAACTTGAATATATTTCCAATATTTCGGCAACGTCACGTTGCCATCTTCAAAGGAACTTACAATAAAGACACGTGCACGCAGGCACTAAACACAGTAAATGAGAATGAAGCAAGGAAGCTATGGTTTTCCTAAACGTCCCGACGGTGCCCCCTAGCAAGCTATGTAGGTATTCTTGGCCGTTGGGCTGAAGTTCTCCTGATGTAAGCCTTCAAATTTGGAGCAGTCTCATGCAACCAAATTTGTTGAGGTTTGGCATGTTTCTAGGGATGACGCTGATTCCATGAATAGTCTTTCATATTTGAACTTGCTATGGTGTATTATTGTGGTTTTCTTCCACCGTATTCTGGTTGCATGAGACTGCTCCAAATTTGGGAGGCTTACATCAGGAGACCTTCAGCTCAATGGCCAAGAATACCTACATAGCCTGCTAGGGGTCACCATCAGGACTTTTAGGGAAAAGATAGCTTCCTTGCTTAGTTCTCATTTACTGTGTTTAGTGTCTGTGTGCACGTGTCTTTATTGTAAGTTCCTTTGAAGATGGCAACGTGACGTTACCGAAATATTGGAAATATATTAAAGTTTAATTTAATGTATATTCTACAGTATGTTGTAATTGTCTATGAGAATTACTATCATCCATGGGGATTCCATAGCACACAAGGCCTGCCAATACGGTAAAATGAAGCTGAAGCTATCAAGACAACTGAATCATCTGACTTTTCTAAAATGCTGCTGGGATAATCAGGTAATCCCAAATTGTGTAAAATTCAAGCACCGTTTCTTTTCACAAAAGGCTCCCCGGATTTATAATCACGTGAGCCAAGCTGTGCTACGAGAACAAATTGCAATCACGGGCATTCTCCTAGCTGACGCTAACACAGCTATTCAGGCGCTTGAAGGAGAGCTTTCCAGCACGTTAAATCATGAGCTTTCGTCGCGGTGGATAAAGAATTCGAGAAAACACGGGGTCGATATATCAAGAAATTTGAGTAGTTAAAAAAGAACTCGACCTCCGAACCAAAACTTCCAACTAACACGGTAGTCAACCTTTCTTCAGTTACTCTGAAGCCTGAAGCACTCAACGCGCTTTCACGTGGCCACAACTTCACCACTGCTCCCAGAAAAATACTGGCCGAGAATATTATGAATCAAATTGAATGCGGGATCTGCGACTTTCCAAACCACATTGTCAACAATATTAGACTGGATGTTGCTTGTGTCTTCTCCAAAGCAAGACCACGAAAAACCAACTTATCTAATAAGGAATATAAAGCGCTGCAGGAAATGAAGAAAAACAAAGAAATAATAATCACCAAAGCAGATAAAGGAAATGCCATCGTAGTGCTCAACCAAACAAACCACACAGGTAAGCTTAATGCTCTATTATTAGATCGGGCTACTTACCTCCCCATTGAATACAATCCCACCAACTCACAAATTAGAAAACGCCACAGGCTCCTTAAGAAAGTCACTTCTTGGCCTGTAGACGTTACTAACAAATTAAAACCATATAACTATATAATCCCCCCCCCCCGTATATATGGACTCCCAAAAATACACAAAGAAAATGTACGATTACGTCCCATAGAGGATGGTTTTGATTCTCCCACATACATATTAGTTAAACAATTGGCCAAAGCGCTCACACACACTATACTGGCATCACACCAGCACACAAAAAACTCAGCCCACTTCAAAGCCAGCATAGAAAACCTTACTCCAACATACTGACATAATGGTCAGTTTTGACGTCTCCTCCTTATTCACAAATGTCCCACTCAAGGAAACCTTAGAGCTAATCCAAGCTAAATTTCCTCCCGATATCTCAGCCCTATTTTAGTTCACAATGAACTTAGGCTATTTTATTTGATAATGGTAATTCCACAAGCATATAGAGAGGACAGCCATGGGTTCACCACTTTCCCCACCCTTGGCCAATTTTTTTATGGAGACCTTCGAAGAGAAAGCCATAAACTCTGCCCCACAAAAACCTACCATATGGCTTCACTACGTTGATGATGTGTTCGCTATTTGGCCACATGGCTCTGATACACTCCTCTCCTTCTTAACACACTTGAACAACCAACACTACAGAATCAAGTTCACCCTGGAAAAAGAGGAAAACAACAGACTCCCTTTCCTAGACAGATTAGTCACCAGCCAGCCTGATGGAACCTTGGTTTTCTCAGTTTATAGAAAACCCAAACATACAGGCAGATACACCAACAATCCCCCCCCCCCCAAACACAACAATATGGAGTTATTAAGACACTATACAAGAGGGCTAAACTAATCTGTTCAAATGACAATGCCCTAACCAATGAACTAAATCACATCCTCAACACTTTCTCAGCCAATGGCTACCCCTCCACCCCCCAAAAAAAATTGAAACCAGTAAACCACAACCCCCCCCTCCCCCTCACAACAAGGATTACTCTAAATCCATCACCATTCCCTACATCCGAGGCACCTCGGACAAATTACCAAAATCTTAAAAAAACATGATGACCTCTTGTTACAGACCATATAGAAAATTGGCATCCCTTATCCGCTCCACTAAAGACCAACCACTCCACCTAGACCTACCTGGTACATACCAGGTCCCTTGCAGCTGTAAGTTGTCCTACTTTGGCCAAACAGGCAGGACAGCAAATATCAGGATTTCAGAACACAAGGACTATATCCAGTTTCACCAGTACAGCCACTCTGGTCTTGCAGACCATGCTTTGGATACACGCCACAGAATACGGTGGAAGAAAGCCACAATAATACATCGTAGCAAGTTCAAATTTGAAGACCATTCATGGAATCAGCCTCAGCCCTAAGAAACATTCCAAACGTCAACAAATTTGGTTGCATGAGACTGCCCCAAATTTGGGAGGCTTACATCAGGAGACCTTCAGCCAAACAGCCAAGAATACCTACATAGCCCACTAGGGGGCACCATCAGGACTTTTAAGAAAACCACAGCTTCCTTGCTTCATTCTCATTTACTGTGTTTAGTCCCTGCATGCACGTGTCTTTATTGTAAGTAAGTTCCTTTGAAGATGGCAACGTGACGTTGCCGAAATATTGGAAATATATTCAAGTTTAATTTAATGTATATTCTATTGTATGTTGTAATTTCCTTAAGTTATGTAGTAAGCAAATACAACCAACGTTTAAGCCTGTCTACGAGAATTACTTTTTCAGTCAATAGTTAAAAAGAGACAAAATACTGCATGCTTTCCCCCATAACTCACCCACACCACATATAAGAACAAATCAGAACTATTCCAGGTTAAGCTACAGTTGAAGTTCTTCATAAATATATTCTTCATGCCACTCTGAAACCACACATCTACCTAGCGAACCTTCATCAATTCTCCAAAGAATCAATTATCCTCTTGCACAATCTGGAGTGTATACAATTCCTTATGCCTGTGAATTAGGACAGTTTGGTAGATCAGTTAACATCTGTCTTGAAGAATAAAAAAACTGCATTCGTGATCATCTGTATGGCAAGATAGACTGGTAGACTATGCTCTGGATACTTCACACAGGATTAAATGGAACAGGACAGCTGACCTGCCCAGGATCTGGGGCTTGACTTGGCATTCTGACATTGGCTTGACTTCTGACTTAAATTATTTTTTTATCTGACTCCTAGAAAGTACCTTGATTTAATTTGAATGCTATAGAAACAATATGAAATGTTTCTGCAGAAATCTGAGTGCTATGACTTAGGACAGATGTAATTTGTGCTCTGAATAAGCTGCTTTGAAATCCAGTGAAATATTACTAACTCAATAAATTAATTTATTTTGTTCTTGTGTTTATGCCATAAATCAGTATTATTAATGTATACAATTAAATGGCAGCAGCCGAAGTACTATGGCACACCACTGATCACCTGTTAACTCCTTGATTTGACTGCGTTTTACACTAATAACAGGATTCTGCAGTATCCTGTGGAATGCTTTTGCAAACTGCAACAATATCATGGTGTATTCATTTCTGTTAGCCAATTCAACTGTCAAATACTGAATTATGCTTTATTACATTATCAATAATGTCTGTATGTTTTAAACTTTCACAAACTAATCTATGACATTAAAATATTATATAAATATGCATTATAATAGAAGTGTAAAGATAAGGTAAAAAAAAAAAAGCCCTACATTGTTCTGTTTATTATTCAAGTTTTTAGCTTGTCTTGCAATTGTGGATTCCCCAAAAAAGTCATCTGCAGTAACTGGTTTTAAACTAGATGTCACTGTAGGCTTCCTTTTATTTGGACTTGTATGGATATGATCAGCTGGAGCTTCTTGTAATAACTTTTTATTTTCAAATGCTTCAAATAAACCAAGATAAAGCAGTTGAGATAACCATAAATCCATGATAGAGTATCTTTACACAAAATCTGTATTACAACACTGCATGCAAAAATATCTGTAACACTTTGAAATATCCATCTGATGGATACTTAATGAAATAAAAATTTGATTAAGTATCTATTAGATGTATCTAATTTGACTGATATTCAAATACATTAAATGAATTAAAGTTTACCATAGCTAAGCTGATTTTCATACTTAGCACAGTAATTTAGTTGGTATTACTAGTGTGATACCTTTTGGAGGGAATGGAAGAAATATGAATTAAGGGTATTTGAATTGGACAGACTTCTATCAGAGAAACTATATATGAATATGTGTGTGGCAATGATAATTTGATAAGTTTTTCAAGCACTGCTAATTTTTCTCCTCAATGTGCATTCTGTTAGGTATCTACTTGAATACTGAACAAACAGGGGGGGGGAGAAGTCCGACCACACCTCCTCCCCCCCGGACCCTTGAAGCTCTTGACCAAATTTCTTATGGTCCGATTTCAAGGTGACTAACGTGGCAACGGCACCCATTTTCTAATGAAGAGTCATAACAACAACAACTGAACAAACAAAGATGGGCTGACAATCAGGAATTTAGCTGACCAAATTGTATTCGTATTGGCTTAAACCGTAATGCAAAATGATGGTACAAGACAGAATTTCTTGCTGCCTGGGGTAGCATGGATAAACAAAACTTCTGTTCTTTTCATCAGAAGACCAGGGAGAATGGGGAAATGTCAGCTACTGGAACATATCTCAACTCAACATTTTCAGAGTTCAAAATTGGAGCCACCAACATAAGAGACATCAATGGAAAAGAAATTGAACTGGCAGAGGAATTGGATAAGCATAAGCGATGTTATCAAAACAAAGAAGACAAAAACAGGCAAGATCTTTGTTTTGCTGCCGACATAGCTCTCTTGGCAGAAGATGCAAACCTAGAAATAAAATTAAAAGAATTAGCTCAAGTGTCCAGTCAAACTGAGTTGAAGATATAAACTTAATGAATTTAAAACCAAACAGAATTATACTGGAAGACAGGGAAGTGGAAAGGTTAGATTCATATGTTTACCTGGGACAAATTATGAAAATTAAAGATGGACAAATAGATTAAACAAAAAAGAATACAACTAGATTGGATGCATGTCTTCAAAGGTGATATTCCCATTAGTTTGAACAGGAAAGTTTTCTATCAATGTGTCTTACCTGTAATTACATATGGCAGTGACACCTGGAACTTACTCAAAATATGCTTAAAGACAGGATATCCTCCCATTTGATCTTATTAATTAACATCATTAACATCATTAGTTACATTATGCATTCAAAATGGAGATAATGGATTGGATACACTGCAAGATATAATAATGTAAGGTGGCCTAAATCAGTGACAGAATGGAGATCTATGGAAAAGATAACAAGATGACATTTTTAGAACTGCAGGAATGCAATGGATCAAAAAATGGCTAGACTCACTCCAGCCATTTCTCACAGACATTCTATTTCACCCCTGCACTACTTTTAAAGGTATTTTCATGGGCACCATTCTACTGAACTGGCTGTGACTATTCCTCCACTTTCTCTCATATGTAACACAGGAGCAACTGCTAGTCAATATCCGTTCATGGCACAGCTCCAAAACATATAGAATGAACTTTTGAACCAACTCAAAACTAGATGGTATTAACTTCCAATTTTAAACCTCTTATATACTCTTGTACTAGTTCAAAGATACCAGTTTTGATCCTTTTATTTGTTATTAAGTGTAATTTTTTCTTCAAATTTTCCCACACCTTTCAATATGTTTCTTATTTATTTTCTAATCTGAGTGTTACATACCTTCAACAACAGGCACTTACGCTTTATGTCTGTTACTCTTTCTAATGACTGAAAAAAATTTTCCTCTAGTTCTCTATTGGAACCTACATTGAGACCAGAGGTACAAATGAGACTCATCCAATTTTCAATTTTGAAATTTGTTCAACTCAGTCTAGTGGAAGTGCTTACAATAAGTTTAAGAAAAGTTTACCTTCGCGTGTTCATTGCTGAATATTGTAGATAATATTCTCAAAGCACTACTGCCCAAACATAACATTGCATGGTTATTATTTAAAATTATTTTACATAACCTCTTTTTGTGTTAAGTGAATTAGGCAGACGTGGTCTTCTGTAATTTCTCTGCTTGCTCAACCATTTACCATTGATGATTCTAGCAATGACTTTAATTATCTTCAATTCTTTTAAATTTGATGATGTCTCATAGTTCCAGTAACTGACTTCACTGTTTGTTCTAGTTCCCAGTGAACCCTGCTTCAAATACACAATAGCTCAGAAGGCAATGTCATTTAATCATGTGCACAATGAAAAATATATGCACATGTGCACGTGGTTTAAGTCAATAAAGAATATAGTTCGGTCAGCAAAGTACCAAACTATCAGTCCACTCTTGTTTATTCAACATCCAATGAAATTCACAAGTGAGAATTAAGGATTGAATACTGGTTGAAAAGGTCCAGTTGGTTTCACCATACTCCTTAATACCATTCAGAGGTCTCCTCCCACTTATCTAGTTATAAGCAATCCAACAGTAACGTTCCGAATTTACATATTTCGTTGAATAGGGCTCACCATGTTGATATAGTAGGATTAAATGTGGATCTAATGGATGCAAGTTAGTTCTCTGCAATCTCAATGACGAACTAATGAACACACAGAAGCCTGGCTGTTAACGGCAACTCTTATTGAAGAAAACCAAAATGTTATATTTTCTATAATCCTTTGTGATGATTGACTAAACACCATAACATGGGATCAAAAATATGAAGTAGAAAAAAAAAAAAAAACCAAGAAACAGTGATGCTGATATTGCTCAAGTGACATAAACCCTGATACCCAGAGCTGGATCACTAGGAGATGACTTCCAGAGCTTACAGGAAGTAAGAGCCAAATCAAGACTTCTGACCCAATGTTCATTTTTCACTTTCTCATGGTGCTGCCAATTACCTGTCCACTTTGATGTGAACAAATAACAAAGTTACAATTTGGGACTTAGCTGATCAAACTGCTGAAATCACACACACACACAATACGATGGTACAAGACATCAGATATTGTGCTGGATGGGCTGTCACCAGCTTATAGAAGCCATTGCTGTTTTCATTGATAAACACATGAAAAGGTAGCTAATGGAACAACTTAATGGAATCGAAAACAGGAACCCATCACTATAAGAAACATCAATTGTGTCTAAGTGGAAACAAAAAAAAAAAATACTGATTATACCAAGGTTGATATAATCAGTATTAACCATGCGACCAGCCAAAATTGTAATAACATTGACATTACATTGAAATATATGATGGATAAGAAGCATATGAGGATGAGTATTTTATCCATAATGGCCAGTTAGGTGGTTAACCCTCCTACAAGAGGCCAAGGTGGATGAAATAGCAAGACTACCCAGACTTTTTCATGCATCAAAACTTCATCGGCATTCTATCTTTTATCAAGTATTTACCCTCTCTGCTGTTAATCCCTTAACGGCGATTTGATAGCCATTAGCAGATTAACTTTCGAGCAACTTTTGTGTCACTTGTCTTTACGTGTACTCTGTTACTTCGAATTTTCTTCAACTGTACTAGGATATTTGATCGTTTTTTTTTTTGTTGTTTTTTTTTGCTGAACAATTTATTTCTTGTGTCTCTTTCCAAAAATAGAAGTTTCACATCTGCCAAAATAAATAATCAATCCTGAAATGACCATAGATCAGCCTTTGCAATGAATATACTTTAGTAATAGTTAATTTCCTCCACTTATTGACAATATAGATTTTTTTTATGAATTTTCAAATGTTTGTTTACTTTTAAAATATTTTATCAAATATTTATATTTTTAAATAACATTTAGTGAAATAAATATGACATTTTGCTTTCTTTCTTTGCAAAATACCTTTATATGGATTGTCACATTTCAATTTCAGGAACAATTTTTTTTTTTTTTATGAACAACAAATTATTATAAATTGCATTACTCAGTTTCCGATAAAAAAAAAAAAAAATCAGCTGACGCCTTTTTATTCCCGTATACGGGAGTAGGCGAGGCCATTTAGCCCTATCTAACTTTTGGAGAGTGAGTGGGCAGTTCAATCTCCACTGGTACCAATCAGAGATAGATGGCCCAAGTCTATTTAAGCGGTACACAGTGAAGAGAGACGGCTCAAATGTGCCGCCTTCTCGTGGTCCCTAACCCTAGCACAATATATTTAATGTCTGAAATAATGTGGGTTCTACGGTCGATTTTCTTGAGTTTACGAAAACACCGAGTTTCCGAGAGGAAAAACCAGCTTGCCCGTGCCAGAGATCGACTAACTCGGGAACCGGTCGAAAAAAGGCTTAGAAAAATTTCCTCTAGTCACCGACTAGACTCGAAACCAACCCTTCCTTCGTTCGGCCAAGCGCCGTGGTGTGCAAACGCCACATCCACTGAGCTACACAGGCTTAGTTTCCGATATTGTATCTTTTTTAGTATCAAAAATTTATACCTAATGGTATTTTATCAGAGACTCTTCGCCTTCTTCTTTTGCTGAAAATTGCAACAGAAGTTTTTTTTTTTTTTTTTTTTTTTTTTGTAGGATGCACATTACTATAATATCCAGTGCTTAACCACTGTAGATATGTTGAAAATATAATAGGAAGGATATCCTGTATGGAATGATTAAAAATGTATGCTCATTTTTAGGATTTTTTACTCCATTCCCCCCCCCCCCTGTCCTGGAACTGAGTTGCATAACTACGTTAAATTTCTATAGCTTTGAAAGCTTTCAGACGGTATTAAAAATCTCTTATTTCAGTTTACCGTTTTGACAAAAGAAATAAAGCAATAATATTGTTGTATATCGAAGCTTCTAATTCTGTACTCTTTCTTTGAATCTGAAATCAGCGGTCTGCTGAAATTATTCTAAGATTTAGAAATACTATGCTGCATTTTCAACATGTAAAACTGTATACCACACAAAGAAATTTCAATTGTGTTATTTCTGTTTCTTTTCTTTTTTTTTTAAATCTAAATATTACTACTTCTATTTCTGCTGATTGCTATTTCTGAAATAAGTCTTAGAAATGCTGGACAATAATCCTGTTACCTAGAGGAACAGCTAAAAGTCATAGATTACTCTTTTGAGAAACACAAGTCAGAAAATTGCCTCAAGCAAGAATGTCTTGTTTCATTTTCTGTTGTTCAGATATCCTAACACAGACATATCAGACATTTCTTTTACAGGCCGATGAGGTATTTATGCCAAAAATGATTTCTTTATTTATAGTGATCAGTTTCACTTTTATTATTGAAGAATTCTAAATTATTTGATAATTATCTTGAAAAAAATTACTGCT
Source organism: Typopeltis vanoorti (assembly GCF_054136105.1). Taxonomy (NCBI): domain Eukaryota; kingdom Metazoa; phylum Arthropoda; class Arachnida; order Uropygi; family Thelyphonidae; genus Typopeltis; species Typopeltis vanoorti. The sequence continues at coordinate 24,527,825 of NC_143569.1, read as the reverse complement.
ATCGCTGCTCTTGCTTGCCATCTCACAAATGAATTGTATATTGGATATACTTTCTAATATTCCTTTCTGCCCAGTAACAAGTTGTAGACTAATGGAGATTACTAACTCCCCCCAATGGGAATCAGATCAAAAGAACATGCCCAGAAGGCAGCACACTAAAGTACCTCATGCAATAACTGAATATTTTACAGGCAGAAATTCCTTGTTCTGTTTTTCCATCCTTCTGATTGATTAGCAGACATTCGAAGCATATTCTGATATTGCATTTGTAGGATGACAGTGTTTTTAAATATTAATTTCCCCTATTAGCGAACGTCACATAACTTCCTGATTTATAATAATAGGGAAATAATATGTATATTTTCTTATTTATATTTTGCAAATTTATAATAATCAAAACTTAGTTTCTTTGTTGAAAAAATTAAACGTTATGTGGAACAATTATTATGGAAAAATCACGAATGAAATAAAAACTGTATCTATGTTTCATAACAGCTTTCGGGTGTCTGGTAATCTTGCAAAGGGAGGGGGGGGGGGGTGATGCTATCAAAGTCGAAATAAAGTTCATTTGTATTGTGAAAGGAAATTTCACATTTGATGCATTTGATATACATATTTTGAATGATAAAAATAAGCAAATGTATCGCTTACTTTAAAAATTGGAGAATAAAATATCTGAATTATGCAGTAAATATCTATTAATTTCTAAATATCTATTAACTGTTAATTTCATTTTGTAATGACCAATTATACAGGGAAACCAAGAAAGTGAAAGTACAAAGAACAGTAGATTACTATATAATATAAAGAAAAAATTTAGTGATATGATTAAAGAATTTCATGTTATTCTCTATAAAGCAAAGTTGCTCCAGCGTGTCCTAAAGGAAATCTGTCAAGTATTATTCGATTTCGATGGTTTTGTACAAAAATAAAAATAATATAATCTGGAACGTCGGCAGCCGGTTTTCTTTTCTTTTTTTAAAAGAATATTTCAAATAATTATCGTGAATTAATTTCTTAGAGAACAAAGAATAATGTTTTGTCTAGAAAGCGATTAGAAAAAAATTAGTGCAAAAAAATTAAAAATGAAATTGGTTCTCCAAGGTAAGGCAATATTTAAGTGAAGAAATTATGCAAGACCTTCATTTTGTCCAGAAACAAAAATATAAATAATTTCTCTATTTTTAGTCTATCCTATATAACTAAAATCCAGTTAACCAGCATAGAACAAGGATGTACGTTTCTTGTTATAGGCAACTGAGAGGTAGCTACAAACGTGAGATAATCCAATTAACCGTTCTCTTCAGCTTGAGGGTTTATCACACCTTCTAATGGACAGGATGGTCAAATTGCACTTCTTATCCTGGTTCTTTAAACAGGTGGGCTGAATCATATCCATATTTAGTTGGACGTCTATAGACGTCCTGGCTGTTTGGGAGGTTAATGGGTCAAAGAAAGAAGATTAAATCAGGCATGACCCTTTTAAATATATGAGATAATTCACACAGGCAGAGGTGATCAGAGTAACACAGGAGTTCCCATAATATTCAACACAGAATATGAAGAAAACTTCTTGACTCAATTAATTTCATATAAAATGATTTGAGTAAATTTCAAATTTACTCACTTGTGACCAAATGAAAATAATTATAAGTGTTTTCCAGAATCTAATTTTGACCAGTCATTATTAACATCATATTCCAATTTCAAATGGGAAACATGCATGCATTCATGTCAAGAGGGATAGGCACATTTTTCTAAAAGGACCTGTTCTAAACAAACATGAAATCTTCATGATACTAATAGAACATGACATATAGCAATTTCTTCCTTATGACATACATACATACAGGAAGATGGTTTTTGATATTAAACCACCATCGTGCACGCACGTGTGTGTGTGTGTACAGTATAAACTATCTCTGCTGTTATTTATACCTACATGGATCACATTATGTCACACTTGATATTCACACAAGAGATATTAAACTTAGTTCTTTACGTGGATAAGATCCTCTTAAATAAATCTCTACAAATCTTTATCCAAGTTAAATAAACGTTGAGAAAAATTTGGTATGAAAATCTGCATGAAAAGATGTTTGAAAATAATATGAAAACAGAAAGCATCAAGTGCATTTTTAATAGTGAACTTATTGAACAGCTAATACATTTTAGCTATTTAGGTACCATAATTTAGTAAAGATAGCATATTATACATGGAGGTAAATACCTACTTTCTAATTCTAGTAAAAGGTTGGTCAAAAGCCTTCTGAACATTATATAGAAAAAGAAAGAGTCAGTCAAAATGCCAAACTAATTGTATGCAAGACAATATTCAAAGGCAGTTAACTTATGTAGTTAGTGTTGGATCAATTTAGAAATAAAACAGCCAAACGAATATTAGAAATTGCATATATAACAATTCTAAGCAACATTAAAGGGATGAATAGATGGACATCAATAGTGCAATCATACTTAAAATGAAAATATTAGAAAAACATAGGGCATTATTAGCATTTCATATAAGTAGAGCCCATCTAAGGCAGAGTTAGTTAAAAAACACATTATAAAGAATGGAAAAGAAATGGTTAATAAAATCTTTCTCTCTCTCAATCATTCTAAAATTAAAAATCATTCTTTGGGTTCTAAAATGTTAGAACCCAAAGAAGGACCAAGGTGTAGGTTAACAAAAAAAGTCTACTTGAGTGGAGTCTAGAATTATGAAATATTAATTGTTAAACACCAACAACATACCTTACACTAATCTGAAAACTACTTACACAGAAATAATCATTGTAAAACATAAGGAATTTTCTAAATGAAATTTAACATGGAACAGAGTTTATTATGATTAACTTACAATCACATTAAATTCAATTTCTGAACAATATACACTTCAGGTTATAAATTCCTATTCTATGCTCATGCATAACCCTGTAGTGTTATAGGTTTTACAATCACTTATGTGTGTGAAAATGCAATAAATAATATTTTATATATATATATATGAACATTGTCTTGTATACAGCTAAATTAGTCGGAACACTAAATTAGCTGTATACAAGACAGTGTTCAAACCAGTTTTAACTTATGGATCTGAGAGCTGGGTCAGAAGTAAAACACGTGACCAAAGACTAGAGACCGCAGATATGAGAGTCCTAAGAAAGATTACAGGCGTGAACAGATGGCATCAATGGCAATATCATATTAAAAATGAGGATATTAGGAAAGAACTTGACATTGTCAGCATCCAGGAATGTGTTAGCAGAGCTAATCTCAGGTGGTATGGTCACTTAAATAGAATGGGAGAGGAAAGATTAGCAAAACAAGTGTTCTCTGCCAGGTTGGCAGGAAAACGACCGAGGGGAAGACCAAGATATAGGTGGATTGATACGGCACAAAGTGCCTTAGACGATAGAAATATAACATCTGATAATATTGGAGTCTTGACAAGTAACAGACTGATTTGGAAGAAAATTGTAGATAGGAAGTTAGTAATGATGTAATTTTTTCATGTAGTACTTTCATATCCTGTACACCCCTTGAGGGTACATGGCAGGAATTTGATAATGATGATGATGATGAACATCCAGATCCCAGTCAGTTTCAATGACACCTTTGGCTGAAAAGACCTGGAGTGGAATCCTATTTAGGATGCAAATAACCTTTATAAGAGCTTTTCAGAAGGTCAATTATTTTGCCAATCATGTGGATGTGAGAAGGTTTTTCCCCTTCTCGAAACCTGAGTTTTTCATTCTGCAAAGCAGGAAAAACTGGCTAGAAGAATATACACAACTGACAGTCGTGAAACACTATGATTATGATACTACAGATATGATTAACCACCCTACCAGAACACTAATTAGATTTCCAAGAAGTCAAATTACTTGGCCTTGACAAGCCAGTGAGCCTAACACAAAAGGGAAAATGGGAATGATACATACATACATACATACATACATATATATATATATATATATATATGACTACTACTATTAACTCGGGGTTGGGATATGTTCATTTTTAATATTAACTGACTTAAAACCCGAGAATTATAACAAAATGAGATTTATTTGAAAACGCAACATGTTTCGTCGACATTGACTTCATCAGGCGTTAAGAACATAGAAAGATATTAAAAGACAGTGAAAATAACATTGAGACACTCTAAAGCTATACAATTATAAAACTATAATATTCGACTGTAAATTACAGTTTTTATGAACTTGAGCTATAGTCCGTGTTAAAGTTCTATTGTTGTCCACTTGTGCGTGTGTGGAACCACGCGATCTCCAGTATCTGATAGTAGAGCTGAAAGAGTCAGGCAAATTATAGCCGAGATTATTGTTCATATGAATCGGGTCCGAGGTGATTTCTTTTAACTCCACAATGCGGCGTTCCACTTCATCATGGCAAATGTGTAGGTAAGTTATTGTCCAATTTACTTCATGTTGGCGGCTTTTGTTGTTCGTGTTTATTGAAAACAGGACATGGCCGGAAAGAGCAGTTGCTCTGGTTCTCTTATAAGCAATGTCTCTCAGGTGCTCCTCGAGATGTAGTAGGAGCGGATTTCTCCGTTTGCCCATAGTAAGGCTTTCCGCACTCACATGTGACCTTGTATACACCTGGGAATTGTAGAAGGTTGTGAGATTGTTTATAGTTGTTGAAACGTGATCTTATTTTTGGCAGAGTCGAGAAGCACGTTTGTATGTTAAACTTCTTTAGGATTCTACTCAGCTTTTTGGATAGTGTGCTGATATATGGCAAGACGATATGACCTTTGGAGTCGTCCTGTGTCTCTACGTTGATGGTGGGATAATTGGTTGTTAATACTTTTTAAAGAGTAGCCATTGTTTTTAAAGGTCCATTTAAGATGTTGTAGTTCTTTTTGTAGTTCTTCATCTGACAGTACAGATCTTGCACGATTCACAAGAGTTGATATAATACTCAACTTTTGCGCTGGATGGTGATGTGAGGACGCATGCAAATATCTGTCCGTGTGTATTGGCTTTCTAAATATAGAGACTTTTAGTGATTCAGGCGTCTTGGTGAGTTTAACATCTAGGAAACAGATGGAACTATTTTCTTCAATCTCCATGGTCAATTTTATATCCTGATGGAATTATCCATTGTAAAAGTCAAAACAAGAAAGATCTACTCTAAATAATTGTCATTGGAGACTTAAAAATTTGGTGATTAACAAATCATCATACGTGCTAAGTCCCGATGAAGAGAAAATTCTCGAAAAAGGTCTAAATTTTGTGTTGGCACCAAAATACATTCCTAAAGAACTACTTTTAACTAAGATGGAGAAAGCAGCTTCGCTACTTTCTACCGCAGACGCAAGTTTACTTCGCATAGAAGCAATTCTTGTAATCAACAACAATGCAAAACCTCCTTCTGATAATATATCCCCTGGTGAGAGACTTGCAATTAAAAATCTATGGATTAACAAGGACGTCGTCATCTTAAAAGCTGAGAAGGGGGAATGCAACTGTAGTTCTAGATAAAATAGACTACCGAGAAAAAATCTTAACATTGTTAGAGTCAGATAGTTATTCGGAAATTGAGAGAGATCCAACAAGAGAAATACACAATAGAACCAATAATCTCCTACAAAAGACCACAGAAATCCCACGAAATACACGGCTTTCCATCCGTTCTTTACACCCACTCATTCCAAGGTTATATGGTAGACAGTATTGATTCACCCACATACAGGTTATCCAAATATCTGGCGTCATCGTTAAAAGCTTATGCGGGAAAATTTTCTTCTTATATTAAAAACTCAACAGATTTTGTCTCTAAAATAAAAGACTTAAAACTAAAATCTTCTGACATTATGGTGAGCTTTGACGTGGTAGCACTCTTTACCAATATTCTGACACAGGACGTTCTCCATATTTTAAAGAACAAGATTTCAAATAAAATGTTCTCTCTGCTATCTCACTGTGTAAACGCTGGCTATTTTGAATTCGAAGGTAAACTATATAACCAGGTCAAAGGATTAGCTATGGGAAGCACCCTCTCTCCTGTATTAGCCAAAATTTTTTCGAGGATTTTGAACAAAAAGGCAATCTCCTCTTTTAGTTTAAAACCAAGAATTTGGCCTAGATATGTGGACGATATATTCCTCATATGGGAGCATGGTATTGAGAATCTTCAGAGGTTTCTCAACCACTTAAACAACCTCCATCAGGATATAAAATTGACCATGGAGATTGAAGAAAATAGTTCCATCTGTTTCCTAGATGTTAAACTCACCAAGACGCCTGAATCAATAAAAGTCTCTATATTTAGAAAGCCAACACACACGGACAGATATTTGCATGCGTCCTCACATCACCATCCAGCGCAAAAGTTGGGTATTATATCAACTCTTGCGAATCGTGCAAGATCTGTACTGTCAGATGAAGAAGAACTAAAAAAAGAACTACAACATCTTAAATGGACCTTTAAAAACAATGGCTACTCTTTAAAAAGTATTAACAACCAATTATCCCACCGTCAACGTAGCAACGTAGAGACACAGGATGACTCCAAAGGTCATATCGTCTTGCCATATATCAGCACACTATCCAAAAAGCTAAGTAGAATCCTAAAGAAGTTTAACATACAAATGTGCTTCTCGACTCTGCCAAAAATAAGATCATGTTTCAACAACTATAAACAATCTCACAACCTTCTACAATTCCCAGGTGTATACAAGGTCACATGTGAGTGCGGAAAGCCTTACTATGGGCAAACGGAGAAATCCGCTCCTACTACGTCTCGAGGAGCACCAGAGAGACATTGCTTATAAGAGAACCAGAGCAACTGCTCTGTCCGGCCATGTCCTGTTTTCAATAGACACTTACAACGAAAGCCGCCAACATGAAGTAAATTGGACAATAACTTCAAACCTACACATTTGCCATGATGAGGTGGAACGCCGCATTGTGGAGTCAAAAGAAATCACCTTGGACCCGCTTCATATGAACAATAATCTCAGCTATAATTTGCCTGACTCTTTCAGCTCTACTATCAGATACTGAAGATCGCGTGGTTCCACACACGCACAAGTGTACAACAATAGAACTTTAACACGGACTATAGCTCAAGTTCATAATAACTGTAATTCACAGTCGAATATTATAACTTTATAACTGTATAGCTTTAGAGTGTCTCAATGTTATTTTCAGTGTCTTTTAATATCTTTCTATGTTCTTAACGCCTGATGAAGTCAATCTCGACGAAACATGTTGCGTTTTCAAATAAATCTCATTTTGTTATAATTCTCGGGTTTTAAGTCAGTTAATATTAAAAATGAATATATATATATACACATACACACACAGACAAACAATCAGTGATACCTCAAGTTACATGTATTTCATGTGCATTATTTCATGTTAGCATGATTTTTCAGAAATTTTCAATTTGGTTGGTGTATGCAGGTTCTATGTATACAAAATTTTATGTGAAACCCTTACAGGTTAGGATTTTCAAATTTTAGATTTTTAATTTTCTTGTTTTGTGGTTGTCTCTCCCATTCCCTTCTACCTGCCTCAGATCTAGAACTCACGTTATAGGATTCATTGTACTACAATATCAATATGAGTTCTATAATAAAAATTTTTTTAAAAAAGCTATTATAAAAAAACAGATGGCTGTAACAAGAAGACACAAGAGCGAAGAAAACACAAAGGATAATAAAGTGAATAGTGTGGTTCAAAAGATCATATCATTAGAGACAATGCTAAAAAAGAGTGGTCTAGTAAAAAGTGCCACAAGTATGAAAGCAAATCAAGTTTTCACAATTTATTATTCTACCAGCAATTATCGAAAAATGCATAGTATTCGGGGTTCACAGATTGAACATCAAAATAAAGAGAAAGCATTCCTATTTCTACCAAAATGATTGTAGAAAAATGCAAAACATTTAGAAATCTTTAAAAAGTGATGATCTTGAGGCTAGAAAGAAATGGTTTCAGAAATTCAGAGAATATTACAATTTCCACAATTTAAAATTGATTGGAGAAGCAGTGAAAATGAAAAATCAATGTGTGTCTGATGTCAATTTAATTTACTTCTTTCTTTCTTATTTACTTTTAGATTACTTCTTTCTACTATTAAATTTTCATAACTTCATATAATGCTAAATTATTAAGATAATGAAACCAATTTTATGTTTTTGGTCCATTAATCCTGGAGAAGGAGTAGCCATAGTATACAACACAAAATACTAGGCTAATCTTCTTGAATGGCAGTCAGTCTCAAGTAGAGTAATGTGGGCAAATATGAGAATGGGGAACTGGACAATGAGACTTATTTGTGCCTATGGTCCCACAGAAGGTTCTACTAAGGTAGAAGTGGAGGAATTTTCTGATGCTTTAGAAAAAGCAACCGACACAATGAAAAAGGAAAAGTTGGTCCTTGTTGAGGATCTAAATAGCAGAGTAGGAAATGATTGTCAGACATACAAAAATATTTTGGGAAAATTTGAAGAAAAGAGCAAAGCTAATAATAATGGCAAATACCTGTTGAATTTCTGCTCAGGACATGGACTGGTTATTACTAACACAATGTTCCAACATACAAATGTGCACAAATTCACATGGAGAGAAGAGGCAAGAAATAAGAAAAATCTCATCGACTGTGTGATTGTTGATGGTGATGTTTTCTCCCTGGTGCAGGACACCAGAGTGTACAGAGGATTTGAAATTGGAAGTGATCACTATTTAGTCTTGATCAGGATAAAACTGAATTTCATATTGAAAAGAATAACATGTAAGAAAGTTTTAAAGCAAATAAAAGTTGAGCTGCTCTCAGATGTGAACTGTAGACTAAAATACACAAAGATTATTGAAGAAAAAATTAAAGAGTTTGAGAACAGGAATCAAAAACCTTGGAGATTCAGTGGCAAGCATTGAAGAAAGCCCTGATTGATTCAGGTAGAGAGGCATGTGATGAGGTTGTCTGCAAGGATAGAAAAATTAGAACTCCATGGTGAACACAGGAAGTTAAAGAGGCAGTGAAGGAAAAGAAGAAAGCATATCAAAAGTTCCTGGCAAATAAGTCAGCTTGTGCTCTTAGAGAATACAGAGACGAATGCAAGAATGAAAAAAAAAACACTGTAAAACTAGCTAAACAAAAGTCATGGGAGGACTTTGGCAAGAATATAGAAATAAATATCAAGAAGGTGGCAAAATATTCTGGAGGTTGTTGAAGAAGCTTAGGAATGGAGGAAAGAGTGCTGTAAAAGGAGTTAGAGATGATAAAGGTGACATCAAAAAGATAAAAAGATATCCTTGAAGTATGGAGTAATTACTTTGAAAAACTGCTAATTGAAACAAGCAGTGATGACAGCACAGTGGTAAAAAACACTGACCAAGCATGCAGTCAGGAATACATATCCATACTTGAAGTAGAAAAAGCCATCAAAGGCTTGAAATGTGGAAAGGCAGCAGGAGTAGATGATATTCGACCAGAAATGCTGAAGTATGGTGGTATAAAAGTTTTACAGTGGCTGCACTGCATAGTTCAGAAAGCCTGGACAGAGGGACGAATTCCCGATGATTGGAGTAGAACTCTCATAGTACCCATATATAAAAAGAGAAATAAAACTGAATGTGAGAATTACAGAGGTATTTTCCTACTGAGTGTTCCTGGCAAGATCTATGCAAGTATACTTGAGAAACAGTTGAGAGAGGAATTGTGGAAGGAAAGCTTGGTGAAGAACAAGCTGGATTCAGGCCAAATAGAGGCTGACAGGATCAGATCTTCACTTTACGACAAATAGTCGAGAAAGCATGGGAATATAACAAAGATCTGTATTTAAGTTTTGTCGATTTGGAAAAGGCATATTACAATGTGCCAAGAGAGAAGCTATTCAATACGCTATAGTTATATGGTGTCAATGGGGCATTATATCAAGCAATACTTCGTCTTTATTTGAGTTGTAAGTCAGCAGATAGAATTGAAGGAAGTACAGGAAGATGGTTTAATGTTAAATCTGGTGTGAGACAAGGATGTACATTATCCCCTCTGTTATTCATTATCTATATTTATCACATTATGAAGGAAAGTGGTATTAAACATGATATCAGAATTGGAGATGTTAATGTCAGTTCTTTGCTTTATGCAGACGATGTTATACTTCTAAATAAATACGCTACAAGTATGCAAGATTCTCTGACTAAATTGAATAGCTGTTGTAATAGATATGGTATGAAGGTCAGCAATAAAAGACAAAGACAATGAAAATAGGCAGAATCATTGAAAATGTCAACTATGTTGTGAATGGAGAACCTGTGGAACAAGTAAAACATTTCACCTACCTAGGCACGATTTTTAGTGAAGATGGTAAATTAAATATAGAAATAGACAACAGAATCAACAAAGCTGGTATGGTAGGAAGTCAATTGAATAAATTCATATGGAATAAGAGAGAAATTAGTCGGAACACTAAATTAGCTGTATACAAACGGTGTTCAAACCAGTTTTAATTTATGGATCTGAGAGCTGGGTCAGAAGTAAAACACTTGACCAAAGACTAGAGACCACAGATATGAGAGTCATGAGTAAGATCAATGGCAATATCATATTAAAAACGAGGATATTAGGAAAGAACTTGACATTGTCACCATCCAGGAATGCGTTAACAGAGCTAATCTCGGGTGGTATGGTCACTTAAAAAGAATGGGCAAAGAAAGATTAGCCAAACAAGTGTTCTCTGCCAGGTTGGCAGCAAAACGACCCAGAGGAAGACCAAGATATACGGTACAAAGTGCCTCATACGATAGAAATATAAGATCTGATAATGTTGGAGTCTTGACAAGTAACAGACTGATTTGGAGAAAAAGTGTAGATAGGAATTTAGTAATGATGTAGGTTTTTCATGTAGCACTATCATATCCTGTACACCCTTTGAGGGTACATGGCAGGAATTTGATGATGAAGATGATGATATAATCTCTTCAGGTTAGGTGACTATTCCAGACTTGGATAACCTGAGGTATTATTGTACATGTCTAAATTTCTAACTTTATATCATTATTTTTAATAATGTATACAGCAGCTACAAAATTCACATCAATTTTATTGTATGATTGCATTTTTATCGATGTATGAAGTTTTAAACTGAAGTGCATCAGCACTTGATGAATTAAGATGTAGTGCATCAGCACTCATCTTAATTCATCCAATGCAATTAATTATAGGATAATGTTGAATAAATACTTTATCAACTAATATAATTTTAAATATGGAAAGCATAAAGCTCAAATGAACTATAGCTTTGCTTCATGCACAGCATTTATGTGAGAAGTACAATGGGGTTATGCTTTGTGGTAGGATTATATTGGCAAATACTAGACAAAACACACATCGTCAACACTATTTCCCATGGGCAAAAAAAAAAGTTATAAATTATTTATACAAAATTATAAATATATATTAAAAACTTGTCTATATCGGTGTCACAAAGACATCAGTTCACACGTTCATCAGTTCAAGCAAAACAGATCAAACTCAGAAAACAAAATCAGCAACTCATGGCAAATGACAATGTTCAATTGGATTGCTTCACATAATTACCAATCATAGCCACTAATGATGCCTTGGTGCTATTGCCTCACTGTACACACCGTAGGTTTTAAACTGCTTTCTGGGCCATTTTAAACCACTGGAATGCTAAGACTTTGACATACTGTACCGTATGTTTAAATGGCTCAAAGTATTTGTGACCGCACACTTATGCTATTAACACAAATGTGATACAATGTTTATGCATCAAAACTTGCCCTCTTCATGAGTATTAGTATATTGTGTTTAATTTTAGGAATCATGCAAATATTTATCAATTAATATAATTTTAAATACGAAAAGCATATAATTTCACTGATATTATATTTTTACATTTATTAAGGAATAAATGCAAAAATATAATATCGGTGAAATTTCTATTCCATGGGCATGCATCACACACTTAGCGCACCCTGAATATTCACCCCTAGTATACAGAACATGTAACCAGATTTCCAATATATATATATATATATATATATATATGTATATATAAAAAGATAAGATAAAGTACCTACATGAATTCTTACTTGAATTCTTGAGATTATGAGTGGTGTTTGTTTTCTTTGATGATTTCTGAGGAAGTGGATCTTCATCAGAACCTGAAAAAAAATATACAAAAGGCAAAATAATGTTACTTTCCTATTTTATGTAATGTATATTATTATTATGTGAAACCTCCAGGGAGTCCAAAGACTCATCGAGGGAGAGTGTGCCAACAGCATCGAACGATTGAACCCCTTCCAACTACTAACCGCGCTCAAACTTGCTTAACGTTTAATGAGCCATTAGTAGCAGAGTCTCTACCAATAATGTATATTATCAATTGCAATTTATCATGTTTGTATATTTCTCTCTAAAACAATAAATTTTGCCTGCTATATTCTTAAAAGTTGCTAGTTGTAACTATATCTAACTATAGATACTAGGAAAGAAGTCAACAGACACCGCAGTGTGAGGAACAAACAGCCATGGTGCCCAGTTTAATAAGATGTAGGATTTCCTTACATTGCGATGACTGCAGCAATCCTGTGAAACATATTTTCCACAAGCGTGTGATAGCGATCAATGGGAATTTGGACAATTCTTCCTGTGGACATGTAATGAGGTCCTGGACAGTTGTAAGGCTGACATCTTTGACCTGACTTGATGCTCCAGTTCATCCCACAGATGTTAAATAGGATTGAGAACTGGACTCCGTGAAGGCCAGTCATGTGTGGCAACATTCATGTCCACAAACCATGCAGCCTTATGACATGGTGCATTGTCTTGCTGAAAGAGACAATGGTCAATTCCATAGAAATGCCACAAAGTAGGAAACATTGTATTGTCCAGAATGTCCAGATACCTCTCGAACTATGTTTATGGCACCACAAACAGAGATCCGAGGCGAAATCAGGAAAAACAGGACCACACTTTCGAATTTGTTCCCCCAGGAAAATTGGAATTTCCTGGGGGGACAAATCCAGTAATTTCCTGATGTGACAATATATATCCCATGCAAATCCTAACTAAAATACTATAAAGTAAGAGTATTATTAGTATTAAGGGTGATAATCCAGGATACCCTACAGCTTTTTGAATACGACAGACAGTCAGAGTAAGATTCACATTCGCAGCTAATTTTAATCTATCTCAGGCTAAAGTTCTATCAGTTTGTCTAAATTTTCCATGTCTACAAAAAAACATTTCCTTTCAAATCCCAAGTGACAATATAAAATAAATAATAGCAGCCCCAAACCAAACCAGAGATCTGTGAAATACTTGTTAGATCCCATTTTTGAGAACTGTTCCACTTTATTGTTCACCAACCACATACATGTTGGTGCATAGTTTATTTAGAAATTGTAATAATTCATTCTTTGAGCATGGCCAAATTGCAGAGATGTTATATTGTGTATATCAAGTACCTTGTTCTTGTCATCTATATTATTTTGGCATCATGACTGCCTTTGGCAAACCTATTCTACTCATTCACTACTCCTGAAACAAAAAATATTTATTACATCCTCATTAACTGCAGTATTGAAGCAAAAATTTTCGACACTCTTTACACAACTTCTGGTGTACTTTTTTCACCTGTCTAGCTATAAACACTGTAAAATTCCCAAAGCAGTCCAAAGTGAGAATAGTTCTCATATTTCGAGTGGTGCACATAAAACCTCCCTAAAAATTCTTGATGTTATCTATTCAACTATTCAATGATATTTCTCTCATGGACTCAAACTACTTCAGAGATGGTCTGTTTGTAATTTATTCATCTTTTTTACTGACATCCATTATTCTCACCCCAATTCTTCTAAGCCTACAATAACATTATTAGCAAATGCCTGACATCCATTCACAGTTCAACTGCCCACCGAACCAATTTTCCTTCCTCTTTAGTTTTCTCTATTGACTGGAAGTCTTTTCCTGCAGCATTTCCCAGAGAGCAGGAGCTCGATTTGTTTCAAAAGAACATTAACCAATTCTTTCAATCTTAACCTCGTTCATAAATGGCACCAATTTGCTCAAGGAGGTTTTTATATTAGTTCCACATGCATCTCTTGTGTGCGACACACACACACACACACACACACGCACACACATATGTGAAAGAATGATCATTAACTCGGTTAGCATACATATTTTTTAAAAAGAATTGAATGACTAGAACCGAGATTTAAGTAAAAAGGTTTTAATATAAAAACACAACTAGTTTCGGCTTGTAACAGCCTTCATCAGGTGACATTATAAAAGAAAAAAAAAAGGAAAAAAACACTAAGACACTGAAGCTTAAATAAACTACGAGCATCATAGAAAGTCTCTATACATAATGGACATTAAATCGTTGTGGTTGTATTTAAAGCTGTTCTTTCGTTTGTTATATTGTTGGGAAAGTACATGCTAGTAGCATCTCGTGAATGCCAGTACATGATTACAGCTGAATGACAATCTGGGAGGTTGTAGCTCAAGTTATTATTTAGATGAACGGGAGTGAAGATGATTTCCCTAGATTCCACGATTTTTCTCTCTAGTTCATCATTGCAATGGAAGATGTTAGCAGATTTTTCCCAGCAGACTTTATGACTTTGGTTTTCATCATTAGGATTAGCCGAGAAAAGGATACGACTTGATAATGCACTGGCTCGCTGTCTCTTGTATGTAATGTCCCTCATGTGTTCTTCCATACGCAATTCAACAGATTTGTCTGTCTGCCCAAAATAAGGAATATCACAATCACACAATATTTTATATACACCAGGGTATTTGAGATGATGATGACAAGGTTTCAGGTGGCTTATTAAGAAACGGATCTTTGAAAGTGGAGTGAACAAGGTTCTGATATTGTATTTTCTTAGAACTTTTGCTAATTTATGTGAAACTGTACTTATGTAAGGAATAGATATATTGCTTTTGAATCTATGTGTTTCTTCTGAACGATGTCTAGGGGGATTAAGAAGGAATCTTTCAATGATTCTCTTGGAATATCCATTAACTTTGAAAGAAGTTTTGAGATGGTTTATTTCTGTAAGAAGTTCATTTGGGTCATCCAGAAGAGAATGGGCTCTATGTCCCAAGGTGGAAATTATTCCAAGCTTATGAGGAGAGAAGTGATGGGACTGACTATGCAGATATCTGTTGATATGTGTGAGCTTTCTATATATCGGTATTTTGAGTTTACCAGAAGAGCAGGTCAGTTTGACATCAAGAAAAGGCAGGGAATTATCCGTTTCAAGCTCGGCAGTAAACTTAATACTATGATGTCAGCTATTGAGATGTTCGAGGAAACCGATAAGGGAATCATGTCCATGGCTCCAAATAATGAAGACATCATCTACATAGCATTTCCAAACTTTAGGTGTTAAAATAAAGGAACAGATAGCCTTGGTTTCAAAATCCTCTAAGTAAATATTTGCGAGTACAGTGGATAAAGGATTACCCATAGCCTGTCCATGATTTTGCTTGTATATAGTATCTTGAAATCTGAAGAACCGGACTTGATGCAATGTGTAAGCAAAGCTAACATTTTTTTGGATAACTTGTCCTTGAGTAATGTTAGGACTTCATCTGTTGGGACATTAGTGAACAGAGAAGTTATGTCCAAGCTAGCCATGATTTCATCTTCATTAACTGTTATATCCTTGATGTATGTAACAAAAACTGTAGTGTACTTGATAAAGGATGGTGACTTGCCTGAAAAACGTTTGAGATATTTGGCAAGATATTTTGAAAGGTCGTACGTCGGGAAGTTCGTTTTGAGAAGTTCCTATTATTTTGTATTCTTTTTAATGTTTTCATTATTTAGATAATGAAAGTTGGCATACATTTAATATAAACTGTGAATCTCAAGCAGCCACAATACAATATAATAACAAAGTAAATCTCATAAGAAAATTTGAAACATTAAAAAGAATACAAAATAATAGGAACTTCTCAAAACCACACATCAATATTGACAAAGTAAATCTTCTTATATACTTTCAGATGAAGAAAAAATCATCCTTAGTAAAGGTCTAAACTTTCTTCCTTCCCCAAAATTTATACCAAAGGAGACACTACTTACAAAAACAGAAAAAGCTACTTCTTTTCTCCCTCCACAAGATGCAAAACTTCTATGTATTGAATCAATCTTTATTATCAATAACGCAAAACCACCTGCAGATAACATTACTTTAACAGAAAGCAAAGCTATTAAATGTTTAAAAAACAACAGAGATATAATTATCCTTCCTGTGGATAAAGGCAATGCAACAGTCATCCTCAACTCTGAAGATTACCAGAATAAAATGCTCGAATTACTACAAGACGATACCTACTCAATACTCGAGAGAGAGAGAGAGATCCAACTCGTGAACTTCAAAATCATACAAATAACTTATTAAAAACAACCACTGAATTATCCCGAATCGTTCGCTTATCTCTACGCTCTCTCCATCCATTAATTCCTCACATATACGGTGTTCCTAAAATCCATAAAGTGAACACCCCACTACACCCCATTTTAGATGGTATCGATTCTCCGACATACAACCTTTCAAAATATCTTGCCAAATATCTTGAACGTTTTTCAGGCAAGTCACCATCCTTTATCAAGAACACTACAGTTTTTGTTACGTACATCAAGGATATAACAGTTAATGAAGATGAAATCATGGCTAGCTTGGACATAACTTCTCTGTTCACTAATGTCCCAACAGATGAAGTCCTAACATTACTCAAGGACAAGTTATCCAAAAAAATGTTATCCTTACACATTCATCAAGTCTGGTTACTTCAGATTTCAAGATACTATATACAAGCAAACTCAAGGACTGGTTATGGGTAATCCTTTATCCCCAGTACTCGCAAATATTTACTTAGAGGATTTTGAAACCAAGGCTATCTGTTCCTTTATTTTAACACCTAAAGTTTGGAAACGATATGCAGATGATGTCTTCATTATTTGGAGCCATGGACATGATTCCCTTATGGTTTTCCTCGAAGATCTCAATAGCCGACATCATCGTATTAAGTTTACTGCCGAGCTTGAAATGGATAATTCCATGCCTTTTCTTGATGTCAAACTGACTCGCTCTTCTGGTAAACTCAAAATATCGATATATAGAAAGCCCACACATACCAACAGATATCTGCATAGTCAGTCCCATCATTTCCCTCCTCATAAGCTTGGAATAATTTCCACCTTGGGACATAGAGCCCGTTCTCTTCTGGATGACTTAAATGAACTTCTTACAGAAATAAACCATCTGAAAACTTCTTTCGAAGTTAATGGATATTCCAAGAGAATCATTGAAAAATTTCTTCTTAATTCTCCTAGACATCACTCAGAAGAAACAAATAGATTCAAAGGCAATATATTTATTCCTTACTTAAGTACAGTTTCACATAAATTAGCAAAAGTTCTAAGAAAATACAATATCAGAACCTTGTTCACTCCACTTTCAAAGATCCGTTTCTTAATAAGCCACCCGAAACCTTGTCATCATCATCATCTCAAATACCCTGGTGTATATAAAATATTGTGTGATTGTGATATTCCTTATTTTGGGCAGATACACAAATCTGTTGAATTGCATATAGAAGAACACACGAGGGACATTACGTACATGAGACAGCGAGCCAGTGCATTATCAAGTCGTATCCTTTTCTCGGCTAATCCTAATGATGAAAACCAAAGTCATAAAGTCTGCTGGGAAAAATCTACTAACCTAACATCTTCCGTTGCAATGATGAACTAGAGAGAAAAATCGTGGAATCTAGGGAAATCATCTTCAATCCTGTTCATCTAAATAGTAACTTGAGCTACTACCTACCAGATTGTCATTCAGCTGTAATCATGTATTGGCATTCACGAGATGCTACTAGCATGTACTTTCCCAACAATACAACAAACGAAAGAACAGCTTTAAATACAACCACAACGATTTAATGTCAATTACGTATAGAGACTCTCTATGATGTTCATAGTTTATTTAAGTTTCAGTGTCTTAGTGTTTTTTTCTTTTTTCTTTCTTTTATAATGCCACCTGATGAAGGCTGTTACAAGCCGAAACTAGTTGTGTTTTTATATTAAAACCTTTTTACTTAAAACTCGGTTCTAGTCATCCTATTCTTTAAAAAAAATAAATAAAAAAATAATAAAAAATACATATATCCTATATATATAAAATGATAAGCCTTTTTATGTCATGTTTTGAAACTCAGAGGCTAACCTGAGTGTAGAGTCTTCAAAATTCGAGTCATCAGAATTCAAGGAGAACCGACCTACCAGTCGGAACTTGGATGCCATTGGCGTGGAACCTCCACTTTCAAGTCATCAGAATTCAAGGAGAACCGGCCTACCAGTCCGGAATTTGGGGGGGGGGGGGGGTAGGCGCCAGGGGAAGACTCTTTTGAAGACTCGAATTTTGAAGTTGAGTCTTCCAATCCCTGTGTTCTGGACTGGTAGGCCAGAACAAGGGGACTAGGAGCCGTAGGCACCAAGGGGAATAGCCCCCCCCAGTATACATATATATATATATATATAAGCTACAATATGTCCATATGTCTCCAGTGAGCAGAGAGTAAAAAAAAAAAAAAAAATGTATTCTGATCTACTTCACAGATAATTAACTGAATGGCAGTGCATATGACTATTCACACAGATGTTTTTGATAAGGATGAGCACAAGATGACTGTTTTTTTTTGACTGTATAAAACACTATGACTTACTGCAAATTGGTAGACAATGACAATTTGATAGAATATACAAGTTGTGTTTTATAATTTAAATTATGCAGAAATATCTTAGGAGGAAGATTGTATGGCTTGTGTTTAGAATATACTTTGCAAATTGCTGTACGTGGTGTTGAGAAATCAAAATTTTATAATATTGAGAGATTATGTCAAACTTTATAATAAGCATACTCTAGTGAAAATATTTTGATTTCATCTGGCTGGTGATCTAAAACTAATATATATATATATATGAGGCATTTCTCAATCTGTTTAATGACATGTCTCACTTAAAAAAAACCTTCCAGAAAATTTTCAGCAATCAATAAATTATACACTAAGTGATTTACTAAGTCAATTTTTGTCCCTGCTCTAAAAACAAACTACCAAAAAAAAAGTGAGAATCAATTTTTACAATCATTACTATTCACTTTTTATTCCTAAATCCAATGATCCACCTCAAATTCTCACCAGTGGGTCATGAATGACTGCTAAAACCGAAACTTGTATATGCACCTACCTGAATCTGATAAAACTAATGGTCGCTTCTTCTTTTTGCTTTCTTCTTCCTTTTTAGAATGCTGCCAAAATATCAGAAATAAGTACATATATGTATAAATCACATCAGAAATATTATGATTAAAATAATATTATTATGTAAATAATAAAATAATATTTTTGTAATAGTATTATTATTACAAACCAGGATTCTGAAGAAGAGAGGTATGTGCCTTTTGATGTACTACAGAAAATTAATGCTTCCTCACAGAGAGAGAGAGAGAGAGAGAGAGAGAGAGAGACTGACTGACCGACCAACTGAGATTATAGATATGATGGCAAGTTGGTTGATTAGTTTACTGGTGCAATGAGAGCAAAAGTCATGTTACACTAAACCAAAGGTTACAACAGTACTAAAGGTGTTAATAGGCAATAATAAAGAGATAATTATCAAGGTATGTACATAAAGCAAACTTTAAAAAATTTGGTAAAGCAAAACAGTATCTATATATGAAAGTGGTTCCATAAGTTTCCAACCTGACTAACTTTTAGAGGAGATAGAAGGAAAACAACTGTGTCACTTTTTTTAATATAATCTCCCTTTACTTCAACATAATTTTCATATCTTGAATTAACATTTCTAAGACCTTGAAAAAATAGTCTGCAAAATGGCCTAAAACTGCATCTTTCATCTCATTGTGATCTGCAAGTTTTCTTCAACAAGAGACATTTTCCCTAGTCATCACTTCCACATGTCGACCATCATGATGTTCATCTTCGATGCTCTCTCTCTCTCTTTCTAGGCAAAACTATTTTAGCCCATTCCTTCACAGTGGAACACGAAGAAGCTTCCCCATAAACACCATTCAATCGTTGTTTGATATCACTTGGAGAAAGCTCTTCTTTAGTGAAAAACTTAATCATAGCATGGTACTCAATTTTTTAACATTGCAGCCACTTAGCATGCACGTGTTAGTCAACTGAACTGAACGATGACGCAAGTAGAGAGTTGAAATTGGTACACTAACTTCTCCTATAGATGGTGCTATTTTGTCATGTATAGAGTTTTAAAATTGGCATGAATTTTGTATGTCAGGCAGGAAACTTTTAGAACTTACCTCGTATCTGCCTGAGTTATATAGCTCAAACCATGAAGTAAAAAAATTCATTCCTTTCTCAACTAAAGTGCTGGTACTCTAACAGAATGTGACAAATGCTGAGAAGTGTGATGTACTTTTAACATAGGCAGGTCATCAGTCCTTAGTAAATAAAAATGTGTAAGGTGACTGTGGCCAAGAAAGCATAACCTTCTCTCTTGTTTCTATGATATGATATGACTGATAATGCTTAATTTCAGGCTTAATCTCATGCAATTTGTTTGTCAGTGCTTTGTGCCACGAAGACTGCCACTGAATAATTAGCTTTTAAACTTATAAGCTGTCTGAGTATTATATGAGACTGTCAAATAGTACACGGAAAAAGTATGAGCTGATCTAGTAGCTGCATCTGCAATCTCGTTTCCTTTAATTCCAATGTAGCTGGAAATCCAGCAGAATCTAACATCAGAATTATGAGTCAACATTTTGTACATCCATAAAACCTCATAAAGCACTGGATGTGGATTATATACAGGAAATGAGATGCCTGTAAAGAAATCAATGAGTCTGTATAAATTACACTTTTCATAGCAGTTTTCTTTTGTATGTACAAGCACAAGCCGAATGGCATGCAAACTCTGTTGTATAATTACTGCAATGAAGAGAGACAGATCATAAACTCAGGAAATAGAGCAGCACAATCAAGAGAGGCCTCAAGATCTTGAACCATCAGTATACATGGAAAGGAAAAAAAAAGAATTAAAACGAGATCATAAATAATAAAGATGAAACAATGAAGATCGATTTGCACCCCAATCAGTAGAAGATAGACTGCAAAGGAGATTCAATGCTCTCCTGCACTTTTCCCTAACTTGACAAATGTGTGCAGACAATGCAAGCTTTCTGTGAAATACAATTTCCAACAACTTGGTTTCTATTGTTCACCATTACTAAGAGCTGATGAAGAGACACAATCAGCTGGCTGCTGAAGTTGTCTTAACGTTGCCCTCATGTTACAAGGGTAACAGTAAATTGTGAAGTCATCTACATATAGAACATTGCCTACAGTGGAAGAATTATTTATTTTGTATCCAAACACAAGTGGTGCAGTAGTGGACATTGGTATGGCATTATTTATGACAAATTAGGATACATTACAAACGAGAACAGCTTGAATTTGGTAGATGAATTATGCAGGGAATAATAAGTAAAATATAAAGGAAAAAGAAACTATACATAAGTTATTTACAATAAATATGGTCAGATGTTCTTCCAGTATCTTGAGCAATCAACTGCTCTTTCTGTGCATAATATAAGGTCCTCTTTTGTGCAAGGTGATTGAAGAAGAGGGACAAGAAAGGTGTTCCATGGACTGGGTTGTCCCACACTCACAATTATCTGGTCAAGTGAGGTAGCCTCATTTGATGAGGTTTTGTTTGCAGCGTCCTGTCATTCGAAGTCTGTTCCAGTCCAAGTGGGCACCACATGGAAGATGTTCGGCTGTTGGAATACCAGTATTAGTCTCAGGGTATGGTGCAAGCCATTGCTGAAGTCTTTTGTCTCTGCAGGGTTTTTAAGTGGTTCAACAGTTGCTAGGAAGCTATGTCGGGATCTTAGTCTTTGGGGCACTGTGGTCTGGCTGAATAGAAGGTAGCATTCATCATTCATTTGTCTGCTTCTTTTGTCAGCTGAGAATGCAGATCTTCGAATTTGAAGGGGGTGCAATACCAGCCAAAGTGGAAGAATGCTCTTCAGTGATCAAATTAACTTTGACAGCAAAGAGTGTTACTCTTAAGAAAGAACTTTGGGAACTTCTGAAATGGTCAAGAGAGGACACTTAACACTCGAACTTGGAAGAGTAGGTTAGACAGAAAGTTTATAATAAATACATTATAATCTGAGATTATAATTATATTATAATCTGAGACCTAGATTATAAAAGTATTTTAATATGCCATAAATCCAGGCTGTGTCATTATCTTTTCCATGTCAAAGAAGATTGACACCAGATGTTCTCCTTTCAGGAAAGTGTCTCTTATACATGTTTCTAAATGAACTAAATGGTCTAATGTTGATCGGTATCTACAAATGACACGTGTTGTAAAGGAGTTTGTTGCTTTCTAAATATCAGAGAAGCCTTACATTTGTCATCGTTCCCAATATCTTATGAAGACAACTGGTCACAGCAATAAGTCGATAATTGTTTGTTTGTGCTGTAACCTTCTCTGGTTTTGGAATAGCAATGGCAATTGACTCATGTCAGGAATCTGGAAAGAGTTTCCAGATTCCTGACATGAGTCCCTAGCAGAGCCAGCTTAACATGGTAAGCAGGTGAATGCATCATATCGATGCACTGAACTGAACTTTGATATTAGCGTTTATTAAATGTGGATATGCACTAAATATATTGTAATAAATACAGTGACTTTTAATAACATTTAGCAAAAACTACAACTTTTTTTCTCTGCAAGAATTCTGTTGAACAGTAAGAGGAGATCCACAGAAGATGTTTTATCATCTCATAATAGATATCATCAGGACCTACTGCACTAGCAAGATAGAGTAAATAACTTGTTTAAGTTCCTCCTTAACAAAAGTTTGATTGTACAGTTCTAGTGCATTGGTAGAAAAGTTTAGCTGCTGTTGCTCTTTCAATATTAAAAATTCAGGAGGATAAGAAGCTGTTACTGAGATTCTAGCAAAGTTACCTCCCAAACTATCTGCAATAGCTTTGGGATCAGCACAATACATCCCTTATGTTCCAAGGCAGACAAACAGTGTGTTCTATATTTATCTTCATTTTTCTGAATTTTATTACATATACAATTTTTGTACTGGTTGTTTGATTAATCAATGAAGTAAATTGGATCCAACATTGTTTTTGACTCTAACATCTCACATAACATGCTTCGGTCAGAGCGTAATTAAAAGTTACTAGATTTGATGTAGTAGAATATCCAAGAAATATATCCCCTCCTCTGACTTGATCTATTTTGGCAGCTTGGCACCCTAAGTTCAGTTTCCACTCTATCCAAAGCCTTGGTGACACTCACATGTCACCAAGGCTTTGGATAGAGTGGAAACTGAAATGATGTTTTTGAAATTATAGCTGTTGCTGTCTGGACAATATGTTCTGTTACATACTTCATTGATAGTTGTTAATAAATATGGGAAAGTGCCCTCTGAAAAGATGTTTTTTGATCTCATAATGGATGCCAAAGAATCCTACTGCACTAGAATGAGAGAGTAAAAGAACTCATATTTTCTCCTTAATGAATAACTGATTGACTAACTACTTCAGCATTAAATTTTGCAAGTTGAGGGAAAGTATTCCAGTTAGTCAGGTCCATTTTTCACATGGGCATCTGAGTAGGAGACCATGGTTCCTGTGAAGACACACTACAAATAACAGGAAAATGACAAAACTCACAACAATTGCAATATAAAAATTGTTCCATAGTTCCACTGAAAAACTATTTTAGCTTTACACACTTATTCAACTTCCAAGATATTGAGGGATTACCTTTATCAAGCTTATATTTATCTGATTGTGAGAGGGAAATATAGACAGCTAATGTCTATCTCTACCTCTAGAAAAATGTTTAATACATTGTCTGATGTGTTAGGATCATTTGGTGAGTTTAGTTTACTAAGACAGATTCAGAAATATCCACTTTTTCTGTGAGGGTGTCTGGTGGTTTATCTTTCATTGATATCTTCATTATAACTTTCTTGGCAAGTGGGATCTCATCAAATGGGACTATTTTTGGTGTTTGAGCAGTGAGTCCCTAGCAGAGCCAGCTTAACATGGTAAGCAGGTGAAAGCATCACATCGGGGCACCTTCTTTAAGGGGTGCTGAACTGAGAAGAAAAAAATAAAATAACACGTTTTGATATTAGTGTTTATTAAATGTGGATATGCACTAAATATACTGTAATAAATACAGTGACTTTTAATAACATTTAGCAAAAATTGCAACTTGTTTTTCGCTATGTGTAGCATAGAGCTGGTAGAAGCACTAAACGAGCCAGGTGGTCGGATGGGGGTGTCATGTTACAGGTGGCGTCTTTCACGACCGACTTTCATTTTTTTAACATGGAGTGTGCACCTGCCAGTTAGGACATGAGGTACGCATGTCCTAACTAGAAGTGCGTGCCTCATTTAAACTCTATTACGAAGTGACATTTGGGCATTGTTTGTAAATCACTCAAAGAAAAATGTATGCATTTCTTTAAGTATTTATTTTTATTTTTTATTTACATTTATTTTTTGTCTCTTACCAAATTTTTTGTTCAATAGATTTTTTATTTCAGAATGGAACGCCTGGAACTGAATTATAAATAAACTACTCTATCTAATTTTCTGCTGGTTTGAAAGTTTTCACAGACAGTATTCCATATCTATTATTTCATTTTACTGTTTGATAAAAGAAGTAAGCCAATAATATTGTTGTATCTGTAAAGCAGATGCTTCTAATTCCAGACTACTTTGCAATCTAAAACCATTTGTTCAGCTGTCTGTTGACATCATTCTAAGTTTTAGAAATTCTATTCTATATTTTCATCATATAAAAACCGTTTACATGTATGCAATAAAAAACAAAGTTCAGTATTATTAGTTGTTTTTTTTTTTCTTAAAAACTTTCCATAAAAACTTCCAACTTTTAACTGCTGCTGGAAATAAATTTTGTCTTAGAAATACTAGACAATAATCTTCTCAGCTGGAGGTAAAGGCTAAAAGCTTAGATTACTCTCAATGCTATTGAGAAAGAAAGACCACTTCATCTTCACACTAAAGAGCCTCAAACAATAGAGCATAATGCATCAACAAAGTCTTGTTTTGTCTTCAATTATATCCTGTACAAAAATACCGAGATTTCTTTTGCAGTGTGATATATTTATGTCAAAATACTTTCTTAATTTATAATGATCACAATTTCACTTTTATTATTGAAATTATATGGGCATCTCCATGGAGTCAGAAGACTCACCGTGGGAGACTCAAATTATCCACACAATACCTATTATACCGTTCTTTAAACTCATTGACAGATGAAGCACTCACAACTAAGTCAGGCAATGCATTCCATTCATTCACTACTCTCCATGCAAAAAATGTAGTTCTCACACCCTTGTTAACCACACTGTTTACTTAATTTCCAGGGATGACCTCTTGTTCTTCCACCACTGTCGAAATAGTTCCCTTGCCTCAATCGTATAAAAACCTTTTAGTAACTTAAATGTTTCTATCATATCCCCGCTTCTCTGCCTAATAACCAAGCAACAGATTATTTGTGGATTACAGAGGTTGCCTATCAAGCAACCTCTGTAATCCACAAACTCTCACTCTATCATCTATGTAGGGAGCCAAATTGGCTCTCTACATAGATGATAGAGTGAGAGTTAGATAGACCAAATTGCACTTCTTATTCATGTTCTTTCAACAGGGGGTTTTGATTGTATCCAGGTTTTGCTGCACATATACATACATCCTGGCTGGTAGGGAGGATAATATATGTATTTTTCAAGTACATACAATTTTACATAAAAATGTGTTTTGATTTTTTTAACCTTTAAATTTTAAGTACATTAAAAAAAAAGTAAGGGGAGCTCAGCTTAAAATTGCATCAAGGCACTAGGACTCCTAGAGGTGGCACTTGTCCCTAGGTTCTGACTGATGCACTCCACAGAGAAGCACTCATGATAATAAAGTTCAGGTATGGAGAAATTATTAGATATGGGTTTGACTTGCTATTGGTATTTTCTTAATTGTCATCTTTTCAGGATAGGGGTGGTGGTGGCTAGCTTCAGTAACCTTTCAGGAGAGTAGGGACATCCTTCCATAATGCAGAGCATCACACATGTCTGCAAGGAGATGTGCTTTACATTATGAAAAATACTAAGGAAAGTGATCAGACTTTACTCCACCTTTACCACAAGTTGCCCATGTCCTGAAAGGTTGCTTATGCTTGGATCTGCCAAAACTTTTATAGTTTCTATATTCGGCACAAAACTCTTGTAGTTTCTATATTATGAAATAATGTTGGATTCAATATCCACTTAATTTGTATAATTTTGCATCGCCAAAGTGAAACCTTCAGCTCTATATTTCAGTAATTCTTGGTACCTTTTAAGATGCGACACCTTTTGGCAACTCGTATGGGAAAGAATGACTTCTGCATCACTTCAACCTGGGTATTTACATCTGGGTCCGGCTCCCACTGATGAGACCTCAACAAAGGTCGAAACCGGTCTGGTAGTGAGCCCCTTCCATAATGCATAGCATCATACATGTCCGCAAGGAGACGTGCTTTACATTATGGAAAATACTAAGGAAAGTAATCAAAACTTACTCCACCTTTACCACGAGTTGCCCCTGTCCTGAAAGGTTGCTTACACTTGGATCTACCGAAACTTTTATAGTTTCTATATTCGGCAGCACAAAACACTTGTAGTTTCTATATTCAGCTGTGAAATAATGTTGGATTCAATATCCACTTAATTTGTATAATAGTTATAATATTGTTATAACTCTGTTATATGAGAGTTAAAACAATGGGCAAAGTAGAAATTATGTTTTTAATTTGTCCATTGTTTTAACTATCATATCATTATCTGTTTGCCAAATGTTTTAAAATTTAAATAATGTAGAAAATAGTTATGATTTGAATTATATTTATGTTTTTGGAATGCTATTACAAACCTCCATTATAGCTTCTTTAGATGTCCTTCTCAACCGGGAGTTACCTTGAATGCTAGAGGACTGGCTTTTATCTTTAGAGAAAAATCTTCTAATATCCTAAAAATTATTAATAAAGTAGAAATTAGCTTAACATTTCATGACACAATACATTACAGTAATACCCTGCCTCACGATGATTCACTCTCACTCAGACGATGCTTTTCAATTACTACCAATGCCCATTTATACAACACAGTATTCATTCATATGGCAGCTTTAGTGACATGATGGTGCCATGAATCACCCAATGCACAGTATTTATAAAACTCAGTTTCTTTATGACTGCTGGTTACTTCTCTCTGTGGTTTGCTATGAATTATAAACTGTTTATAATTATTATTCTTGTTAATAATGGCAGATAAAATTCAAAGTAAGGGCGCTGTTGTCTCCAGTGCAAAGAGGATGTCTAAACCTAATGTTATATGTTAAGATTAAAATTATTAAAATTAGTAATAGTGAATCAAACACTGATATAGGACACAGGATAAACTTATCTCACACTGCTGTTGTTAAAAAACAAAATTAAATGAAAAGTGCTACACTAGTTAATACTACAGTTATCCATAAACATGATAATACTGTTGCAGAAATAGAAAAACTTTTAATGGTGCAGACTGATGACCAAGCTGATTAGCACATTCCCTTAAGCCAAACTATTCGAGAAAAAAAAAAAAAAATGCAAAAATTAAATGAAATTTTTCATTTATGTATCTGATGTGATTAAATGATTTATATATGCACATATATAACTACTTAAATACATTATTAAACCATTACATAAATCTACATGAGAAAAAATATTGATTCACTATACAAAGTTGGTCTGGAACATAATGTGCCATATGAATGGGGTATGCTTATACGACATTTTTATATTTTCATCATCAAATTCCTGACTTACCCTCAAGGGATGTACAGGATGTTATGATAGAATTACATGAAGAATTCACGTCATTATTAACTTCCTATCAACAATTTTCCTCCGAATCAATCTGTTATCTGTCAAGACTCCAACATTATCAGATCTAATATTTCTATCTTCTAAGGCACTTTTTACTGTATCAATCCACCTATATCTTGGTCTTCCTCTGGGTCTTTTTCCTGCCTAAATGGCAGAGAAACAATTGTTTTGCTAATCTTTCTTCTCCCATTCTGTTTAAGTGATTACCACCTGAGATTAGCTGTGCTAACACATTGCTGGATGCTAACAATGTCAAGTCCTTTCTTAATATCCTTGCTTTTAATATGATATTGACATTGATGCCATCTGTTCATGCCACTAATCTTTTTCAGGACTCTCATATCTGTGGTCTCTAGTCTTTGGTCAAGTGTTTTATTTTTAATGCAGCTCTCAGATTCATAAGCTAAAATTGGCTTGAAAGCTGACTTGTATACAGCTAATTTAGTGTTTTGACTAATTTCTCTCTTTACCTTGATTACCTTGATGGACCTGTGATTTCAGTCAGGATTTCTCCATGACTGCAGGTCGTAAAGAGTCCAGCTATTCCTGTCTTGGGCCTTTCTTCTCCATTTTCTTCTGACTTTCTTAATCATTGGGTCTTCCCACCTTAAGGCTGGTCTTCCAGATTTTCTTTTCATATCTCTCGGATACCAGTTTGTAACTCTGACTGTCCATCTGTTGTCTCTCATTCTGGTGAGATGTCCTGCCCATCTTCTTTTGCTGCTGTAGATTGCTTTTATTATGTCCGTGAGTCCAGACTTCTTCCTGATTTCTGTGTGTCTTACGTGGTCTATTTTGTTTATATTGCACATTCTTCTTTCTATTGCACGTTGAGTTGTTATTAAGCTTTGTTCTTCTTTTAAAGTTGTGTTCCATGTTTCACTGCCATAAGTTAATGCTGGAAAGATGAAACCAATTTCTCTCTTATTCCACATAAATTTATTCAGTTGACTTCCTACCATATTAGCTTTGTTAATTCTGTTGTCTATTTCCATATTTAATTCACCATCTTCATTAAAAATCGTGCCTAAGTAGCTGAAATGTTTTGCTTTTTCTACAGGTTCTCCATTCACAATGCAATTGATATTTTCAATGTTTCTGCCTATTTTTATTGTCTTGCCATTACTGATTTTCATACTAAATTAATTACAACAGTTCTTCAATTTAGTCAGGGAATCTTGTAGTCTTGTACTAGATTTATTTAAAAGTTTAACATCACCTGCATGATGTAAAGAGCTGAGATTAACATCTCCAATTTTGAGGTTTAATACATTACACTTTCCTTCATAATGTGATCCATATAGATAATGAATAACAAAGGAGATAATGTACATACTTGTCTGACACCAGATTTAATATCAAACCATCTTCCTGTACTCCCTTCAATTCTAACTCAATATTGCTTGATATTATACCCCATTGACACCATATAACCAGTACCTTCGACATGGTATAGCATAGAGGAGGCCTGCCTCATGGCGCAGCTTAATAAGGGAGCTCGTTCAGTCATATTGCACTAGACAGTGTATTACGGCAACAAGATATTTTACAAATATATACAGTGTTTAGTTTAGCAAATAAAAAGGCGCCATTTCCCATTGACAGTTAAATATGTACTTATTATATTTTAATAATAAAAAAAAAATTATAGTCATACATATAAAAATAAACATTTTAGAACCCACTCATTAGATACTAAAGGAAACAACCCATAAAGTATTGTATGATGTGAATTTTATAAAATTTTATAGTCTGAAACATTTAATTAATATTATTATATAATTCTTTTGCATTAATATTTCTCTTGTAATAAAAACAAAAT
This sequence comes from Typopeltis vanoorti, assembly GCF_054136105.1. NCBI lineage: Eukaryota > Metazoa > Arthropoda > Arachnida > Uropygi > Thelyphonidae > Typopeltis > Typopeltis vanoorti. Next base: position 24,497,943 of record NC_143569.1, on the reverse strand, counting down.
AGCAATTGGAAATTTTCTTATATCTTTATCTGATAATCCATCAGGAGCGATATTTAATTGTTTGCCTCAGAGTGCCATCTAATCTGGCAACAGCCCTGCATATAACTGTAGCGCTTTGAATAGCTTTTCTTATGGCACCTTGTCATATGCCTTTTGCATGTCTACAAAACTTAAATACAAATCTTTGTTATATTCCCACAATTTCTCAACTATTTGTTGTAAAGTGAAAATCTGATCCTGACAGCCTCTATATGGCCTAAATCCAGCTTGTTCTTCACCAAGCTTCCCTTTCACAATCATTCTCACCCATTTCTCAAGTGTACTTGCATAAATCTTACAAGGAACACTCAGTAGGGAAATACCTCTGTAATTCTCACATTCAGTTTTATTTCCTTTTTGTATATGGGTACTATTGAGAGCTCTACTCCAATCATCTGGAATTCGTCCATCTGTTCAGGTCTTCTGAACTATGCAGTTCACTTTAAGACTTTTATACCTCCATACTTGAGATTTCTGGTCAAATATTGTCTACTTCTACTACCTTTCCACATTTCAGGCCTTTGATGGCTTTTTCTACTTCAAGTATGGATATGTATTCCTGACTGCATGCCTTTTGAGTGTTTTTTTTACCACTGTGCTGTTACTGCTTGTTTCATTTAGAAATTTTTCAAAGTAATTACTCCACACTTCAAGGATATCTTTTTTCTGCAGTTTTCATGTCACCTTTATCATCTCTAATTCCTTTTACAACACTCTTTCCTCCATTTCTGAGCTTTTTTTTCAACAGCCTCCAGAATATTTTGCTACCATCCTGATATTTATTTGCTATGTTTTTGCAAAAGTTTTCCCATTTGCTTTGTTTAGCTTTCTTACATTTGTCTCTGTATTCTGTAAGAACACAAGCTGACACATTCACTAGGAACTTTCGACATGCTTTGTTATTTCACTTCACTGCTTCTTTAACTTCCCATGTCCACCAAGGACTTTTGATTTTCTATCCTTGCAGACTACCTCAGGCTGAATCAATCAATGTTTGGTTCAGGGTTTGTCACTAAATCTTCAATGTTTGGTTTTAGTTTTCCAATTCTTTCATTTCTTCTTAAATATTGTTTGTGTATTTTAGTCTACAGTTCACATCTAAGAGCTGTTGAGCTTTTATTCGCTTTAAAACTTTCTTACATGTTCTTCTCTTCAATACGAAATTCAATTTTATCTTGCTCAAGACTAAATGGTAATCACTTCCAATTTCAAATCCTCTGTATACTCTAGTGTCCTGCACCAGTTAGAAAACATCACTATCAACAATAACACAGTCAATGAGACTTTTCTTATTCCTTGCCTCTTCTCTCCATGTGAATTTGTGCACATTTTTATGTTTGAACATTGTGTTAGTAATAACCAGTCCATGTCCTGTGCAGAAATCCAACAGGTATTTGCCATTATTATTAGCTTTGCTCTTTTCTCCATGCAAAAATATTTTCCCCAAAATATTTTTGCATGTCTGACAATCATTTCCTACTCTACTATTTAGATCCCCAATTAGAACCAACTTCTTTTCCTTTTTCATTGTGTCAGTCGCTCTCTCTCTCTAAAGCCTGAAAAAATTCCTCCACTTCTACCTTAGTAGAACCTTCTGTGGGACCATAGGCACAAATAAGTCTCATTGTCCAGTTTCCCATTCTGATATTTGTCCACATCACTCTACTTGATATTGCCTGCCATTCAAGAAAATTAGACTCGTATTTTGTGTTGAATACTATAGCTATTACTTCTTTTCCCTGCACAAATTAAATTTCATCACTGTTTTTCAGTATCGCTTAAATTTAACATTACTTATTAACAGTGAAACTGAAACATAAGCAATATTACAACTGTAGTAAAACCAGCATAAATAATTACTGTGATGCTGAGAAAGACACAGAGGCAGTACTGTGTTTTTGAAAAAGAGGAGGAAAAGTTTGGAAAAGGAAAGATAATAATTAATATAAGAAACCTAATAAATGCATTAATAGGTTTTCTTATGTATTGTTATTAATATTAACACTATGCACACAATACCTATCTCTACTTAAATATATTTTAAACAAAGCACTCACAACAGACTCTGGCAGCCCATTTGCTCATGTACCACTATCCAACTGAAAAACCTAGTCCTAATGATATTACTTATTACCATCTTACTCAATATCCACAGATGATTCTTTGTCTTGTTCCATCTGGCCAAATGCTGCAAAATTTCCTCTGCATGAATACTCTTTTTATCATCTTAAACGTTTCTATCATATCTCCTCTTTCCCATCTATCAGACAACTTCTGCAACTACAATTCCTCAAAATGTCCACATTCCACAGACACTCACCATCTCTGTCATCACTCAACTCAAAATCCTCCTCACAATTTCTTCATACCCAGGTGACCAGACCTGTCACATCTAGATATGACAATTTCAAAGCTTTACAAAGAAGATTTGTAACCTATTACGATTTGCCCATACTATATGCATATTCAAATCATTCTGCAAGCTGCCTACATCATCCTGATTTTTTAACTATTATGTTACGAAATTTTGCATCTCATCAACAAACAACTAAATCAGTTGATAAGATGAATTCAATGCAGAATGTGAGACCAATGTTACCTAGAGACCAGAAGTGGTTTGCAAAATCTTAAGAGCAGGATTTCAAGATGTAAAATTTTTTTCTCTCACACACACACACACACACACACACACACACACACACACACACACACACACACACACACACACACACACACACACACACACACACACACACAGGGGTGATGAAAAGTTCTGATAAACACCTAGAACTAGAACAAAAATTGATATTAAAGCAACTGATATAACCACAGGAAAGAACATATCTGAAAACCCTTTAACCTCCATGTTTTATCAAATTGTAATAATTTGTTCTTTTTCTTTTAGGATATATAAAAAGACAAGTCAGAGGTTTTGAAGAAATTTGAGAATTAGAACTTTTCAGCACACCTTCATAATATATACAGGGTGTTCGGGATAAATTTGACAGTTTCGTAAGGAAAAAGAAAATCTTCTTTGTATCTATTAAATTTAATGAATTGACAAAAAAACATTACAGGAAGAGTTAATTACAATACTATCAACAAGATTTACTCAAAATAACCACCATTAGCATCGATCACAGCTTCAATTCTGCTTCGGAACCTCGAACAAGCTGATGCTACAGTCTCCCTGGGAAGGGCCGCAAAAACTGTTTTAATTTTATCCATTAACTGGGCTTTTGTATTACTGGAAGTGCGATTGGTGTCTTTTTCAACTGCGCCCCATACAAAATAATCCATGGGGTTAAGGTCTGGGGAGTTTGGAGGCCAAACATTTGGACTGGTGAAGTCGTAGAAATTTTCAGACAACCATTTTTGACTTTTCCCAGAGGTGTGGCAAGGGGCCGAATCCTGCTGCCATACATACGGCCTACCATTGGCTACCCTTGTTATCCAGGGCTTGACTACAGTTAGCAACTCCACGAACAAAGCCCGAATTCCAATGCCAGGGTTCTTCAACACCTGTTCCTGCAGATTTGCGAGGAATTCTGCTGTACGAACGCAATCAGATCGTCTGCTAGGGATCTTTCTTCTTGCTACATCCTCGTAGTCACCATTGCAAGTCTCTAGTTCATGCCTGATTGTTTTTACTGTATTCAGGGAGCATTGGGCAGCAGTCGTAATATCCTTATTTTGATGGCGGGCACGAATCATCATGATACAAGTTATTCTCTTCCATGATTCAGGTGGGTTCCAGCTATCCATCCTTTCTGACATCTTGTATATGAATGAAGAAGGGTCCAAACTTTTAAATGAAGAGAAGTGTGTGTTAATACATGTAACTTACGGAAAAATATAATTAATTATAAATATGTCAAATTTATCCCGAACACCCTGTATATATGAAAAAAATCCTTAACCCATTAATGCTTCTAATGTACCATTGGTGGGTACACAAAAAATGAACATTTCTGAGTCATAAAAACACTGAACATTTCCCTTCAAATAATTTCCCGTATCATTTATGTACAAGTTAGATAGCAGTAGCCTAAAACAAAGAGGCTTTGATGACCAGTGCAGAGAGCACTGGTCATCCAACCTCTCCTGAATGACTCCTCCACATACCTATCTGTCCATCAGCCACTCGCAATCATATTATTACCAACTAAAGCAATTAAATGTGAAGTCATCAGCTTCTATATACAAACCTAGTTGTGAAGATATTTCACAGGCAAACTTTATTTGCTTAAACTTGAATAAAGGATTAAATAAGAATATACAGTAATTTCTTGGCAAGTTTAATTCAATATGTAACCAAGTGAAAAACTTTCTGCATCTAATCTCTGATCCAGTCCATTTTAATAATAAGGTGATACACCTTTTTACTGCTCGTATACTTTACATAGAAAATGTAGGACCCTAGCATTAATCTCTTTTGGGTCTGGCTCCTACTGATGAAACCTCAATGAAAGTTGCAACTGGTCTAGGCAGTGACCTTTTCCATAATGCATAGTATTGTATATATCCAAAAGGATGTTTGGCATTATGGGATATTAAAGCAATTGATGTGAAGTCATCACTTTCTATATACAGGTGGCCTAGTTGTGAAGATACTTTGTGCAAACTTGTTTGATAACACTTGGATAAAGGATTAAACAAGATCATTTCTGGGCAAGAAATGATCTTGTTTAATCACGATATTGGTGATTTAATTAAATCACCAATATCATGTACCCTTTCTTATCACTATTATGAAAAGCAAATAAATTACTAAGGCATGACCTACCCTTCACAAAGTCATGTTGCCCCATGTATTCTTATCCATACATAATGGAATTCTTTGACCAATTTTTCAATACCTTTACCACCACTTTGAAGATACTGATTGATCTACAACTTGCTACCTCTATCTTGGAGCCTCTTATATGTGACAGAACTATTTTGTCCTTCCACTGCCTTGGGACTTTAACAGAGCTTCGAAGATACATCCGTGATCCCATAATGGAATAAATAACATTTTCGACTATACTTTCGAACAAACCGCAAGCGAGCATAAAGTAAAAAGGTTTTTATATAGCAACAATGCATCATGCAACAGTGGCAACAGTGCATTCAGCGGCGACTTCCCTCGGCAGTTGGCACGTGGCTTCAACAGTTCCTCTGTTGATTTTGTGTTTGAAAAATAGGTTATTTGTGTATTTATCATTAAATAATTTGTGCAACATGGCCCAATTAAAAAACCTAGTGAAGAATCACAGAAAAAGAGGTGAGCAATTGATCTGGAAATGGAGTTGCAAGTTCAACGATAGTGACGAAGCAATGATAAGATCCTATCGGTGATTGGAAAAGCTACCTCCATCATGCACAGAGGGCCTGAATCAAAACTGCATACTTCTTAGCCATAACCGCTAAGGCACTAAGTCTTTAACATGTTGAGAAAGAAGGACCCGATTATGACTACAAATTCAAACACTTCTTCCAGTAGGTTCATGAGATTTAAACAGGGTTTTGCACTGCATAATGTGAAAATGTATGGTGAATCTGCAAGTTCCAATGAGAAGACTGCCAAAGACTTTGTGGAGAAATTGAATAAAATTATTACGGAGGAAAATTATTTGCCACAGCAGATATTTAACATAGATGAGATCTCCTTGTTTTGGAAAAAAATGCCGAGTGGACAATTCATCCATAAAAAGTTAAAATCTATGCCTGGTTTCAAAGCTCTTAAAGACCATGTTACAATTCTGTTAGGGGATAATGTGGCTGTATATAAAATGAAACCATTTGTGATATGGCACAGTGAGAATCCACGAGCCTTCAAAAATATTAGGAAGCATACTCTTCCAGTTCATTAGCAGAGATATAAGAAGTCGTGGATGACTCCAAAACTGTACTTGGATGCCTTAAGCAACTGCTATGTGAGTGAAATGGAAAGCTATTGTGTGAAAGAAAAAGTCAAATTTAAAATTTTATTAATTCTAGATAATGCCCTAGGTCATCAGTCTCATACCGGTGATCTTCACAAAGTTCAAGGTCATGTTTCTCCCTCCAAACACTACTTCATTGATCCAACCGATGGATCAGGGAGTTCTTGTAGTGTTTAAGGGATATTATCTATGGAGAATTTTTTCACAAGCCATTTCTGCTACTGAAGGAAATGACCGGACTCTCATGCAATTCTGGAAAGCATTCAGTATTTATCATGCTATTAAAAATATTGCTGTAGTTTGGGACGAAGTGATCTCTCAATGTATGAGTGGCATATGGAAAAAGACATTAAAAAGTTTGTGCACGATTTTGGAAGTTTTGAAAAAAATGAAGACCTTTGCAAATTGAGTGAAAAAATAGTGGGCCTAGCAAACAATCTGAATCTCGAAGTGATGATGACGACATAGTTCAACTCATAAAAAGTGCCCCTGAAGTGTTGACCAACGAAGAATTGGCCGAACTGGAGGAACAACGTGTTACAGAAGAGGAAGAATGAGAAAAGGAAGAGGAAAAGAGAAACAAGAAGAGGTAGTTAAACAATTCACAGTGAAGGGACTTGCAGAAATGTTCTTTGTAGTCAGCGCTGTTCTCAAAATGGTTGAAGACATGGACCCCAATGTTGAATGATATTTATTAGTAAAAAGTAGATGATGCATTTGCTTGCTATAAATAAATTTATGCTGAAAAGAAGAGGAATAAGCAAAGCACATTGGACATTTTCATAAAAAAAAAAAACAAAGGCCACACCGGAAGAGCCACATTCTGGTCCTTCCAAAAAGGTAATGAAGATGTGGTTGTGGAGGAAGATTTGGATGATTATTCTCCTGTTTTATAGTGGAAGTAATGCACAGTACAGTTTTATAATAAGGTTTAAAAATTAAAATGACAGTATACTTATTACTGTTAAGTCCCTAACCACTATAACTCTGTTGATTTAATGTACTGACTTGCGTCCGAACCAACTTATGTCCTGCCAGATGGAACAGAACCCCGATGTAAGTCGAGGGATGACTGTACTCACACTAAGATTCTTTAATTATCCCAAGTACTTTCAACTCATCATCTCAAATCTCTTGCTACAATACGTGGCAAAATGTGGTAGTGATATTTAGTTCTTCGGAGGGGTGTAGTATCAGTGATGATACACAGGAATGGATATGATTGAGAGTATAGGATCCATGTCCAAGAAGTGGGGTTAGGGGTTTGTGGGACTTGTTATAGAAAGAGAAACAAGCTAGTTTGTATGTTTAGAAATGCTAGAAATATTCAAAAAAAAAGGGGGGGGGGATGAAATTGTAATGGTGATAGAGTTCATTCGTCCAAAAATTATTGGTATAAGTGAAACATGGTGGAAACGAGAATGATATTCTGACAGGAATAGAGAAGGAGGGATATGTAGTCTTTGGCAAAGACAGACAAGACAAAAAAGGAGTGTTACTGATGATGGCAGAGGAGTTGTGCCCATCCAGGATAGAGATGCCAGGAGCAAATAGGGGTTATAAAGTATTATGGTATGACGTATGAAGCAGTATGGAGAAGGACAGGATGAAATGTTTGGTAGGGTGTTGCTATAGACTTGTTAATGTGGAAGGTAGTGAGAAGGAAATATTTAGACAAATTAGTCTGGATAATAAGAAAAGGGTGATCATTATGGGCGATTTCAATTAGGGTAATATAGACTGGAATGAAGAGACAGCATCAGAAATCAAAGAGAATGAATTTCTCGAGTTCTTAAGGGATAACTACCTTAAGCAGTATGTAACAGAGGAAACACAAATCTCTGATTTCATTGTCTCATCAGAAGATATTGTTGTAAATGAAGCATCACATCATCCTCCAGTTGGTGAAAGTGACCATGAAGTCTTGGTCAACTGGCTAGTGGCCATACATATCAGGACTTTTGTGAGAAAGGGTTATATGTGGAATTATAAGACAACTTGCATTGATAGCATGGAATGAGAAATTGCATGGGAAGGAAATCAATGCTGCTTGGTCTCTACCGAGGAACTATCTGGCAGAGGCAATGACTGAGTGTATTCCAATGGTCAGGAGACTAAATAAGGTAGGTGTAAAATGGATGACTCAAGAGGTGAAGCGTGCAACCTGGAAGTTATAGGCATTGTGAGTGACAGAACAAGATGAGTAGAGATAATCAGTTACATGAGGAGTACAAAAAGCTAGCAAGGAAGATGACTCATTTAGTTAGGATAACAAAAGTGCAGTATGAGCAACAGTTAGCAAATGATGCTAAAAGAAGTTCTAGGAAGTTTTTCAATATGTTGTCAGTAGAAGGAAGAATGATAAATGCTGAAGAGTAATGGTAGAGGTGCTGAATGAGCAGTTCATTCAAGTTTTCCATACTTGTGATTATAATGTAATGCAGAACTTTAGAGCAGTGGGAATGGGAGAGGAACCACTGATAGTGAGTGAGCAGATATCTGGAACTGAGTAAACTTGATGTGAACAAGGCCATGTTGGTATATCACTACATATCTTGAGGGAATGTCCCAGGGAGTTAACAACACCATTAACATAAATTTTCAGCATGAGTCTTAGATTGGTCCATGTCCCAAAAGAATGGACAGATGGCAAAATTGTTTGTCTCATGAAGGAGATGATAAGACTAAGGCTTTGACAGTGGCATAGCAGGGGGGGGGGGGGCAAGACCACCCCAGGAGGCACTTTGAACCTTACCCTATACGTCGGTTTGACTTTTTGTAGTATTTTTGGTGTGTATTGAGAGGGGAGGTACACTCAGGATCACCCGGGGTTGCAAAAGCTCTAGCAATGCCACTGGGCTTTGAATTATAGACCATCTACTTTTCTGCAGTTGTGGTCAAAGTGTTGGAGAAGTTAGTGAGGCCAAGGATTCAGAACTGGGTGGACAGCAGTAGAATTCTCTTTAATAGACAGCATGGGTTTGCAAAAGGAAAAATTGTGTTTTAGCAATCTTATTACTTATAACAAAGTAACAAATACACTGGATGAGAGGGTATGCACATACAGTAGTACATTTAGATTTTGCAAAGGCTTTTGATAGATTATCACATGACAAACTAGTTAAATAGTAACAGATGGGGTTGGATAATAGATTAGTGCATTGGAGTGGAGATTGTTTGTCTGCTAAGTATTAACAGGTTGTGTGTGTGTGTGGGGGGGGAGTAATATCCCAGAAAAAAAAAAAGTCATTAGTGGAACTGACCGAGGGGTTTGTTTTGGTGCCACTGTTGTTTAATTTGTATGTAAATAACATTGGAAAGGGCTTAAATGATGATTTACAATTGTTTGCAGATAATACAATTTGGGGTGAGTTCTGAGAAGTAGCATAGATGTCGTAGCTTTGCAAGAGGATAAATACTCTCTGAATGGGAGAGTGTGAGGATGTCAGTTTAATGTTAAAAAGTGTAAGGTTTTAAAATTTGGGAAGCAAAGGTGGGATCCAGAGTATAGGACTGGTGAGAATATTTTGGAGGAGGTGATGAAGGATTTGGGAGGTTGTGGTGGAGAGAAACTTGAAATATCATTGACATTTTGTTAAAATTGTGAGGACTACACAGCAGATTACTGGAATGATGCAGAGAACACCGACACATAGAAGTAAGAATGTTTTGATTCCATTGTATAAGAATTTGATCAGGTCACATATGGATTACGTGCACAGATTTGGTCGTCAGGTTTTCAAAGGGATGATGAGATGCTGAGCGCATCCAGAGACAATTCACTAAGTTGGTTTCTGGTCTCTAGAATGTGGAATATGAGGATAGATTTAGAAAATGCAAATTACATTGCCTAGTGATAGAAGGAAAAAGGGAGACATGATTGAGATGTATAAGTTGGTAAGGGACAATTACCAGATTAGCCTGAATGAGATTTTTCATAGAATATCTACAGATGGGGGAGAACGAGAGGCCATTCCTGGAAACCATATAAGGTGTGTTTGAGCAAGGGGATGAGGAATAGATTTTTTGCATGAGAGTGTGGGTGATTGGAATGCATTGCCTGAGACTGTGGTGTGTGCATGGACAGTGAATGCAGAGCCGGTGCTAGGGTCTTTGCCGCCCGCATGCAATGGCTATCTATGCGCCCCTGTAACGATCCAGGCGTGTGTGGTTCTTTTACGATAATAAAAATTTAAATTATTTGAAATTTCTTAAATAAATTTTGACAGAACAGCCACACGTTAGTTCGCTAAATGTAACGAACCGGGGGTGTTGACTAGGCAGGATAATCATTAAAAACCCGAATATTCAAAAAATTCTCAAAAGTTAAAGCGAATTTTGATAAAGCCACTTCACTTTAATCGTTGAATATAATGATACAGGGATTATAGCCTTCTCACCGACCTGAATCGCTAACAAAATTAAAATGAATTTTAATTAAAGTTAAAATTTATTTGAACTAAAGTTTAAAAAATTCTTGCATTTTACTAAATTCTTAGTAAGTTGCAAAAATTTTTTAATAATTTTTACAAGTGGAACTATCTTTTAGGAAAATAAAAGAAACTCAAGATAGATGAGAAAATAAGAAAAGAATTCAGAAATAATAATTAGAACATTTTATTAATATTCATATGAGTATTCAAAAAATAAAATCTTTACAGAATAATAGAAAATAAATTAAATTACATAAATATACTTGAAATTTTTTAATTAAAATTTTAGGGTTCTTGATTTCATATTCACCAAATTAGAAATAATGGTCTTAACGTCTAATTCTGCGCATGCATCATTTTCAATAGCTATTAACGCCAAACTAACAAGCCTTTTTTGTGAGATACTTGTTCTTAAATAGGTTTTAATTAATTTCAACTTGGAAAAGGAATGTCCACTGCTCGCTACACTAACAGTTAAGGTTAATAGTATTCTTAAAGCAATTGAAAAGTTAGGGAAAGATAAATTATTGCACACAATAAAATTAAGAATATCGAAAGGGTTTTGAATATTTAAATTATAATTTTGAAAAATATCCCGGAAAGCACATAACTCGTCATATAGTTCTATTGCATTTACGTCTTTATTGTCACCATCCATCAAAAGAATCTCTAAATCGTCACAATTTTTTCGTAAATCTTCGTTATTAATTTGTAGTAATCTATACAATAAATTGAAATTATCATAATATGTTTTTAGTTGTTCAAAATGTTCTATTAACGAACACATTGCAACGTCCAGAAGCATATAAAACACATTCACTCTAAATTTATCTTCTGGCGATTGTGGCGTTTTGTCATGATGCTCGTAGTCAAATTGTCGTGTCTTCTTTCGTCGTCGAACTTCCGTACCAGTTTTAAATTCTTGTTCTCCATCCACCTCTTCACACAGTTCTTTTGCCGTTTTTAAAACTTCTTTAAAATTTGTATCTGATCGATACTCTTGTAAGAATATTTTTAAGTTTTCGATAGATTCTAAAGCAAGTGTAATGTTCATATTTTTGTCTTGAAGCATTTTACTCACAGGCTTTATTCTGTTAAGTAAATCATGCCAAATTATAAGAGAACAAATAAATTTGTAGTCCTTTATTTTAGCACATAATGTTTGTGCTTCATGCTGAGTTTCTTTATTAAAATTTTCATTATTAAAAATTTCAAAAAGTGCATCGTAAATTTCTCCTAACTGATATCGTAGAGGGCGGATTGCATTAATTTTACTTTCCTATCGCGTTTCTGATGGCTGTTTCAATGTTAATTTTTTTATGAACTTTAAACGGATTGCCCAATGTTTGTAAGAGAATGAAAAGAAATTTTATATTTCTTGAATAATTGCAAAGAAACTAATTGTATCTGCATCGTTAATGATTAAATTTAGAGTATGAGCAGCACATAAAAAGCTCGATGATTTTTGTTCAAAAGCAAATTTTGGAGCCCATATTTTTTCCCTTTCATATTTGTCCCATTGTCATACCCTTGACCTTGCATGTCTTCAATGGGAATATTCCATTTTTCCAGTTGTTCCCATTTATCTAGATCTTCTAAATTTACAGAGACTAACAATGTGTTAGTTTCGTGGTCAACTACAACTAAATCTTCTCCTAACTGTTTTTCACTTAAATTATGAGTCTTGTTAACTTGTTCAACAGTTGCAATAGTACTTTCATTCAAATTGGATGATGTGCACGGTTCGTCAACTCTGATTTCTGATGTATCAAGTTGGTTACAATCTGCATCAAAATATTTTAATATTTTAACAAATTTATTAAGAGCCCCAGTTTGTTTCTTAATATCTGCTTCTTTCCCAGTATGACGCTTACGATTTTGTGCACCAGATAACTTTTTTTTTTAATTTTTGATTCCACTTCTATTTTATACCCACAAGAAATTATTACACAACACAACACAGAGACGAAACAGTAGTCCACACTGTGCTACTGTCAGTAGCCTATTGAGATGCATACTGTTATAAATCTACTGTTGCTATCCTGTCATTACTGCGACATTGTAAAATTTTATTATTATTTTAACTCTGTATACTTGTAATTTCTATTAATTATTTGTGATGTCTTTTTTTTTTACTTTATACTTTATTCTCTGTTATTCTAATGTAGCTGTGCACGCTTTCTCTCTCTCAGAATCTCTCTTGTTTATATTATTATGTGCTATGTTTATAAGAAAGTCAAATAACATTTATTTACATTACTATGAAATGTACATGAATTTAAACATTAGGGAGATTGCTTTCTCTATCCTTCTATAAAAACTCTTTAGCAAAATTTAGAACCTTTTTCCTTCAACTTTAAAATACTTTCTTTAACACAAAACATTATCTACTCTCAGTTTACAAATTTTACTTATTAAACTCCAAGCTTACTCGCAAAGAGGTTACCTAAATCTCTCTGTTAAGTTATCTTTACAAATTTGATATCAACTTCTAACATGCCAATTGATTCTCTTAAGGACACTTCTTAACCTTATTAAACATATATCTTAAAAATCTTTCTAATACAACTATAAGAGGAATTATATAAAAGTTTTGAACTTACAAAGGCTCTGTATCTCACAATTAGTCAAAAGTCTTTCACTAAAAGTTCTATGGCAATTCTTTCATCTCAGATCTTCATCTGGAATTTTGGCTTCGGCTGTATCAATTTGGAATGTGGTTGGACTCGTACAGTTCTGGAAAAATGTTATTCTCCCACGGCGAAAAGAAAAACTTATGAGCGAAGGTACTTTGGGAAATTTGCCTCGCCTTTTTCCTCTACTTGGGCTCGCCGAAAATGCCTGGACGACTGCTTTTTCAAGTAGCTTGAATTGCCGCCTCTAAGAAACTGAAAATGCCACCTCCAAGAAAAATGAAACTGTTGTCAACTGTCAATCAGGATCCCTCTGGACTGGAAACTTTTCTCTTCTACGGCGTTTGGGACTTCTCCTTTCGGCAATTTGAAAGCCCTGTCTGTGGTCTAGAAGTCGTTTCTCTCTAGCGACGTCTCGAACTGAGAAGCTCCTTTCTTGAAGCGGAAAACTCTTCTCTCAACCAACGTCTGGATCTGGGATGCTCTCTGATGATGTCTGGAACCAAGCAGCTCTGTCTCTCTTCGGCAACGTCTGGGACTGGCAGCTTTAGCAATGTCTGGAACCTAGCTGCCTCCTCTTTGACAGCGTCTGGAACTGGGCAGCCTCTCCTGTCTCCCTGTGGACATCGCTGGAACCGGGCCCCCTCTACTTCTGCAGCAATCTCTGGATCCGTGCAGCCCCTTCTGTTTGCTTCAGTTGCTGTTTATTATACTTCCTCTGAGAACTTGCATGAAGTTTGGCAACCCCCAAAGAATTAGTATGATTCTTTGGGGGTTGCCAATTTTAATCTTAAGTTCATCTTAAGTTTCAAGTTGGGCAAGCCTTTTGTTCTCCTCTGCTTTCTTTTAATTGTAAGTTGCCGGCCATCGGAAAGTTGTTTGAACCTTTCTGACTGACTTAACAGATGTTTACACTTAGAGCCTGTAAGCCTTTCTCATACAAACAAATTTTAATAACAATCTTTCTAATGCCACCATGTAGATCTATTACATGCAGCTTCAGTGATATAAACATTGCTTTTGTTTTTAACACTCTAACATATTCTTATTAAAGGAGTATATACAGTTAACTTCCAGAGTGCTATTTACAATAACATCTAAAGCAAACTATACAGAGACAAACAAAGTTTATTTTTACAATATTCACATGGGACTTAACCTAAGTAAACAATCGAATGTAATGTGCTTTGGAATATTTAAGCTACAATCGAGTTTTTACAGTACCATATGACTGGTTACATAGCAACAAATGTTTTGTACGAAAATTCATTTCTGTGCATAAAAACCGTTCACCGTTTCACTTTAGATTCTGGAGGCAAGCATTTAGCCTGCTCTCGCTGCGAAATTGTAAACAGCTGGCAATATACAATTTTTTAAAAATTTTATTCGGTGTATCTGGCCTCATTTATTTTAAAATTGATCATTCTAAGAATTCTTTGTTTTTATGATAAAAATTTTGATTCTTAAAAATGAACTTATGACCCATGCCCCTGCGCCCCCTTCGTAGCAGCGCCCGCATCCGCCGGCCCTGAGTGAATGCACTGAGTCCAGGTACGATGAGCTGTGCATGTAAGAGTGGGACTTCCCACAATGAGTCTCCTGCTTTAATGGCTCATTATCCTTCTCTATTTCTAGAAAACCCACTCATACTGGTAGGTATTTACATAATCACATCACCACTTTCCCAAAAGATGGCATCTTGAAAACTCTTGCTCACCAAGACAGGGGCTCTTTGTTCAAATGAATCGGCCTTTGAAACTGAGCAGGGACCTTCACAGCACCTTTTTAGCAAATAGCTGCAGCCCATATAAAATATCCCCCATCCCTCCTATATCCTATACATCATAGCAAAACCATTCCATATGTTAAGGGTATATCAGCAAAAATAACCAAAGTTCTTTGCAAATTTGAACTCCATACCACTTTCAAACCTTTCCTTCAACTTACTACTCTTATACATTCTCCTATAGATCAACTACATCCTCTTGAACATTGTATACAGTTCTTTGTGCTGCAAGTTATCTTATTTTGGACACACTGGTAGATCAGTTAAATCTGCCTTGAAGAATATAAAAATTACTTCTAAGATCATCTGTGTGGCAAGTTGGACAGACCATGCTTTGCATACTCCTTCAAATAGGATCAGATGGAGAAAAACATCTATATTACATACACGTTACAGGTCTGAGAGGCTATTCTTAGAATCAGAATCGGCTATGAAGCCCCTCTCCCAACCTCAATAAGTATGGTTGCATTAATTTACCAAAGATATGAAAGACTATCATTTCAAGACCTAATAGCCAGACTGCTCTAAATGAACTGTGTAGTTATCCAACCTAATGAGGTCACTATGTAAGGGCATTTGGACTGGAAACAGTGGGAAAATGAGAGGCCATTGCTAGAAGCTGTATAAGGTGGGTGTGAGCAAGGGGGTGAGGAGCAGTTTTTTGCATGGAGAGGGGTAGGCAATTGTAATTATCTGAAATTCAAATTGCATTATTTGAAAGTGTGGTGAGTGCAGAGACAGTGATTGCATTTAAGTCGAGGTATGATGAGCTGGTGCATGTGAGAATAGGCACTCCTACAATGAGTCTTTTGACTCCATGGAGGTCTGTTAATAATAACAATGATGACTTTTAAGGAATGCAGAGAACTGACAAGGGCTTCTGCACAATCTTCATCTTCATATGGTGAACCCATTAGTAGGTATCCACTGGATATTGAACTAATGAGGATGACTTGGCAATTTAGTCAGAAGACCAAGTATTCTGTAATGGTTTGAACAAGAAACAATAGAATATGATGAAATTTCAAGCCAGGTAGGTAATTGTCTGGTCACTAGGAAATTGTCAGTGAAGAAAGACAAACAGTGAACAATTAGCTACTGGAACAAACTCAAAATCAACAAAAATGATTAAAAATAAGCACCATCAAATCAACGGGTAAGAAGTCTAACTAGCAGAAGTAGAGAAGTGCCATATGGACCTAACTGCATCACTCAGACAAAGAAGCCCAAAATAGGTGAGACGATGTCAAATAATAAATATAGGAAGTGATAAACAGGCAATAGTAATTAAGAAGTGGGAATATTAGCAGTACTATTCAACACCAAAACATGAAGATAATCTTCCTGATTGGAAGGCAATTTAAAGTAGGGACAAACATCAAAATGCAAACTTATTTGTGCCTATGTTTCCACAGAAGGTTCTCCTAATGAAGGTGGGGGAAGGGAATTTTTCAAGTCAGAGGAGGCAGCTGACAAAAAAAATGTAAAATCTGGTTTTTGTTGGAGATCTCAACAGTGTAGTAGGAAATTAATCTCACCAGGCATAGTTTATTTATTCATATGGGGGTTTCCCCGCCTGTTCCTCAACTGTCCCTTAGGACTTGTTGGGCCCTCCTAGTGAGGGATTAAATATGTATTTATGACTGTAAACCTGTGTGTTCACGGGCCGGTTAGCCTGAGGGACGAAAAACCTGAGTTTCTGGGTGAAAAAATCCTCTACCCCCCCTATATGAGACCGGCTAACTCACCTTTAGTCGAAGGAGATCAGATAAAGGTTCCTCACATCATGGATGGGAATCAAACCCAGGCCTTTCCGACCAAAGGGCTTTGTCTATACCAACTGAGCTACAGAGGCTCTACCAGGCATAGTGAAAAGTTTGGAGAAAAGGACAAGGATAATAATAATGGCAAATATCTGCTGGATTTCAGTTCAGGATATGGACTAATTATTGATAACATCATTTTAAAACATAAAGGTCTGCAAAACTTCACACAGAAAGAAGAAATAAGAAAAGCCTCAATGACTATGTTGTTGACAGCAATATCTTCATCTTAGTTCAGATACAAAATTCTACAGAGGATTTGAAACTGTGTAAATGATATCGTCACTTAGTTTTAAGTAGGATAAAAATGAATGCTACATTAAAAAGATGCAATATGTAAGAGCTTTACAAAGTATTAGAGTTGAGCAGCTTTCACACGTGAACTGTAGACTCAACCATACAACTGTCATTTAACAAAGAGTCTGAAAACAAGGACCAAAGTTTGGAGTCTCGATGACAAACTGTGATCTCCAGCTGTGATTCAGCTGGAGAGGAATATGGTGAAGTTGTCTGCAAGAAGAAAAAATAAAAAACATGGTACACAGAAGTAGCCCTGGAAAAAGAAAAAAAAATACTGAAATTTCCTAGCAAATAAGTTGGGAGATGCACTAAAAGAATACTGAGAAAAATATAAGAGAGAGCTAAGTTATGTGCAAAAGTCATCATCATCAATTTCCTGACATGTACCCCCCCAAGGGGTGTTCAGGTTACAATGACAGCACTACATGATTAAGTTTACATTATTATTAATCTCCTAACAACTCCAAATCAATCTATTACTTGTCATTTTGTCATATTTAACATTCTGTGATTCTAAGGCACTTCTGACTGAATCAATTCACCTAGACCAGTAATGGTGAACCTATGACATGCATGTAAACTGAGACACACCAGTGTTCACCAACAACTATTCTCCCTGTTTGAGTTCAGTTCAGTTCAGCTTTTGCATTCATGCAACATTGAATTATTTTGTGCCAGTTCAACAGCTGCAAAGGTAAGAAAGCAGTTATGATTAATAAGCAATTGGGTAATACAATAAATAATAATCAAATATTATTATTATTATTAGGGGTATCTCCATGGAGTCAGTAGACTCATCGCAGGAGACCCAAACTATCATATCTGTTCTTGAATTTATTTACAGATGAAGAACTCACAACTGAGTCAGGCAATGCATTCCACTCATTCACCACCCTCCAGGCGAAAAACCTCGTTCACACACCCGTGTTAACCACACTTTTCCTTAATTTCCAGGGATGAACTCTTGTTCTTCCATCACTATCACACAGCTGAAACATTTCCTCTGCATCAATCTTATAAAAACCTTTTAATAATTTAAACGTTTCTATCATATCCCCTCTTCTCTGCCTATCAACCAACTTCTGCAATCCACAAGCTCTCAATATATCAATGTAGGGAGCATTTTTTACATCACTCACCAACTTGGTCACTCTCCTCTGAACCCTTTCCACAACCTCCTCGTCTCCAAGGAATCCAGGTGACCAGACCTGAGCACAGTAATACAAATGTGGAAGCAACAACGCTTTATAAAGGGGAATAATAACCTCTTTATCTCTGGATGTTAGTGTGTTCCTCAATAACCAAGTAATCCTATGTGCAATCCTGGACACCTTAGCAATGTGTCCCATGAACTTCATCTCCCTATCCACCAACACTCCTAAGTCCCTAGCCTCATCAATCTCTTGGAGTACTGTTCCATCAATGTAGTACACAGCTGGTAATCTTTTAATCCCAAAATGCATAACTTTACACTTTTCCACATTGAACTGACATCCATTTCCTTTTGCCCAACCAGCTTATTTAAATTATCCTGCAAACTCTCAACATCAGCTTGATTTTTTATTGCGCTATCCAACTTTGCATCATCAGCAAACTGAATATCTCCCTTTAAGCCATTTCCTATATCATTTGTGTACAAATTAAACAACAATGGCCCAAGCACAGAGCCATGAGGCAAACCACTGGTCACCTGCCTCATCCTGGACTCTGCTCCTCCATGCACCACCTTCTGATATCTCTCCCTGAGCCATTCTCCTATCCATATCCCCAGTTTAGTATTCATCCCCACTGCTCCAATTTGCGCAACAGTATTACATGGGGTATCTTGTCAAAAGCCTTAGCAAAATCCAGAAGTACCACTGTGTAGCCATTTCCTTTGTCCAACTTCATCACTCACCAACTTAGTCACTCTCTTCTGAACCCTTTCAACAACGTCCTCATCTCCAAAGAATCCAGGTGACCAGATATGAGCACAATAATCCAAATGTGGAAGTATCAATGCTTTATAAAGGGGAATAATAACCTCTTTATTGATGCTAGTATGTTCCTCCTATATAATAATAATAATAATAATGTAGTACTGATGCAATATCCTGTACATCCCATGAGGGTACATATCAGGAATCTGACAATGATGAAGTTAAGATACTTCTGACATATGAAGCGCAACTTTCATGTTCATATATCACAAAATCTACACTCAAGAATAGCACACGAAGCACAACATAATAAATAGTTGACTACCACGTTTCTTCCTAACCATGGAATTCTGGAAAAGACAAATGGAAAAGCATTTTTTAAAATATTTTTTTCTTTCTTTTTTCTTATTCATTCATATTCATTCAATGTTATTATGTAATTATTATTTAAAATAAATATTTCTCATTTCTTGTAAAATTCATAATTTGTAATACAAAGTTTTTATTTCTTTAATATTCCAGCCGTGTAATGGAGGAACCTCAAATTAAAATTCCCAATTGAATGATAAAAGTAGTTGAAACTTTAACCTCCCAAACGGCCAGGATGTCTATAGACATCCAGCTAAATCTGGATATGATTCAGCCCACCTGTTTAAAGAACCAGGATAAGAAGTACAAGTTGACCGTCCTGTCCATTAGAAGGTGTGATAAACCCTCACGCTGAAGAGAACGGTTAATCAGATTATCTCATGTTTGTAGCTACCTCTCAGTTGCCTATAACAAGAAACGCACATCCTTGTTCTATGCTGGGTAACTGGATTTTAGTTATATAGGATAGACTAAAAATAGAGAAATTATTTATATTTTTGTTTTCTCTTTTTATTGTACAATACAATTTTAATTTCTGGACAAAATAAAGGTCTTGCATAATTTCTTCACTTAAATATTGCCTTACCTTGGAGAACCAATTTCATTTTTAATTTTTTGCGCTAATTTTTTTCTAATCACTTTCTAGACAAAACATTTTGCTTTGTTCTCGAAGAAATTAATTCACGATAATTATTTGAAATATTCTTTTAAAAAAAGAGAAGAAAAGAAAACTGGCTGTCGATGTTCCAGATTATATTATTTTTATTTTTGTACAAAACCATCTAAATCGAATAATACTTGACAGATTTCCTTTAGGACATGCTGGAGCAACTTTGCTTTATAGAGAATAACATGAAATTCTTTAATCATATCACTAAATTTTTTCTTTATATTATATAGTAATATACTGTTCTTTGTACTTTCACTTTCTTGGTTTCCCTGTATAATCGGTCTTTATAAAATGAAATAAACATTTATTATTTAAATTGATATGTGTGTATATTTTCTGCTAGTTTATATATTTTTCGCCAATTATAATATAAGTGATACTTTTGCATATATTCTCTAATACAAAATATATGTGCATGCATCAAATGTAAAATTTCATATTTTCACAATAGAAATGAACTTTATTTCGACTTTGATAGCATCACCCAACCCCCCCACTCCCGTTGCAACATTACCAGACACCCGAAAGTTGTTATGAAACATAGGTACAGTTTTAATTTCATTCGTGATTTTTCCATAATAATTGTTCCACGTAACATTTATTTTTTTCAACACAGAAACTAAGTTTTGATTATTATAAATTTGCAAACTATAAATAAGAAAATATACATATTATTTCCCTATTATTATAAATCAGGAAGTTATGTGACGTTCGCTAATAGGGGAAATTAATATTTAAAAACACTGTCATCCTATAAATGCAATATCAGAATATGCTTCGAATGTCTGCTAATCAATCAGAAAGATGGAAAAACAGAACAAGGAATTTCTGCCTGTAAAATATTCAGTTATTGCATGAGGTACTTTAGTGTGCTGCCTTCTGGGCATGTTCTTTTGATCTGGTTCTCAGTGGGGGGAGTTAGTAATCTCCATTAGTCTACAACTTGTTACTGGGCAGAAAGGAATATTAGAAAGTATATCCAATATACAATTCATTTGTGAGATGGCAAGCAAGAGCAGTAATTTTTTTCAAGATAATTATCAAAAAATTTAGAATTCTTCAATAATAAAAGTGAAACTGATCACTATAAATAAAGAAATCATTTTTGGCATAAATACTTCATCGGCCTGTAAAAGAAATGTCTGATATGTCTGTGTTAGGATATCTGAACAACAGAAAACGAAACAAGACATTCTTGCTTGAGGCAATTTTCTGTCTTGTGTTTCTCAAAAGAGTAATCTATGACTTTTAGCTGTTCCTCTAGGTAAGAGGATTATTGTCCAGCATTTCTAAGACGTATTTCAGAAATAGCAATCAGCAGAAATAGAAGTAGTAATATTTAGATTTAAAAAAAAAAAGAAAAGAAACAGAAATAACACATTTGAAATTTCTTTGTGTGGTATACAGTTTTACATGTTGAAAATGCAGCATAGTATTTCTAAATCTTAGAATAATTTCAGCAGACCGCTGATTTCAGATTCAAAGAAAGAGTACAGAATTAGAAGCTTCGATATACAACAATATTATTGCTTTATTTCTTTTGTCAAAACGGTAAACTGAAATAAGAGATTTTTAATACCGTCTGAAAGCTTTCAAAGCTATAGAAATTTAACGTAGTTATGCAACTCAGTTCCAGGACAGGGGGGGGGGGGGATGGAGTAAAAAATCCTAAAAATGAGCATACATTTTTAATCATTCCATACAGGATATCCTTACTATTATATTTTCAACATATCTACAGTGGTTAAGCACTGGATATTATAGTAATGTGCATCCTACAAAAAACTCTGTTGCAATTTTCAGCAAAAGAAGAAGGCGAAGAGTCTCTGATAAAATACCATTAGGTATAAATTTTTGATACTAAAAAAGATACAATATTGGAAACTGAGTAATGCAATTTATAATAATTTGTTGTTCATAAAAAAAAAAAAAAATGTTCCTGAAATTGAAATGTGACAATCCATATAAAGGTATTTTGCAAAGAAAGAAAGCAAAATGTCATATTTATTTCACTAAATGTTATTTAAAAATATAAATATTTGATAAAATATTTTAAACGTAAACAAACATTTGAAAATTCACAAAAAAGAATCTATATTGTCAATAAGTGGAGGAAATTAACTATTACTAAAGTATATTCATTGCAAAGGCTGATCTATGGTCATTTCAGGATTGATTATTTATTTTGCAGATGTGAAACTTCTATTTTTGGAAAGAGACACAAGAAATAAATTGTTCAGAAAAAAAAAAAACAATCAAATATCCTAGTACAGTGAAGAAAATTCGAAGTAACAGAGTACATGTAAAGACAAGTGACTCAAAAGTCGCTCGACCACAGTTAATCTGCTAATGGCTCTCAAATCGCCGTTAAGGGATTAACAGCAGAGAGGGTAAATACTTGATAAAAGATAGAATGACGATGAAGTCTTGATCCATGAAAAAGTCTGGGGTAGTCTTGCAATTTCATCCACCTTGGCCGGTAGGAGGGTTATAGATGCGTGGACTGAGAAGTAAGCCGTTATTGACAGAAATGGCAATTCATTGTGCCTACTGTGCCATGAAACAGGTAAGCAGAACATGAAATGTAAAAAGACATTTTGAAACAAATCATCAATGGCTTTTGGAAAAAAGGAAGGAATACGTTTCTCAGCAGCTATACTGCAAAGAGTGTCAATCAAATAACTTGCTTAAATTATTAAGATGCCCTATGAATTTTACATCAAGTTTCAGCATTGCTCACTCCATAGCTCAGCACAGAAAGGCCCTCAATGAAGGAAAATTTATTAATCTGAAATGTGCACCTGTTTTGTTTCAAGATATGCAAATTAAAGATGCTATTATAAAGCATATTTCTGATTTACCAGTCAGCAGAAATACCATTAAAGATAGAGTGATAACAATGATCTCCGATGTATAACATAAACTAAAAAAAGACTTAAATAATTGTAAATATGTTTTTGATTTGTCTTGATGAAACTACTGATATAACCTCATCAGCTCGGTTGGCAATCACTGCTAGATCTTCCAATGATCAGAGAATGAGAGAGGAGCTGGTAAAGCTAGAAATAGTGCCAATAAGTACATCAGGGAACAAAATATGCAACATTGTTCTAAAAATGATCCATGACCTAAGCATTGATATGTCTAAAGTTGCATCTGTGATGAAAGATGGGGCATCCAATGGGAAAAAAGGTCGGATTTGTGAAATTGTTTATGGAAGCAATTGGACATCCAGTTGTGCATTTCATTGCATTATTCACCAGGAGGTGTTGTGTACCAAGGCAGGATTTACAGAACTACATGATGCAATGACAGGTGTAACAAAAATAGTGAATTTAATAGCTGTTCGATCCCTTCACAAGTGAGAATTTTTTCTGCACTATTACAAGAAGCTGAATCAACTTAAAGTGGACTGTGGTTGCACAACAATGTAAAGTGGTTGAGTCGAGGAAAAGTCTTCAAAAGATTTGTGGAGTGCTATGAAGAAATTAAGTTATATGTTGAGAATAAAAATTTGGAACAGTTTCCTCAGCTCAGTGATTGTACATGGGTCAGCACACTGATTTTTTTTTAGAGACCTCTCGATTCATATGAATGAATTGAACTTGAAGTTACAAGTTACTGAAACTTAAAGTAACTTAAAGTTACTTTTGGCAAAAGTACTGACATTATGTTTGGATACATAAAAGAAACTAAACTTCAAATTTTCAAACAAGATGTGGGGACTAAAACTTATAAGTATTTTCCTTGACTAAAAAAACATTTTGAAGAGGTCAGCTCGGATGAGCAAAATAAAATGGAACTTTTGCATATAAAGTACCAGCACATTTAAACTCAATAAATGATCAGTTTGGTGGAAGATTTAATCAATTCTCTGACTCCATGGAGGTCAAATGTTAATAATAATAATAACAATTTTTTAAGTTCTATTCAAAATTACTATTAAAAGTAGGGTAATATTTAGTGCACTATTTTAAGCCCAATTATCAGTGTGCATACTGCAGAGGTACTAGACAGGGAGACCCAATATCACCAAGCATTTTCATCGCACATTTAGAAAGAGCAATGGACAAATTGAAGGAAGATGCAAAGGAATATCTGTACACGGAATGAGAATTAATAACCTGAGATTTGCAGATGACATTGTTATTATTGAAGAAGACGAAAGAGAACTACAAAAAACACTGAAACTGTTAAATGAGGAAGGGAAGAGATTTGGACTTGTTATGAACTTGGAAAAAACAAAGACAATGGTATTTGGTGAGAAGAACATGAAACAAAAGATACAAGTGGATGGAACTGATATAGAAAATGTAGAACAATTCACATATTTGGGAAGTAAACTGACACTATGATTTGGACTGTAAAAAAGAAATAAAGATCAGGATTGCAAAGGGAAGAACAAATCTGAAGGCCATGGATAACATCTGGAAAAGTAAAGTGATCAGTCTGCAAACAAAACTAAGAGTACTGGAAACATGCATCTTCAACGGTGTACTGTATGGATCTGCAACGTGGATAATAAATAAAGAATCAAGAAAAAGAATTTTGGCATTTGAAAGAACTTGTTACAGGAAGATTCTAAGAATAGGATGGGTACAGAAAATCACCAATGAAGAGCTTTATCAGAAGATACAACCAAAACAGAATCTAATGCAGAAGATTATAAAACGGAATCTGCAATTATTTGGACACATCTGTAGAATGAGTGAGGACCAGAAGATAAAGACATTTATGTTTGGTATTTTGGATGGTTTAAACAGAAGAGGTAGACGATATAAAAGACTGGTGGGAATGGGTGTACAAAAACTGCGACACTGTGCACTGGACAAAGAAAGGTGGAAGAAGATAGTGAAACAGGCATCAGACATCAACAGGCAGTGAGCCCATGGTTCGTGATGATGATGATGATATTATTTTCTCTATTGTAACTGAGTGATTTTTCATTATTATTATTATTTTACATGTGTCTGAGTTTGTTTTACTTGTATTTCATTTCTGTAATTATTAGATGTTTCAATATATAATGCATAACACCACACATGATTGGACTTTATATTTTTAAATAAATGAATATGTAAAGAATTGTTTCTCATTTGTTCGGAGGGGGGGGGGGGAAAGTAAACTTGAATTAGGCATTTTCCGAATATTTGACAAGCTGAGCCTAAAATGTTTGCCATCACTGACCTAGACTTTGGTCTTCCTCTGGGTCTCTTTCCTGCCATCTTGGTATCAAACACCTGTTTTGCTAAGCTTTCTTCACCTGTTCTACTTAAGTGGCAATGTCACCTTAGATTAGCTTTGCTGACACAATCTTGAATGCTAATAATGCCAAGTTAATTTCTAATATGATTCTGCCATTGATGCCATCGGTTCACTATGCTAATTTTTCCCAGAATTCTTATATCTGTATTCTCTAGTCTTTGATCAAGTGCTTTATTTCAAACCCAACTCTATATCATAACTTAAAACTGGCTTGAAAACTGTCTTATACAGCAATCCCTCGATTAATGCAAACCTGATTAGTGCGTCATTTTTTTCGATACCCAAAATCGATTAGTGCACCTATCTTAAAAATAATTGTTACAGATTTTAAAAATTTTCGATCTATAGATTTTTTATGGCTAACTATTTTAAAAAATCACTCACCAGGATGAAATAATTTAGTTACTTATTTGAAATATTTTACAAAGTTATTTTTAAAGGCATACCACACTATTTCCATGTACACTATGTTCCAAATTTGCCGCCAAAATTTATGTCGTCTGCTTTACATAGCATTTTGTTGATCATATCTCGTACAATTGTTTTCTTTACTTTTTTATTTTAAATTATTTTCCTGAGTAAAAGAATTAGTAAGCAAAAAATAGAAGTGTAAAAATGATTTGAAAACTAATCTGAGTGGAAGAAAAACTTGAAATAATAAAAGAAAAATGAACAAGGCGAGTCCAGAGCGAAGATAGGACAAGAACACAAAAATGGATGAATCAAATGCTGAATACAAAGAGAAAGATTAGGCTGCTTCAAGTTCATCCTGCATGCACTCGAAATCAAAGTATTATAATGATTGAATTAGAGAGACTTCTTTTTACATGGATCGAAGATTGCAACCAAAAACGGATCCCGCTAAACACTGGCCTTATTAAATCAAAAGTCTTTGTAACCTGGAAAGAAAGGGGCTATCAATGATGGAAAGGAAGAAGAATTCCATGTTAGTGCTGGGTGGTTTGAGCGTTTCAAAAAGAGAAATTGCCTACATAATGTTCTAATTGGTGAAGCTTCAAGTGCAGATAAGGAGATATCCGGAAATTTTGAAGAAAATTGTGTAAGAAGGGGACTATTGTGATCAACAAATATTTAATGTCGATGGAACAGGCCTTTTTTTGGAAGAGAATGCTTACCAAGACATTTCTAGCCAAATCAGAGAAATCTCAGCCTGGTTATAAAGTTGCGAAGGCAAATGAAATTACTGCTAGCAATATGTGAGCCGTTTGGAAGAACATTCTTCCAAGTTATGCAAATGATTTTAGAGGCTTTTCAAATGAATCTAAGTTAATTAAATCTCATTCTGAGAAGTTGAGTGAATCCAATCTACTAAATTAAATGCACAGCGGGAAGATCCTGAAGAAAAATTAATCACTGACAAGCCCAAAGAGGTTTCACAGAAACAATTTGAAAATAATTTTCGTACAATCGAAGTTTTTAAGCAGCAATGCTTAGAGACTGACCCTGGTGAAGAGAGAACCAGTAAAATTTGCAGAAGAGGCAATAGAGCTATACTGTAATAGCTGTATGAAAAAAAGAAACAGAATGCCCACCAAACTACATTAACTCAATTCTTTGTTAAGAAGCAGAATAATAAATTTATATTCTGAATATGTTTTATTGTCTTTCAGCTTCATTGTTTACCTTTAACTAGGCCCTGAGATATACCTTAATTCTTTTATTAAAAAAAATTAAGGGTCAAGAAAGAAATCTGAGGAACGAATTATACTTTTACCCATAGGTTATTATATTCAATTAGTGCATTTTCAATTAATGCACCTGTTTTAAAGAATTAGGCATTATTTAAAGAATACACATTAATCGAGGGATTGCTGTATACTGATAGTTTGGTGTTTTGGCTAATTTCTCTCTTATTCCATATAAATTTATTCAGCTGGCTACCCACCATACCAGCTTTGCTTATTATTATATGAAACCTCCAGGGAGTCCAAGGACTCATCAAGGGAGGACACTTATTCCAAGACTGTCTTCACTACTCAATATACCACGCCATCTACCACCCACAATCACCACTAGTATTTCCACAGACAATCAGAAACATCCATGCCCACAGCGGGATTCAAACCCGCAGCCTTTTGGCTGGAGAGCAGATACACTAACCACTCGGCCAATCAGGCCGGCTAATTCTTTTGTCTATTTCCAGACTTAACTTACCATTTTCACTAAAAACTGGGCTTAACTATCTGAAATACAGCAGAATCTGCTTAATGTGATCACGGATAATATTATCAATTGGCTATTGTTATCAAAATCAGTCGGTCCCGAAACACACCATTTAAAATAATCCATCTATTATAATCAAAGTTCCGGTTATTGTTATCAGAATCGTCGAATGTTTAGCCTTTTGTGTCTGAGAATTCTAAGAAATAAGGGTTATTAAAAGAACACGTAAGATCACAGTAATAACTTTTAATTAATGAAGGCACAGATATTTCATACTAAAACTAATAGTACATCTTCAGTGTTACACAAATAGTTATAGGAATGGAATACAAGTAACGAACATTCGGTGAATCACCTATTAAAATACAATTGTTGCCGGAGCTAGGAAATGATAGAAAATAATAATTAATCTTTAAGATAATTTTTTTTAAATTATTGATTACATAAAATAAAAGTCTACCAGATCTTCGAGAGAAAGAGAGACAATCATTTCGATTTAAATTTGGTTGGTGTAAAATAGCTTCACAACTTTCTTTAAAAAGGCGTTCATATTTGAACCTGCATCTATGGAGGAGAAATAAGAAAAATAAGAAATAAGGGTTAATTAGGACAAAATTTGACAAAGAACATTTGTTGAAACCTAACTTTTTTTTGTCAATCTTCCTTTAATCTTATATCTTCCAGGCAAATGCAGGTGGATAATCTTAATCTTCCGTAAAACTTAAATCTTCCAGGCAAATGCAGGGGAGTATAAATAGTCTAATTGTGATTTTCCAAGTTTATTTTCGTGCTAAGTAAGTGAATTTGACTAAGTGTTCGTTATAACAGCCCTTAGCATTATGGAACAAGCAAGTAAGAAAAGCAAAGAATTTTGGAGTGCTATGATAAGTTGCCCAAAATGATTCAGCATAGTGCAGCTGTATATTTAAAAATTTCACACCCACTCTTGTGTAAGATCTTAAAAAAAACAGATCAAACATTGAAACTTCAGCTGTTATTAATGAGAAAATGAATCGAAAGAGAGCCTATCTGGTAAGGATACTCAAGTTGAATCAGCATTAAAAATTTAGTTTAGTAATGTTCGTGAAAAGAATGCTTAGGTTAATGGGCTTTGATGTCAAAAAGCAGAACTTGCAAAAACAATGGGCAAAGAAAATTTCACCGCAACTGATGGATGGTTTAACAGGTGGAAAAAACAAGAGAATATTGTGTATTGAGGTGTCGCGAATAATAATAAACACTCAGGACACCTCCAAGGAGTCCGAAGACTCATAGCAGGAGGACACCTACTATACAACTGTCTCCACCACTAAAATGAACCTCTACCACTAATCATCTCCAACAATGCCATCCACCACTCACCACCACAACTAGTATTTTTTGTCTGTGTTGTTTATCAGCTGATGTGTGGATTTAAGACTGAGTGGTCAAAAATTATTGCTGAATATTCTCCGAGGATATTTACAATGTAGATGAAACAGGACTCTATTTTCGTGCAATGCCTGAGCATACTTATTTGTTTAAAAATGAAAGTACTAAAGGATTTAAATCTTCAAAAGAGCAAGTAACAGTTCTTTGTTGTGACAATATGAAAGGTGAGAACTCCTAGTGAATGGAAAAAGTAAAAATCCTCAGTGTTTTAAAGGTGTCAAAAGTTTGCCTGTCGACTACTGTTCTAGTGCAAATGCTTGGATGACTAATGACATTTTCAACAATTGGTTAGTTAAGTGGGATCTTAAATTAAAAGGAAAAATTGTCTTGTTAAATTGTTTGTGTGTGCAGTGCAGTTGTCTACTAACTAGACAACTGCAC
This sequence comes from Typopeltis vanoorti, assembly GCF_054136105.1. Taxonomy (NCBI): domain Eukaryota; kingdom Metazoa; phylum Arthropoda; class Arachnida; order Uropygi; family Thelyphonidae; genus Typopeltis; species Typopeltis vanoorti. The sequence goes on along the minus strand of NC_143569.1, from coordinate 24,468,783 downwards.
TGCACACAATTTATCGTTAAAAAAATATCAAAGAAATCTTCTTCCTTTTGAACACTAAATCGTTAATTCAATGATGTGACCAAGGCACCATACTAGCTTTTAAAGTTTATTATTGCAGGGAAATTCGTGCAAGAATTATAACTGAGCTCGATTATATAAAAGATCAGGCTGATTCAAGTGCAATTGCAAAAAGGATTTCCCTTCTTGATGCATTGCATTTGATAGCAATGTCATGGAAGCAAGTCTCAGAGAAGACTATTGTAAACTGCTTCCAAAAAGGGTGGATTTTTTAATCCACTCTGAAACTCCTTCTTCCAAAGAATTTGAATATTTTACAAATGAAATTTTTGATAAAACCCCAGACGGTATGTCAAAAGAAGAATTTGAAAATTGGTTGGATATTGATAATGAAGTCAAAGTGGTGGCATCAATGACAGTGTCATAAATATGTCAAGCTCCTTCCGATGAGAACTTTAAACTAATAGAAGAAAGTGAACCTAATACAAGTAAAGAAGAATTAATTTTAGAAGCTCCTCCAACCAATGTCCAGATGCAAAAAGCTCTATGGATACTTTGTTACAGTGTGCAACATAGAGCAACAAACTTCGAAAGGCATTATGTGTATGAGCAATTTATTCATGAACTGCTATATTCAAAGACAACAGACAACACTAGATAAGTTTTTAAAGTAAATTTTATGTTGTTGCTCATTAAAAAGTTGTTTATAACAATAAATTAAATTAAATAATGTTCATAACAATAAATTGAAATAAATGATGCAATATTTTATATCCTTTGCTTAATGTTAGCAGCCGGTTATTGTTATTGAAAAGCGAATGTCCCAAAGTGATCACAATAAGTGGCATCTACTATATTTTACTTGTTCTGGGATCTCCATTCAGAATGCAGCTGAAGTTTTCTATGCTCCTGATTATTTTCATAGTCTTTTTATTGCTGATTTTCATGACAAATTTGTTACAGATGTTATTCAATTTATTATTGGTATTATTATTATTCCAAGACATCCCATGGAGTCAAAGACTCATCTAAGAGGTTCTTTTGTCACATACACTGCTCATCATACTGAGCTTTAAACACACTCAAATTCTCTGCGACATCACACTCTCAGGCAAGACATTCTCATTCCCCTGCTTATACAGCTTCCAGGGATGACCTCTGGTTCTCGCCTAATCTCCCACTGTTTTCTGTAAAACCTCCCGAATGTTGATCCTATAACAACCCCTTACTAACTTAGAGGTCTCTATCACATCACCCCTCTTCCTCCTATCCACTAGACTGTAAATTGCATCTTCCCAACCTTTCCTCATATTCAACATTCCAGATATCAGAAACTACCTTAGTCAATCACCTCTGGACCGTTTCCAACATATCTTCATCCTTTTGAAAACCAGGTGACCGAATCTGTGCACAGCAGTTCATAGCTCTCTAGATAAATCTCCTTACTTTTACAAGTCAGTGTCCTCCACATCATTCCCAGAATTCTCTGTGTTGTCTGCAAAATTTTGGCATCGTGTCCCCTAAATTTCAGATCCTTACCCACTATCACCCCAAGATCTTATTACCTCCACCTCCAACAATATATCTCTACCAAGCATAAATTCTACATACCATCTTTGTTTCCCAAATTTTAAAACTTTACATTTGCAACATTGGACTCGCATCCCCCATTCCCATTCACTCAATTTATTCAAGACTTCCTGTAAGGCCACAACATCTCTACTCTTCATAGTTCATCCCAACTTTGCATCATCTGCAAGCAACTGAATATCCCAATCCAAATCTTTAGTTAATGAATCCTGGAGACTTGCATTAGATGTGTTTAGGAGTACAACATTATCTACATAAAGCAAAGAGCGAAGTTTGACATCTCCAATTCTAACATCAGGCTTGATGCCACTTTCTTCCATAATGTGACCCATATTGATGATGAATAGGAACACATTATTTCTCCTGAGATAATGTGTATTCTTGTCTTACCCCTAATTTTACATCAAACGATATTCTTTCAATTCTAACTGCTGACTGACAACTTAAATATAGACCACGTATCTACGAAATAATGCTGCATTTAATATCCACTTTACTTTATTGCTCTGTATAATGTTCCATTCACTCCATATTAGTGTTTTGAAAATCTTTTCTCTGGGCACCTTGTTATATACCTTTACCAGATCTACAAAACTTAAATATAGATCTTTGTCATATTCCCACGATTTCTCACCTATTTGTCTTAAAGTGAAATTTTGATCTTGACAACTTTTATTTGGCCTGAACCCAGCTTGTTCTTCACCAAGTTTTTTTTTCACAATCTTTCTCAACCTCTTTTCAAGTATGCTTGAATAAATCTTACCTGGAACATTTAGTAGAGAATTTCTTCTGTAAATCTCACATTCACTACTATTCTCTTTCTTACAGACAGGTACTATGAGAGCTCTACTCCAATCATTGGGAATTTGACCTTCTATTCAGGCCCTCTGAATTATGTAGTGTAGCCACTGCATAATCTTTCTACCGCCAATACTTGAGCATTTATGGCTCTCTAGATAAATCTCCTTACTTCTACAAGTCAGTGTCCTCCACATCAAATATCATGTAGTCCAGCTGTCTTTCCACATTTCAAGTTTTTAAGGCTTTTTCTACCTCAATATGGTTCTTTCATTACTTGGTTCATTTAATAGTCTTTCAAAGTAATTACTCCAGACCTAGGATATCCTTACATTCAGTTTTCATGTCACCTTTATCATCTTTGATTCCTTTTACAGTATTCTTTCCTCCATTTCTAAGCTTCTTCAATAGCATCCAGAACATTTTGCCACCTTCCTGATATTTATTTTCTATATTCTTACTAGTCTTCCCATAAGTTTTGTTTAACTACTTTTACACATAGCTTAATTCTCTTACATTTTTCTCTGTGTTCTTTTAGGGCATCTGCCAACTTATTTGCTAGGAACTTTTAGTATGCTTTCTTGTTTTCCAGGATTGCTTCTTTAACTTCTTGTGTCCATCATGATGATCTTATTTTTCTATCCTTGAAGACAACTTCACCACATAGCTGAATCAATCAATTTTTTCTTCCAAGTTTGCCACTGAGACTGCAAGGTATGGTTCTTGTTTTCAATTTGTTTCATTAAAACAAATGTGCAAAAAAATAAAAAAAATAAACATAATTTATGTTTAACTAAACAAACAAAAAAAAAAACATTATCCAAATTCTTATAACTTTGATAAGAATATAGATAATAAATATCAATTATCTATCTAGGTGGAAAAATGTTCTGGAGTCTATTGAAAAAACTTAAAAATAGTGGAAACAGTACTATTAAAAGAATCACAGATGATAAAGGTGACAAGAAAACTGAACTTAAGTATATTCTAGATGTCTGAAGTAATCACTTTAAATGAAACAAGAAGAGACAAGACAGTAGTAGAAAATAATCAAGAGGAATGTAAACAGGAGCACATAACAATAAGTGAGGTACAGAAAGCTACTAAAAGCCTGAATATGGAAAGTTATTTTAAGTAAATGATATCTGACCAGAAATCCTGAAATATAAAGGCATAAAAAATTCTGCAGTGCTTACACTGCATAATTAAGAACCCCTGGTTACAGTTGAATTCCAGATGATTGAAGTAGAGCTCTCATAATTCTCATCTATAAAAAGAGGTATAAAACTGAATGTGAAAACAATAGGGGTATTTCTATATAAAGTTTCCCTACTAAGCACCTCCATTGCACAAAGATCTAAGTTTTTGATTCTCATCGTAACAAGAGGAAACTTTATATTGGGTTTAGTTGATCTACGGCAGTTGCTGGAGTTTTTTCTCCTAGAAAATAGAATTTTTTTTATCCAAAATACAGGCAAATCAGCCTTAACACAATTTACAGACAAAACATACCACATATATATACATACCAAAACATTCTGTGTAGATGGAGGTTTAAATAGTGTAAATAGTGAGTGTCCTTCCACAAAGAGTCCTTGGAGGTGTCATAGAAATATAGGTATTCTAGGTAAGAATTAAGCCACCATACAGGAGAAGAGTAACAAAAATTCTGGAAGAGGAAAAAAAAAAGTTACATTCAGGTGAAACAGAGGTTGTTAAGGCTAGGTTTTCACTAATATTAGAATCACAGAAATCAAATTTAGCCCTTTACTTAACACAGATAGTGGTGTACTGCTAAACAAACCCAGTGCAAGTCCAGATTCTCTAACTAAACTGGATAACGACTAAAAATTTGGCATGAAAATCCGAAATAAAAAACTGAAACTATGAAAAAGGGAGGAACAAAGAAACCTTCTGCTGCATTCTGAATGGAGATCCTATACAACAGAGCTTCCCAAACTGTGGGTAGTGGCCCCCTTGGGGGGGCCATAGGTTTTGTTGAGGGGGGGGGCTTGAAATAATGAAAACAAATTTAAAATGTTTTAAGACTAAGTAAGTCTTTTTTTAATCTTAAAAGAAATGTATTTAATTTCTATTATTTATTATTTCTTTTTTGTTATTGTTTATATTTTAATGGAAAAAAATCACACATTGGTGCGGGCTCACAAATTTTGCTTCCTGCATATTTCATCGCTTAATGAATATTAGTAAATATATGCTTATTCATATACGTTTCATTTCAAAGCAGAAATCTAAGAATTGCAGTTTCAAATATTTCACCTGATATTGACTTTTTGTGCAGCAGTACTGAAACACATCCATCACATTAAATTGTTATTAAACTTCTTTTATGTTTTTAATTCTTTCTTTATTACTAATCATTTTACGTTTCATGTGCTTGTATTGCATATGTACAATAACAATATATCTATCTATATAAAAATATAAGATAATGTACCATGTCAAATGTGTAAGATGCTAAAAATGTAATATTTGCATTTCATTTTTGAAATATTCGCTATGTATGTTTTGTATTGAATATAAATACAATAAATATTATAATAATATATGTCTATATTACGATTATTTTTGAGGGGACCGTGAAATATTTCAATTTTTCCAAAGGGGGCCCTGACATCAAGAAGTTTGGGAAGCACTGCTATACAACAAGTAAAATATTTCAGTTATTAAGCACAGTTTTTTAGTGAAGATGGCAAGTTTAATCTGAAAAGAGACACCAAAAGCAAGAGAGAAATGAATCAAAACACGAAACTAGTAGAATACAAGACAGTGTTCAAACCAACTTTATGGGTAGAAATAAAGCACTTGATTCAAGTCTAGAGACCTGTTATCAGAGTTGTGAGAAAAATTAGGGGAGTGAACAGATGGTATCAATGACAGAATCACATTCAAAAGATATCAGGAAGAAATCTGACATTATCAGCATTCAACAATGTGTAAGCAGAGCTAATCTAAGGTGGTATGACCACTTTAAACAGAATGGGAGAGGAAAGGTTAGCAAAACAGGCATGTGATGCCAGGAAAAAATACACAGAGGAAGAGAAAGATCTTGGTGGTCTGATTCTGTTAACAGTACCTTAAAAGAAGACAGAAATATTAGATATGACAATACTGACAAGTAACAGGGCAATTTGGGAAAAAACTGTTGATAAGAGATTGATAATAATGCAAAACTAGTCATTAGCACTGTCATCTGTACAGCTCTTTGGGCACATATATATATATATATATATATATATATCAGGAAATTGAAATGCAACAATTAAATCTTAATATCTTCCTTGGTTCCAGCTCCCACTGATGAGACCTCAATAAAGATTGAAAAACTGGTCTAGGTGGTGTTTTCCTTGCCAATGTGAAGAGCAGTATGAGTACAAAAGGCAGTGTGCCTTACATTAATGGGATAGTAAGATAACTGATGTGAATTCAATGGCCTCCATACACAAGCAGGCTGATCAAGATACTTTATGATTAAACTCTGTTCCTGTCTACTTATACTGGTTAATGGATTAAAACAAGAAAATACAGTAAAGTATAATATGCTTTGTAACCAAGCAAAAAAACAAAAGAAAAAAAATTCTTAATTTATTACTAGAGAAGTACCATGCGAGCTCAAGATTCATTTCAAACTACATAACTTATATCTCCCTATTGAATTTCTTCTATGAAGTCTTTTGTATTTATTACCCCTCTCTCTCTTCATGATTGAAAATTTCCTACTACTGTATATGTAAAATTGTGTTTCTTTACTTATGGACATGCCATTATTTTATAACCATGGGATAAGGCAAAATCGTTTTCCCCTCCTACCAAATATCAGGTACATATATAATCTTCATTGCAAGAAAACAGGAAAAACACACTTTATTGTGGTATATTCAGAGAATTTTAAGAGATCGGACAGCAATTATAAAATTATACACACACACACACACACAATATATATATATATATATATATATATATATATATATATATATATATATATATATATATATATATATATATACAGGGTGTTCGGGATAAATTTGACAGTTTCGTAAGGAAAAAGAAAATCTTCTTTGTATCTATTAAATTTAATGAATTGACAAAAAAACATTACAGGCAGAGTTAATTACAATACTATCAACAAGATTTACTCAAAATAACCACCATTAGCATTGATCACAGCTTCAATTCTGCTTCGGAACCTCGAACAAGCTGATGCTACAGTCTCCCTGGGAAGGGCCGCAAAAACTGTTTTAATTTTATCCATTAACTGGGCTTTTGTATTACTGGAAGTGCGATTGGTGTCTTTTTCAACTGCGCCCCATACAAAATAATCCATGGGGTTAAGGTCTGGGGAGTTTGGAGGCCAAACATTTGGACTGGTGAAGTCGTAGAAATTTTCAGACAACCATTTTTGACTTTTCCCAGAGGTGTGGCAAGGGGCCGAATCCTGCTGCCATACATACGGCCTACCATTGGCTACCCTTGTTATCCAGGGCTTGACTACAGTTAGCAACTCCACGAACAAAGCCCGAATTCCAATGCCAGGGTTCTTCAACACCTGTTCCTGCAGATTTGCGAGGAATTCTGCTGTACGAACGCAATCAGATCGTCTGCTAGGGATCTTTCTTCTTGCTACATCCTCGTAGTCACCATTGCAAGTCTCTAGTTCATGCCTGATTGTTTTTACTGTATTCAGGGAGCATTGGGCAGCAGTCGTAATATCCTTATTTTGATGGCGGGCACGAATCATCATGATACAAGTTATTCTCTTCCATGATTCAGGTGGGTTCCAGCTATCCATCCTTTCTGACATCTTGTATATGAATGAAGAAGGGTCCAAACTTTTAAATGAAGAGAAGTGTGTGTTAATACATGTAACTTACGAAAAAATATAATTAATTATAAATATGTCAAATTTATCCCGAACACCCTGTATATTAAAAATATTAAAAATTTTTAATATATATATATATATATATTAAAAATATTCTCTTCCAAGGCATGGAAAGTTGCAAACCTATAATGCATCAGTATCATGTGCAAGCTAAGGATTATTTTGTAATTTTTTTAGTTGCATCTTTTAAATTTCATTATTTTTAATCCAGAAACCCTATTCTAAAGACCAAACATGTTTTTTTTTTTTTTTTTTCTCAAGCCACTAGAGGCCTCCAATAAGTGGGACAGCAGTCTCACACCGTGTGGTGAAATTAATCACCCATATAATTATCTTTGCAAGTATGTCATTTTTCATATTCCTCTCTAGCTTAATCTACTACACTCTACAACCAACATGATCTCTCCTCACGGTTAGCATTCATTTTCCAGATATCATAGTTTTCCTACTGCACCATCTTCATCACATTATCTTAACTTTCCAAAAATCAAGTGATCCCGTTGTCTGATTAAAAGTTTTAATTGACAAAATTTATTTATTGTTACTTTCATTGTGTCAGTTCAAAATCGAAAATTTCCTACTACTGTGTATGTGAAATTGTGTTTCTTTACTTATGGACATGGCATTATTTTATAACCATCGTTTTCTCCTCCCACCAAATATCATGTACAGACATAATCTTCATTGCAAGAAAACAGGAAAAAAACACTTTATTGCGGTATATTCACAGAATTTTAAGATCGGACAGCAATTATAAAATTAACAAAAAGAAAGCAAATGTTGAGAATGTGCTATTTCATAGTGCACTCCTGTCAACACGTGTTATTCTAACCACGTTTTCTTACGGCATAGAACTGATAATAGCAAGGCAATATAAATCAACCACACGCAGTATGTTTTTCTGAGACCCATTTCCTTGATTATTATCATTAGTTTAAGAAACGTTGCTATAAACAAAAATATGAAAATAACTTTACCATTGTTGCTTAAATTATTTTCTTCTTAAACTCTATTTCCGCAGTGTGATTTGCTGAAGGATTCTATATCTCACTTAAGTATCTCACTTAAGTACCGCAACCCAACATAAACTGACTTGCAAGTAATACGTTAAGTGCTACAAAAAATATAATACTAATGACACTACCATTAACACTATACATATGAATAATATGCTATTCCAAGGAAAGTATAAAGCTTAACAGACAAGATGGAAACGGTTTAAGTTGTCAAAAAACGAGAGTATTATTTCCATGGCGGTCGAATTGAAAGAGTGATCTTAGTCCTTCAGTGTTGATCGAAAAGCTGTATGAACGATAATGCAACGCTGTTTTACTTTTTTGAACGTATAGAACATAACTGATTCCATATAAAAATCTCCGTGCATAGCACACTATTAAAGGGAGTACTTCTGATGCATGACATGCAAAAGTAGTTTTCGGTTACAGAGGGAGTTAATAATGGTGCATTTCATCGAGAGTATGAATTTCTATAGGTTTTCCTAACAATGGCGGTCTAATTGAAACGGTAATAGTGGTTCTTAATGATATTTAGTGTTCTCTTTGTGACTGTTTCGTTTAAATGTTTTGCTATCATCTGAAGATAAAAACGTAATGGAGGAAAGCAGGTAATAGGCTGTCTTTGATTTAGTTATTGTCACTATAGCATTAAGTATACTGTATCTATTGTATCCTTAGTTACGATGTTTACAAACGCCGATGCATTTCAGTGATGATGATGCTTTCCCCCCCGCATCAATTAAAAAAAAAATATATATATTATCAAGACTAATATATGAAATATAAACAGCATATATATTTCATCTTCATTGGTTATTTACGTTGCATATTTCGTGCTGTTATTTTGCGAAAATGAAACTCAAATGATAATTACGTTCCACAAGGATTTTAAGTTCTATAGTACCTAGTTAGATTGACAGTATAAAGCTAAATATCTATGGGATTCTAAAATTACTTGGTTGCTTGCTCTTCATTTAGAGAATTCGCTTTGAATTGAAATATATGTACGTTTGAATAAACTGACAGGAAAAATGCCGATGCAAGAATATGGTAGGAAAGTGTCAGATGCACTAGAAATAGCTGAGTTTTTAAGTGTGCACCTCCAAGGATTCATTGTGGGAGGGCACACTACTTCACTCCACAACTCACTGTTTCCTCTACTTAATCCTCCAACATTCTTGCAATAATGCCTGCTGGGAGGGAACAGAGTAAAAACAGACGTAGTGAATTAGAGATATTAAGCCATTAGAAGAGCTTGATTTGAATACAGAATTTGGACTAGATGGAATGTTAATATTATGTAGAGTTATGGACATTTCTTGTGGGAGTGTGTGTTTGTGTGTTCTCTGTTCAATTTACCTGTTTTCAGGATGAAAAACAGTTTCTGGGAGGGGAGGAGGAATTATTGTCCATGTATAAATCAAAAGGTACATTTTCTTTTCATCCTGACACCAAAATGCAGTCTTGCATTTGTTTATTCTTACTACCAAAACACCGTCTCTTGCAAAGAGATTTCAGCTCACCTACCCTTACCCAGCTAATACACATATCATGAGATAGAATCAAGTCTCTGTTTAAACTAACATTTACCTTCAGCATCTCCTGACATAGACACATCATTTGGCTGTAATGCCTGCTGGAGAGAACAGAGTAAAAAAATAGACATAGATGAGTTAGAGACATTAAGCCATTAGAAGAGCTTGATTTGAATACAGAATTTGGACTAGATTGAATGTTAATATTATGTGGAGTTGTGGACATGCCTTGTGGGAGTGTGTGTTCTCTGGCAATTTACCTGTTTGTAGGATGAAAAAACAGTTTCTGGGAGGAGGGGAAATTATTCTCCATGTATAAATCAAAAGGTACATTTTCTTTTCATCCTGACACCAAAATTCAGTCCTGCCTTTTGTTTATTCTATGTTTATTCACAAGCAAACTTTTTTAAGTTTGCTTGTGAAGTATTTTCACAACTAGGCTACTTGTATATAAAACCAATTCACATCAACTGCTCAGTATCCCATGATACAAAGCACGCTTGCTTTCCGATGTGTATATTGCTATGCATCAAGGGAATGATTACTAGCCAATCGACCTTTATTGAAGTTTGATCAATGGGAACCAGACAGGAAGATACCAAGGCTAAATTAATGCAGAAATCATTTTCCCATATACAAGTAATAAAAAGTATATCACTTTATTAATAAAATACTCTGATCACAGATAGTTGTAGAGAAGTTTTTTTTTTTGTCTTTATAGAGATTGGTTGAATAAAGAAAAGGCCTCTAAACTACAGGGACTGCATCATATGGTTGCAGGAATGAATGTGTTCTGGTTAAATATAGAGAAAAAGACAAAATAAATGATAACTGCTGGCTGGAGAGAAAATATGAGAAATTCTTACGAAAAGCCTTATTGAAAATGTTATTATTGGCAACAATATCATCACACTGATTCAAGAGTATACAAGAGATTTCAAACAGTATATGATCAGCATTTAGTTCTTAACGAGATAAAAATGCACATCAAAAGAAGAAAACCATGTAATTTCAAAAAAAGAAGTAAAGTCAAACAGCTTTCAGTGTACTAAACTATGGTATAAGGTGTTGGAAGTTTTTTTCACTTGGTTAGACTATAATAAATTTAGTTTAATCCTTTATCCAAGTGTAAGCAAACAAAGTTTGCGCCTGAAGTATCTTCAGGATACTTCAGGCTACTCGTGGTAAAGGTGGACCAAGCTCTCATCACTCCTTGTCTTAGTATCTCCCATAATGCAAAGCACATCTCCTTGTGGACATGTATGATGCTCTCATACCCCAAGGAAAGGGACCACTTCTGCACAAAAGCACATCAGTGGAAGCAATAGAGAAGTCTTATTTACCTATACGAGTTGCCAAAAGGTGTCACACCTTATTAATAAATTACTAAGGCAAGTGATATGAAGTTTGTCCACCTTTGCCATGAGTTTCCCCAGTCCTGAAGATACTTCAGGTACAAACTTCGTTTGCTTACACTTGGATAAAGGGTTAAACTAAATATATAATTTAAAGGACTTGAATAGATTGTATGAGTATGTGGAACTGTCAGTTCAAATTTGCAAAGTTGTGTAAGGTTTTGAAATTTGATAAACAACTATGGGATTCAAAGTATACCCTTGGAAGAGAAACTTTAAAGGAGTAGAGGAGATGGCAATGATACAGATGACTCTGGCATGCTGAAATAAAGAGGTTATGATTCTACTGTATAAGGCCTTGATAATGCATATTTGGCTGGAGAATATTCGCTCTCTAGCCAAAAGGCTGCAGATTCGAATCTTGCCATGGGCATGGATGTTTGTGATTGTCTGTGAAAATACTAGTGGTGGTGATGTGGACAGTAGATGGCATTGGTGTAGATGATACGGTTCACTGTAGTTGGTGGAGATGGTGAGTTGTAGTGGATGCCCTCCCTCAATGAGTCTTTGGACTCCTTGGAGGGATCACGTAATAATAAATAGTAAAATAGTAATAAATAATGCCTCCTATGGATTATTGTGCACAGATTTGGTCACTATCTTTTCATGGTGATGAGGATATGTTAGAAAGGGTTCAGAGAAGATTCACAAAGGTGGTCAGTGGTCGTTGGAATATGAGGTCAGATTGAGAGAATGTAAACTGCAAAGCCTCGTGAATAGGAGGAATATGATTGAAATATATAAGTTAGTCAGGAGGTATTATCAGGTTGACATGGAACAGGTTTTTCATAGGATGGGAGGCGAATAGAACAAGAGGCCATCCTGGAAACTGTATAAGGAGGGTGTGCACAGAAGAGTAAGAAGCAGGTTCTTTGCATGTAGAGTGGCTGGTGAGTGAAATGTGTTGTGAATGTAGACACAAACTCTGAATTCATTGAGGTGCGATGTTAATAATAATAATATTCTTTTGTGACTGTTTGATTTTTTAAATAAAAAAAAATTAATTAATGTTCAAATGCATTTTATTTTTGAAAACGAAATCACTTGAAAATTAAAGCTGTATTCTACATAAGAAAAGTTACATACATACATACATATCAAAACAACAAAAATTGTGATTTTTAAAAGGAATGAATTGCATTTTAATGGGATTGGTTGATCTGTATCAGTCAATCACAGATTAATTTAACATTAGGTATAATGCTGGAAAGTATTATACCTAAAAAAATTATTTTTTAATTATTAATTAGAGTTTTTCATGGAACATTTGTTCCCACATCACTGAACACAGTTGGAAAGCAGACTTTGTTCGCTCATTATCAGCATGCCCGTTGATTTGCTCAGGTGAATTCTATCCTGTGAGCCAGATGTTGTGTGGCTGTTGGGCAGCTGAACAATGTGTGATAAGTGTTTTTTTTTTTTTTTCTCCCAGTGACTCCATCTGTGAAAATACACTGGAAGTTGCTGTGGTGAACAATGTTAGATATGATACATGGTTCAAACTCATGAATAAGTTTGAATTAGGTTCAATCACTTTATTATTATTATTATTATTATTATTAAACAAGACCTCATGGAGTAAAAGACTCATCTAGGAGGTCCTTTTATCTCACACACATCTCATCATACCGGGTCTTAAACACATTCAAACTCCTTGCAGACACCACACTCTCAGGCAAGGCATTCCAATCATTCACAACTCTTCACGAAAAAAACCTGCCTCTCACTCCCCTACTCACACCCTCTTTATACAGTTTCCAGGGATGACCTCTGGTTCTCCCCTGATCTCCCACTATTCTCTGTAGAACTTCTCCACCATTGATCCTATAACAACCCCTTACCAACTTGTAGGTCTCTATCATATCTCCCTTCTTCCTTCTCTTCACTAGACTCTGCAAATTACATCTTTTCAATCTTTCCTCATACTCGACATTCCAGAGGTCAGAAACTACCTTAGTCAGTCGCCTTTGGACCCTTTCCAACATCTCTTCATCCTTCTGAAAACCAGGTGACCAAATCTGGGCACAATAGTCCATGTGTGGCCTAATCAAAGCCTTATACAATGGAACAAGAATCTCCCTACTTCTACACGTCAGTGTCCTCCTCATCATTCCCAGAAGTCTTTGTGTTGTCTTCACAATTTTGGCAATGTGTCCCCTAAATTTTAGATCCTTATCCACTATCACTCCCAGATCTCTTATTTCCTCTACTTCCAACAATATATTCTCACCAAGCATAAATTCTGCATCCCATCTTTGTTTTCCAAATTTTAAAACCTTACATTTTGCAACATTGAACTCGCATCCCCATTTGCTTGCCCAATCACTCAATTTATTCAAGTCTTCTTGCAAGGCCACAACATCTTCACTACTCTTTATGGTTCGTCCCAACTTTGCATCATCTGCAAACAACTGAATATCTCCATCCAAATATTTGCCAATATCATTAATATACAAGTTAAATAGTAATGGCCCTAAAACAGATCCCTGAGGCACTCCACTAGTGACTTTCCTTTTCCTGGATATTGCACCCCCATACACAACTTGTTGATACCTATCAGATAGCCAGTCTCCAATCCAATGCACTAATCTGATATCCAACCCCATCTACTCTAGTTTGACTGTCAACTTATTATGAGGTACTCTATCAAAAGCTTTTGCGAAATCCAAGTATATTACTGTGTATCCTTCTCCTCTGTCCAAGGAAGCAGTCACTTTATTGTAATAAGTAAGTAGATTACTAAAACACGACCTCCCTTTAGCAAATCCATGCTGTCCATCAAAGATTATACCATTGTTGTCAACCCAACTCTGGATCCTAGTTCTCACAAGCTTCTCCAACGACTTAACCACAACACCTGACACACAGATAGGCCTATAGTTTGATACTTGAGTTCGATCACCTCCTTTATGAAGTGGCACAATCTTGCCCTCCTTCCACTCTTTAGGGACTTGACCAAGTGCAAGACTCGTATTAAAAAAATATGTCAAGGCAGGTGTCAACTCTCTGGCACATTCCTTCAGAATACGCGGTGATATATTATCAAGTCCCACAGCCTTATTTACATCTAGTTTACTCAACTCCCCAAACACCTCTTGCTCACTTACAGTCAGTCTCTCCTCCCCATCATCAACTGCTCTTAATCTCTCCATGAAGTCACATTCACAAGATTGAAAGATCTTTATGAACTGCTCATTAAGTATCCCCACCACACATTCTGCAACAGCTGTCTTTATACCATTTCCTCCAATCAATGTCATCCTTCCATAATCATTCTTTCTTTTGCTGGCTACATATCGAAAGAACTCCCTAGGATTCTTTTTAGCTTCATTAGCTAACTGCTGTTCATACTCTCTTTAGCTGCTCTCACCAACCAAGTCACCCTCCTTGCCTGGTCTTTGTAGACCTCATGAAATTGGTTACTTCCACTTCTCTTATGCTGCCTCCACATTGTTGTTATAAAGTGGTGTGTTGAATAGTTTTGTATATGAACAGATGCATTTGCATTTCTGTGTGCACTTTTTCTCATCACTTGATATGGGGTATCTGCAGATCTCTGGAGAAATCTACTATTGTGCAAAAATTTAAAGGTTGCAGTAATAGAAGTAGGGTATATTATAAATCCATCCTTATTTCACACTGAATATATTGAAATGGAGAATGTTTCATTACATTTGGCTATGAAATAAGGATAGATTTATCATCTCCTCAATTTCGATTAATTTGCTTTGCAGAAATAAACCTTTTTGACTCCCTTTTTCAGTATTTGCACTTTTTTTTTTTTTCCCAGATTACAAGGGAAGTTTTAAGTGAAAAATAATTTTTGGCAATATTAAGAGCAGATCAAGTTAGTATTTGTTAGCATCATATAAAATTACAAAAATGAACGAATGAATTTTGCTAATAAATGAAAAAAAAATCATTTCACAGTGACAGATTAACAAATATGAGCAACATTATCAAAGAACAACTGTCCATTCACTCAATGGTTTCTCATCATAGTAAGATTATTTCATTTGGCTATGTTGTTTTAGGTAATATATCTACTGTATTTTAATTTTAAACTGATTTGACCGAATTATGACCTGATCACTTCAAATCAATCAGTTATCTAATTATAGTTAAAATTTCTGTTTTCCTTTGCATTTTAAATTAGTGCCTTTTACTTAAAAATAAGTAATTTTAAGTTACTTCTGTTGTGTTAAAATTGTGACACTTTATTGTGTATTAATAAAATATTTTTTTTTTTATATGTAAACAATGTACTTTTTTTTTTTTTTTAAGGAAAATAGATGTACCAGCCCAGATACCACATGTGAGTTCTTCTCCTCATTTGTTAAGTCCATCAGTCAGAAAAAGTTGTTCATCTAAATGTTGTGCATGGCCACTGAATTGTAAAAATCCTGTTTCTGGTTCACCTAAACATATACCTCATGTGAGTAAACTTTTCTGTTTATTCTGCCAGTGTTTAGATATTAAGTATAGATGTGAAATTGCCTGAAATACTTGGTTCTGATCAATAGAAGAAAAAAAATAAAAACATCCTGCTTGTTTAAACACTTTCTATTATTACACACACAGTATGCGTGTGTGTGTGGAAAGTTTTTTACCTTTGGTATACTATACGTTAAAGATACCAAGCAATTTTATAAACTTGGTTTTAATCTTTTTTTCCATAGTAAGCCATGTTTGCGCCTGAAGTATTTTCAGCTAGGCAACTCGTAGTAAAGGTGGACTAAGCTCTGATCACTTGCCTCGTAATGCAAAGCACATCTCCTTGTGGACATGTATGATGCTATGCATTAAGGGAAGGGCCACTACCCAGACCGGTTTCGCCCTTTGAGGTCGCATCAGTGAGAGCCAGACCTTGAGGTGATGATGCCAAGGTTGAAGTAATGCAGAACTTATTTTTACCCATACGAGTTGCCACAAGGTGCTTTGACCTTATTAAATAAAAATCTCAGGATGAGAGATAGATGTAGAAAGTTTTTTTAACTTGGGTAAAAAGGTAAGTGAACTTGGCTTACTTGGGAAAAAAGGATTAAAACTTTATAAAATTTCTTGTTATCTTTAACATATAGTATACCCACGGTAAAAAACTTTCTACATCTATCTCTCATACTGAGATTTTTATTTAATAATATCAAAGCACCTTGTGGCAACTCATATAGGTAAAAATTATAAGTTCTGCATTACTTCAACCTTGGCATCACCACCCCAGAGTCTGGCTCCCATTGATGAGACCTCAATAAAGGGCGAAACTGGTCTGGGTAGTGGCCCTTCCCTTAATACATAGCATCATACATGTCCACAAGGAGATGTGCTTTGCATTACAGGAGATACTAAGGCAAGTGATCAGAGCTTAGTCCACCTTTACCACGAGTTGCCTCAGAGCTGAAAATAGTTCAGGCACAAACTTGGCTTACTTGGGAAAAAAAGGATTAAAACCAAGTTTATAAAATTGCTTGGTATCTTTAACATTATCTACTCTATAATATAAAATGACGTCTTCTTTTGTAACGTTTTTTGTCAAGTTATTTGAAACGTTTTGAAACTCAGGGGCTACCCTCAGTGTCGAGTCTTCAAATTCAAGTCATCAGAATTCAAGGAGAACTGTCCTAGCAGTCTGGAACTCGGGGGGGGGGGCATTGCAAAATCAGAAGCTCAAATGTAGAGAATCGGTACACAATAAATAACGGAAAAAACTCACGTAGAAAGATTATTTATTAATATAATTTTCGCCTGTGTGTCACAGGCATCTTCAGTACATTAAGCTCAAAATTAAACACTAACTGACAATTCCAAAAAGCGCCACCTAAGTAGCTGGTGTAAGATAACTAAAAAGGTCAATAACTTTCCTAAAAAAAAAAAAAAAAAAATAAAATAAAATACAATAAAAAGTTAGGAAAGATTAGCTGATTTGTAAAGTACTGTCTCCCATAAAGGGGATAGACGTAAGCCGTCGGATCTATTTAAGTTAGGAGAATGAAGTAGAGTTTCACATGTTTCTTTATAAAGGCGTTCCATGAGAAACTGACTTTTGTGAAGAACTCTTGTCTTTCTCCAATGAACTCTGTGTCTAGTGAAGATGGCATGTTCAGAAAGTCCAGACTTTTCAGGTTTAAAGTATTCAATATAAGATTGGTGTTCTTCTAGCCGAATAGAGGCAGATCTTCCCGTTTGTCCGTAATAAGATAATCCACAAGAGCACGGAATCTGGTAGACACCTGGATGATTAAGATGTGGGGGTGGGAAATCTCCACCTTTCTCACTTGTCCTTAGGAGAAGTGAGAAAGGTGGAGATTTTTCTAAACGGTCGAAAGGTAACAAAAATATTCAGTGGTTTTAAAACTTTTGCTATACGTTTACTGATGCCTTGTACATAAGGGATAGTAATGCACGTTATTTCTTCTGTGTTTGAAGAGGAAGATATATTAAAACTACTCAAAGTTCTTTTAATGAAGCAATTCTTATAACTATTAGATAGAAAGGAAGAAGTTATGTATTGTAGTTCTTTCTGTAAAAGATCGTCTGTAGAACAAAAGGAGTGGGCCCGATGAACCAGTGTTTTAATAGTTCCTGCCTTTTGACTGGGATGGTGATGAGATTCCGCATGGATATAATGGCCTGTATGAGTCTTCTTTCTATAAACCGAGAAATGTAGGTTACCATCTGGTTGGTGAAGAATTAGAAGATCTAAAAAGGCTAACTGCTTATTTGATTCTACTTCTAGGGTAAACTTGATCCTAGGATGAAATGCGTTTAACTTAGTGAGAAATTGTTGAAGTTCATCAGAAGAGCCATTCCATACAGCAAAAATATCATCGACATATCTGAACCAATGCGTAGGTCTGGGAGAAATATTGTCAAAGATACGTTGTTCAAAATGTTCCATAAAGAAATTGGAGATAGCAGGAGAAAGAGGTTTACCCATTGCTGTTCCTTCAATTTGTTGATACAACAACTTATTTTTAAAGGAAAAATAACCAGAATTTATTACAAAATCAAATACGTTTACAATGTCCTAAGGAAATTCCTGTTGTAGTAATTCAATACTTTCCGAAAGAGGCACATTTGTAAATAAAGAAACAACATCTAAACTGATCATGATATATAATGTATCTACATGGAATGAAGATCAAAAGAAAAAACTTAAAACCTTCTTCGGTCGTCCACCTAGATTGTATGGTCTTCCGAAAGTTCATAAACCAGGCATTCCGTTGACACCAGTCGTAGATTGTATAGGTTGGCCTACTTACAGAATCTCAAAATTTTTATCAAATTTACTCTCCTCTTCAACTAGAAGAACTGATACTTATATAAAAAAATACTTTGGATTTCAGATCTTCAT
The DNA here is from genome assembly GCF_054136105.1 of Typopeltis vanoorti. Lineage (NCBI taxonomy): Eukaryota > Metazoa > Arthropoda > Arachnida > Uropygi > Thelyphonidae > Typopeltis > Typopeltis vanoorti. Next base: position 24,450,154 of record NC_143569.1, on the reverse strand, counting down.
TTGGATGTTTCTGATAAAAGTGGGTTGATAACAGTGGTATGCTTTGTACTTATCAGCATGTGTTTGTTAAAGGGAGATCATGTTTTACCACCTTATGTACTATAACAAGGTGACAAATGTATTATGCAAGGAAGATGCATACACAGAGATATACTAAGATTTTGCAAAGGCTTTTGATAATGATAGATTAGTGAGTTGGATAGACAACTGGCTCTCCAATAGGCATTAGCAAGTGGTTTATGGGGATGGCAGGGGTAGCCATATCCTGGAAGAGGAAAGTCACTAGTTGTGTAACACAGGGATTGCACACGATTGTTATTGATGTGCCACCAATAACAATTGGTGTGGCACCAAATTGTCCCATGTGGGAACATTGTTATTTAATCTGTATATTAATGATATTGGGATGGGTTTAAGTGGTGATTATACAACTGTTTGCAGATGATGCAAAACTGGGAGAGTGAGCAGATATTGTGACCTTACAGGGAGACTTGAATAGATTGTATGAGTGGGCAATAATATTGGACTATCAGTTCATTGTTGAAAAGTGTAAGTTTCTGAAATATGGTAGGCAAAAATTGGGATGCAGAGTATATACTTGGTGGAGAAATTTTGGAGGAAGTTGAGGAGTCAGGAGACATTGGAGTGGTGATGGAGACAACGATCTGAAGTTCAGAAGTCACATTGCACAAGTTGTCACATCAGATGCAGAGGACCTTAACCTACAAAAATAAAGATATTCTGTTGTATAAAGCTTTGATCAGGCCTTTATGGATTTTTGTGCACAGATTTGGTCCCCTGGATTTCATAGTGATGAGGATATATTGGAAAAGATCCAGAGAAGACGCATTCATTCATTTCGTATGGTGATTCAACGGCTGTGAGCCCCCTTTTACGGGGGGGTGCAGCGCCACCTTAATCCCCCCGCCATTTTTATCTGGGCTCAGGACCAGCATAGCTGACAATTCAGACCTATGGCTGAAGCGATTGTCTTAAGTATTCCTGACTGTCTCCATGTGTGTTCATGGGGCTGCTTTGCCTGCTTGCGGGATGAAAACCCCCAGATAAACTGGTGGGGGGGGGCATCTGCCCATGTCCAAGACTGGCAAACTTGGCTATGGCTGAGGAAGATCCTTCAGCTCCTCACATCTTCGATGGGATTGAACCTAGGACACTCCTTCTCCAGGCATATGGTTGTGAAGCACTTAGCCACTAGGCTAACCGCGTGGCCATAGAGAAGACTGAAAAGTGGTAATTGATCTTTGGGATGTGAGATTGAGAGAATGCAGTTTCTGTAGCCTTGTGAATAGGAGGAAGAGAGGATATGTATTTGAGACATTTAAGTTGGTATAGGGTTATTACTGGTTTAATGTGGAAGAGGTTTTTCATAGAATAGAGTTAGGGGATAGAACAAGGAAGCATCCCTGGAAGCTGTATAAGGAGTGTGTGAGCAGGCAGACATAAAGAGCAGGTTTTTTTGTATGGAGAATGGTTTGTGAGTTGAATGGATTGCCTGCCATTGTGGTGAATGTAGATACACTGAATGAGTTTAAAGCATGGTTTGATGGGCTTTATGTGCAACAGTCTGTGCACATAAAAGACTGACTCAGATGAATTGAGGTCTCATTGGAGGTGGGGAGATATTCAGAACTAAATCAATCCAGAAGTCCCATTTTTTCCATATACAGGTAAGCAAATGGTGGTTTGCCATTTGGCTACCTGTGTTTTCTCTTGATTAGAAAGTAAATTATGCTTTACAAAAAATCATCTTCATTTAATTCCTATCATGTATCTGTAGGTGGTGTACACGATATTATGATAGTATTACATGAAAAAGTTACATCATTATTAACTTCCTATTGACAGTTTTCCTCCAAATTTATTTGTAATCTCTCAAGACTCCAGTATTATCAATCTTATATCTCTTCTAGGCCAAATAGAGGCTGTCAGGATCAAATTTTCACGTTATGACAAATAGTCGAGAAATCGTGGGAATATAACAAAGATCTGTATTTAAGTTTTGTAGATCTGCAAAAGGCGTATGACGGTGCAAGAGAGAAGCTATTCAAACTGCTATAGTTGTATGGTGTCAGTGGAGCATTATATCAAACTTATGTTGCTGACTTACAACTCAAATAAAGCAATATTTAGTCTTTATTTGAGTTGTAAGTTGTAAGCAGTTAGAATTGAAGGAAGTACAGGAAGATGGTTTTTATGTTAAATCTGGTGTCAGCAAGGATGTACGTTATCCCCTCTGTTATTCATTATCTATATGGATCACATTATGAAGGAAAGTGGTATTAAACCTGATATCAAAATTGGAGATATTAATCTCAGCTCTTTACTCTGCAGATGATATCATCATCATCATCAAATTCCTGCCATGTACCCTCAAGGGGTGTACAGGATATAATAGTACTACATGATAAATTTACATCGTTACCAACTTCCTATCTACAATTTTCCTCCAGATCAGTCTGCTACTTGTCAAGACTCCAATATTATCAGATCTTATATATCTGTCGTCTAAGGCACGTTGTACTGTATCAATCCACCTATATCTTGTTCTTCCTCTGGGTCGTTTTCCTGCCAACCTGGCAGAGAACACTTGTTTTGTCAATCTTTCCTCGCCCATTCTGTTTAAATGACCATACCACCTGAGATTAGCTCTGCTAATGCATTCCTGGATGGTGAAAATGTCAAGTTCTTTCCCAATGTCCTCGTTTTTAATATGATATTATCATTGATGCCATCTGTTCATGCCTCTAATCTTTCTCAGGATTCTCATATCTGTGGTTTCTAGTCTTTGGTCAAGTGTTTTCCTTCTGACCCAGCTCTCAGATCCATAAGTTAAAACTAGTTTGAACACTGTCTTGTATACAGCTAATTTAGTGTTACGACTAATTTCTCTCTTATTCCATATGAATTTATTCAGTTGACTTCCTACAATACCAGCTTTATTGATTCTGTTGTCTATTTCCATAGTTAATTTACCTTCTTCACTAAAAATCGTGCCTAAGTAGGTGAAATGTTTTACTTGTTCCACAAGTTCTCCGTTCACAATGCAGTTGATATTTTTAATGATTCTGCATATTTTCATTGTCTTTGTCTTTTATTGCTGACCTTCATACCATATCTATTACAACAGTTATTCAATTTAGTCAAGGAATCTTGCAGACTCGTAGTGGATTTATTGATAAGTATAACATCATCCGCATAAAGCATACAGCTGACATTAACATCTCCAATTTTGATATCATGTTTAATACCACTTTCCTTCATAATGTGATCCATATAGATAATGAATAACAGGGGAGATAATGTGCATCCTTGTCTCACAACAGATTTAACATTAAACCATCTTCCTGTATTTCTATCAATTCTAACTGCTGACTTACAACTCAAATAAAGACTAAGTATTGCTTGATATAATGCCCCATTGACACCATATAACTGTAGCGTATTGCATAGCTTCTCTCTTGGCACCTTGTCATATGCCTTTTCCATATCTACAAAACTCAAATAGAGATCTTTGTTATATTCCCATGCTTTCTCCACTATTTGTCATAAAGTGAAGATCTGATCCTGACAGCCTCTATTTGGCCTGAATCCAGCTTGTTCTTCACCAAGCTTTTCTTCCACAATTCTTCTCAACCGTTTCTCAAGTATACTTGTATATATCTTACCAGGAACACTCAGTAGGGAAATAACTCTGTAATTCTCACATTCAGTTTTATTTCCCTTTTTATATATGGGAACTATGAGAGCTCTACTCCAATCGTCGGGAATTAGTCCCTCTGTTCAGGCCTTCTGAACTATGCAGTGCAGCCACTGCAAGACTTTTATACCACCATACTTCAGCATTTCTGGTCGAATATCATTTACTCCTGCTGCCGTTCCACATTTTTAGCCTTTGATGGCTTTTTCTACTTCAAGTATGGATATGTATTCCTGATTGTATGCCTGTTGTGTATTTTTTACCACTGTGCTATCACTGCTTGTTTCATTTAGCAATTTCTCAAAGTAATTACTCCATATGCATTTTTGAAAATTATGGAGACGACTACCGTGTTTGAATAAAACACAGTAGTTGTCTCCATAATTTTCAAAAATGCATTCAGATCATCGTGTAAGCTTAAAAGAAATAATTACTCCATACTTCAAGGATATCTTTTTCTCCCGTTTTCATGTCACCTTTATCATCTCTAACTCCTTTTACAGTACTCTTTCCTCCATTTCTAAGCTTCTTCAACAATCTCCAAAATATTTTGCCACTTTCTTGATATTTATTTTGTATGTTTTTGCCAAAGTCCTCCCATAACTTTTGTTTAGCTAGTTTTACACACTTTAGCTTTCTTACATTTGTTTCTGTATTGTCTAAGAGCACAAGCTGACTTATTTGCCAGGAACTTTCGATATGCTTTCTTCTTTTCCTTCACTGCCTCTTTAACTTCTTGTGTCCACCATGGAGTTCTGATTTTTCTATCCTTGCAGACAACCTCACCACATGCCTCTCTGGCTGAATCAGTTAAGGTTTTCTTCAAGGCTTACCACTGAATCTCTAAAGATTGGTTCCTGTTCTCAAACTCTTTCATTTTTTCTTCAATAATCTTTGTGTATTTTAGTGTACATTTCACATCTGAGAGCTGCTCAACTTTTATTTGCTTTAAAACTTTCTTACATGTTATTCTTTTCAATATGAAATTCAATTTTATCCTGCTCAAGATTAAATAGTGATCACTTCCAATTTCAAATCCTCTGTACGCTCTGGTGTCCTGCACCAGGGAGAAAACATCACTATCAACAATAACATAGTCAATGAGACTTTTCTTATTTCTTGCCTCTTCTCTCCATGTGAATTTGTGCACATTTTTATGTTGGAACATGGTGTTAGTAACCAGTCCATGTCCTGAGCAGAAATCCAACAAATATTTGCCATTATTATTAGCTTTGCTCTTTGCTCCAAATTTTCCAAATATATTTTTGTATGTCTGACAATCATTTCCTACCCTGCTATTTAGATCCCCAACAAGAACCAACTTTTTCTTTTAAATTGTGTCAGATGCTTTCTCTAAATCCTCAAAAAATTACTCCACTTCTACCTTAGTAGAACCTTCTGTGGGACAATTGCAACAAATAAGTCTCATTGTGCAGTTCCCCATTCTCATATTTGCCCACATTACTCTACTTGAGACTGCCTGCCATTCAAGAAGATTAGCCTCGTATTTTGTGTTGAATACCATGGCTACTCCTTCTTTTCCTTGATTGTCATTGCCTGAATATAACATTTTGTATTTATTGCTCAGAAAGATCTCACCAGTTTTTGTCTTTTTTGTTTCAGTCACCCCTATTATGTCGATCTGGTACTTATCTAATTCCTCAGCTAGCTCCATTTCTTTGCCATTCAGGCTTCTTACGTTGATAGTACCGATCTTTAACTCTGGTGATGTTGAGTTGGGGTTTGTTTTCAGATCTGTTCCAGTAGCTGACTTTTCGCTGTTCGCCCTGATTCCCTGGTGAAAACAACGGGGGCCTTGTTTAACTGGGCGACGCCCCAGCCGGCATGAAATTTTGTCATGTTGTACCGTCATTTTGTAATTTGGTTTAAGCCAATAAGAATTACATTTTGGTCGGCTAAATCCCAAATTTCCAGCCCATCCTCATTCGTTCAGTATCTAGGTAGATACCCAACAGGGTGCACCACGAGAAGATGAGAATTGAATAACATTAGGTCAGAAGCCCTGGTCGGTTCTCTGCATTCCATTAAAGGCTATGTGGAGGTCTCCTCTCAGTTATACAGCTTTGACCCTTATGCACCCCTTAAGCAGATGATGTTATACTTCTAAATAAATCTGTTACAAGTCTGCAGGATTCCCTGACTAAATTGAATAACTCTTGTAATAGATTTGGTATGAAGGTCAGCATTAGCAAGACAGACAATGAAAATAGGCAGAAGTATTGAAAATATCAACTGCATTGTGAATGGAGAACCTATAGAACAAGTAAGACATTTCAGCTACTTAAGCACAATTTTTAGTGAAGATGATAAATTAATTATGGAAATAGACAACAGAATCAACAAAGCTGGTATGGTAGGAAGTCAACTGAATAAATTTATATGGAATAAGAGAGAAATTAGTCAAAACTCTAAATTAGCTGTATACAAGACAGTGTTCAAACAATTTTAACTTATGGATCTGAGAGCTGGGTCAGAAGTAAAACACTTGACCAAAGACTAGAGACCACAGATATGAGAATCCTGAGAAAGATTAGAGGCATGAACAGATGGCATCAATGATAATATCATATTAAAAACGAGGATATTAGGAAAGAACTCGACATTGTTAGCATTGAGGAATGTGTTAGAAGAGCTAATCTCAGGTGGTATGGTCACTGAAACAGAATGGGAGAGGAAAGATTAGCAAAACAAGTGTTCTCTGCCAGGTTGGCAGGAAAAAGACCCAGGGGAAGACCAAGATAATAGGCGGATTGATACAGTAAAAAGTGCCTTAGAAGACAGAAATATAAGGTCTGATAATGTTGGAGTCTTGAAAGGTAACAGATTACTTTGGAGGAAAATTGTAGATAGGAAGTTAGTAATGATGCAATTTTTCATGTAGTACTATCATATCCTGTACATCCCTTTGAGGATACATATCAGGAATTTGATGATGATATCTCTTCTAAGGCACTTTCTACTGTATCAACCCACCTATATCTTTGTCTTCTCAGGATCTTTTTTCAGCCATCCTGGCAAAAAATACTTTTTTAACTATGCTTTCCTCTCCCATTTTTATTATTATGTGATCATACTAACAATGTTAGGTTCTTCCGTACTATTGTTATTTTTAATATGATACTGCCATTGATGCCATCTGTTCACTTCCATAATCTTTCACAGAACTTTCATATCTTTGGTCTCTAGTGTTTGATTAAGCTCAGATCCATGAGTTAAAATTGGTTTGAACACTGTCTTGTATACAGATAGTTCAGTGTTTTGCTAGTTTTTCTCTTATTCCATATAATTTTAGTTAGGGAATCCTGCAGACTTGTACTGGATTTATTTTGAAGTGTAACATCATATGCATAAAGTAAGGAGCTGAGATTAATATATCCAAATTTAATATCAGATCTAATGCCACTTTGCTTCAGAATTGTGATCTATCTAGATGATGAGCAACAGTGGTATTAATGGTGCAACCTTGTCTCAAACCTGATTTAGCATCCAGCCATCTCTTTGTATTTCTTTCATTTGTAACTAGCCATCTTACAACTCAAATATAGTCTTAAGTATTGCTTGGTGTAATGTCCATCCATATAACTGTAATGTTTTGAACAGCTTTTCTCTTGGCACACACTGTCATATGTCTTTTCCAGATCTAAAAATCTTAAATGCATATCCTTATATTCCCATGACTTCTCCACTATTTGTTAAAATGAAGTTTTGATCTAGTTTGTCCAAGGTGGATTCAATCAAAAGGTCTGAATCTGAAATGAGGAAAGGCAGCTTGAGTACTTTATCAAGGTTTATCATTATCAAGGCCACACTGCATTAATCAGAAGGCTTAGTCAGAGAATGATATTCCTGATGACTGGAGTAGAGCTCTTATAGTGCTCATCTATAAAAATAGAATAAAACTGAATGTGAGAATTACATATGAATTTTCCTACTGAGTGTTCCTAGTAAGATATATGCAAGTGTACTTGAGAAACAACTAAGAAAAATTGTGTAAGGGAAGCTTGGAGAAGATTCCCTTATGCAATTTTTCTTAGTTGTTAAACAAAATAAACCAACTAACAACTACAATAAAAAATAAGCCTTAAAAATTTTACACAAGAAAACAGTAGTCATGGCATTTAAAGGTCGGGATCATATTAGATCAAAAATAGTTATAGAAAATAAAATAATAGAACAGATAACAGTTTAATTATTATTTAGGCTGCATAATAACATATCTACAAGATAAAGATATAGATGAAAAAATAAAGAAATTTCAGAACATCTGTGGAACAATTAAAAGGACACTGAATAAAAAAACAAGACGAGCAACTGAACTAAAATTTTACAAAGTAATGGCCACTCCCACTCTGTTATATGGTTCAGAGACATGGACTGTTAAAAAGAAAGATGAAAGTAAAATACAAGCTGCAGAGATGAAATTTTTAAAAGCAATTAAAGGATGCACAAAATTGGACCATATAAGAAATCAGAAAAGAACTAGATATTTATGATGGAAATGAAAAGATCAAGGAATATAGAGAGAAATGGAAAGAACATCTATTTATCTATTTAAGATATAAAGATATCAGCCACCAAAGAAGTGGATATATATAGAAAGGGAAAGCAAGAGAGAGAGAGAGTGAGGAAGGCAAGTGAAGTTAGAATAGGCAAATACCTAATCCTTGAAGAGAAGAGGATTAAAGCCAAAACAATTAATAATAAAGATTCTGTAATTATTTCTTCATATAATTTGTTTATATATGAAAAGAAAATTTAGAAACATAAATGCCACATGGTGTTTGATCACCATTTCACTTTTTTTTATTTGTTTTTATACTTTCAGTTTAATGTTAAAGTATTACAGTAGTTGTACTTTTACATGATATTGTTCTACAAAGTTAAAAAAAAAATATGTTTCTCAGCTGACTATATGATAGAATCTTAAATTATATAATTTATTATTATTCATTACTGTTTTTACAAAAATTCAGGAATTTCATTGATATTCCTAGGTTATTATGCATATAATTTCCATATAGCTGTCATTGTTATCAGCAACTTAACATGAAATGCAGCCACCAATACATCTTGTGGCCCTTTTTGCAGCCACCAGAAAAAAAAATCTCTTGAGACCCCTTGCTCTAGAAGCATAACATACATGCTATACAAACATTTCAGTGGAGGAAATATTTCCCAAAGATTTGTGTGAAGGTTCATGCATGAAAATCCAATACCATTACCAGCATGTTCAGGCACTTGTATCACATGATTGTCAATTGGTATTTTGCTAGTGGTTTATACGACAGTATGTAGGTTCAATGATATCTCTCTTATGTGCTTTTCAAACATAGTAGTGTTCATTTGAGATGATATTTTCAGTTATCACAATAATCACATGTGAGCCAATAAAAATCCACTCGAAGGTATTCAGTCAAGGCATTAATAGCATTTCTTTATCATAGTACTGGGGAGGTATCTTTTAAGGTGGATTAATAGGGCTATATGCTGTGTCAAACAGCCTTATAGGCCTTTTGTACTGGGACTTCTTGCAAAACATCTTTATGATATTTTACAAGAAGTCATTGAAAACATTTCATTAGTTTGAGGTGTAGAATATGCCTTTATAAATTATGACAGGAATGTGGAATTGTTCTCTATGTTTTCTTGTCGTTTTTTTTTTTTAATGTAAATCTCAGCATTCTGACCTAATGTCCAATCCTCACCTTCTCGTGGTACATCCCATTAGTAGGCATCTTCCTGGATATTGAATAAACAAGGAAAGGCTGACAGTTGGGGATTTAGCTACCCAAATTATATTGTTATTGGCTTAAACCAAAACAAAAGTGATGAGACAACATGATGGAATTTCATGTTGCTTGGTTAAACAAGATCGCTGCTGTTTTTGTCAGGGAACCAGGACAAACAGTGAAAAGTCAGTTACTGGAACAAACCTCAGCTTATTCATGATTGGCACCATCAACATAAGAAGCATTAACAGAAAAGAAATGGAAGTTGCAAAAGAATCGGATGAGTACCAGATTTGTCATAATAGATGTAACTGAAATAAATAAGACAAAAACAAGTGATATTCTTCTAAGCAACAAATACAAGATGTTACAATACAATATGTTCAAGCAATAATGATCAGGGAAAGGAAGGTGTAGCTATAGTATTCAACATTAAATATGAGGATAATCTTGAATGGCAGGCTGTATCAAGTAGAGTGATTCGGGAAATGTCAGAATGGAAGGAGACTTATTTATGCCTGTGTTCCCACAGAATAAAGAAAATGTTAAGCAATTTTTTGAGGTATTAGAAAAGGCAGGAGACACAAAGAAAATTGGAAAACTCGATTCTTGTTGAAGATCTAAACAATAAAATAGAAAACAATTACCAGATTTAGAAACGTTATGAGAAATTTGGAGAAAGGAGCAAAACTAATAATAATGGTAAGTATTTGCTTGATTTCTGTTCATGACCTGGACTGATCATTACTAACACCATTTTCCAACATACAGATGAAAAGTTTCATTGACTGTTATTGGATAGCAATATCTTCATGCTTGTCAAGACACAAAATTAGACAGTGATCACCATTCAATTTTGAGCAAATAAAATTGAATATTATATTCGAAGGAAAAGTGTGTAAAAGTTTTAAAAAGATTCAGAATTGAGAAGTTTCACATATGGACTTAGACTTAAATACACAAATGTTCAAGAAAAAATGAAAGAGTTTGAAAATAAGAACCAAGTCAAAGGATGATTCTCAGTGAATCACAGTGTGGTAGCTGCTCTTCTAAGCACAACATCCAGACCAGTAGCTAGGTTATCTGCAGACAATTTGGTCTTAACATATTGTCTTAATGCTTCCATTGTAGTGGCTCTCACCAGAACAGTTATACTTTTTCTACTGTAACTTGCATACTAACTTAAACTACCTAACCTTGCTTCTGCATCTGCTGAGCATGCTCAGGACTTTACTCTTATGCTTACTGGAATTATTTTTGCCTCTCACCTGTAGAATCATTGAGATCATTCCATTGAGCTGATCAGTGGAGAGTCAGACAAGAAAGTTTCCCAATGATTAGTGCATTATGGCATGGTTTGATTTATATGGAATCTGCCCTCCCCCCTTTCTCATGGCTCTAACAATATCATCACTAGAGAGTTGTTTTCCTTTTAATATAGCATGTAGATGAATATATCAGAGGTACTGTATAGGTCACTTCTTGATTAAGATGGTATGGACATGTAATGAGGCGAAATGAAAAATATGATGGATGAAGTATCATGATGATGGAAATACAAGGAGGAAGACCAAAGAAGAGACGGAAAGATAATGCAGAGGAAGTTCTGAAGGAGAAAAATCTGGACAAAGATGCAGTCTACAATAGAAACCAGTGGAGAAGACTCATCAGAAACCATGATCCCATATAGAAATGAGAGCAGCTGAAGAAGAAAATAGCATGTAGATGTACTGTGTGAAAAACATTCACTTTGAATTTGTATATCCTATCAGAGCATCGCCTGACTTGCTATAGGTGCAGCCAGGCTCCCTCTCAGGGCAGAGAATGATTCTCCTCTAAAAAAAAAAGGAAAGGTAGAGATGTATCATGAATTAATTGTCATGCAAATCCTGATCTGGTATCAACAGAATAACTTTGTTTCTCTTCATTGTTAATTAATTTACAGAGCCTATTAGATGGAATAGTCAGTCATACTGCAAGAATTGGCTGTTTTATCTTTGGGGTGGAGCATAAGTCATTGCAATGCTTATGCTCCATATTGCAATGTGGAGTTTAAATATTTAACAACTTCTTTCTTTATTATTTTTTTTTATTATAATGAAGTACAGAACCCAGAGATTTTTTAATAATCAAAAAAGTTATTCACATTTTAAATTCCTTCATGACTTATAAACCACAACAGTTATCCTTCCATAAAAAGGTCCTGATACTGGCCTGAGGCTCAACCATTGCATCCTAGGCAGTTTCAACCATTCCTGGTGCCGTACCTACTTTGGATCCCACTCCTCAGACCCAGTTCTTATCCTGAGATTACAGATCCATCTTTCATTGCCTAGGTTATTCTGTCGACTAGAGGCTATACATGTTGGTGACTTGCTATGGAGATTCATTGGGAGACCTTGAAAAAATATTGATTCAGCTAAAGAACACGTGGTGAGGATGTCTGCAAGGATAAAAAAAAATCAGAAATCCATGGTGAACTCAGGAAGTTAAAGAGGCAGTCAAGGAAAAGGGGGAAAAAAATGTATTGCAAATTCCTCGTAAGTTAGTCAGTTTGTGTTCTCAGAGAATCTTTTGAGTGCCATCTCCTGTCAGAGGTTGGCAAATTTTGAGCGATTCTCAGCCATGCTGAGCAGTCTCTCAGAGTTCATGCTAGTCCACTATCTGATGTCCAGCCTGGTTGGCCGAGTGGTCAGCGTATCTGCTCTCCAGCCAAAAGGCTGCGGGTTCGAATCCTGCCGCGGGAACAGATGTTTGTGATTGTCTGTGAAAATACTAGTGATGATGATGAGCGGTGGATGGTGCTGGTGTAGATGATGATGGTAGTTGGTGGATTGAGCAGTGGAGACAGAGTTGTAGAGTGCCCTCCCTCGATGAGTAATTGGACTCCCTGGAAGTGTTACGTAATAATAATGTCTGCCAGCCAAGATTTTCTTCGTCTTCCTTGTCTTGTCCTCTTCTTCCATTTGTCTTCCCTTTTATAATCAATTGAAGTATCTTATATTTTTCATTACGAAGTAGGTGACCAAGATATGCAGTTTTCCTTCTTTTTATGGTGTCTAAAAGTTCATGTGATTTCCCCATTTGTTCCAGTACTTCCTGATTGGACGTTTTTGTTGTTTATGGGATTTTTAACATTCATCTGTATAACCACATCTCAAAGGCTTCAAGTCTTTTTATTGATGTTGTCTTCAAGGTCCAAGTTTCTGCACTATACAGACCATACATAGCATTTAACCATGTGTACTCTAAGCTCTAAATTTAAACTGCGGTTACACAGTGTGGATTTCATCAAGAGAAAAATTTTTCTTGCCATTTCAATTCTAACTTTTATTTCCATTTCTGGATTGCAGTCTTCATTTAACCAGCATCCGAGATATTTAAACTTTGCCACTCTTTTTATTTGTTTTACATTTAAAGAAAGTGCTGAATTAAGAATTGCTTTCTTGCTTATAACCATGAATTTAGTTTTGGTGATATTTATTTTTAATCCCATTTTTTCACTCTTCATTCACTAGTTCCAGAAGATTTTGAAGAGCCTGAATATTCTCAGCCAGGAGAGCTGTCATCAGCATATCGGATGTGACTGATTATTTCACCATTTACATTAATCCCTTCCTTTCAAGATTTTTTGAAGTATGGCTTCTGATTATATGTTAAAAAGAATTGGGTATCAGTGATGGTGTCTTCACATTTTCTGTATATTATTTTTTGAATTATTTTCAGAAACATTTTGAGAACATGACTTATTAGGCTGATCATTGTATAGTCATTACAAGTTTTCGCATTTGGTTTTTTTAGGTAGCACGATGAAGGTCGACTGTAACCAGTCTTGAGGGATTATGCCTGTAATGTAGATCTTATTAAATAGCTTTACTAATATATTAAAGTTGTCACCTTCTAATAACTTTACTATTTCTGCTGGTATTCTATCTGGGCCTAAGGCTTTACCTTTACTTCATGCTTTTTCTGTAGAATTTCTATTTCTTTGCATTTTTCATTCATCCAGATTTCTTTTCCTTCTTTAATTTTGCATTTAATAATTTTCTGAACCTCTTTATGTTTTGTTGGACTATGATTTTTATATGATCTGTGTTGATCCATGAGAGAGAGAATTTCATCAGTTATCCAATCTTTTTTTTTTTTTACTGCTCTATTACGACACAAGGTATTGGTACATTTCTCTATGAAGACAGATTTTAATATGTCCCATGATTCATCAACTCTCATGATGTCATCATTCTTGATAAGTGCTAGCTCTTAATTCAGATCTTGACTCAATTTGTTTCTTATCTGTGTGTTTTTTAATTTTTCTAAATCAAATCTTTTTTGTTGATGTTTCTTAAGTATAGCTTTCAGTCTAAGTTTTAACTCTGCCAGCAGTAGGTTATGATCAGAAGCAATATCTTCACTAGGTTAGGTTTTTGTACTCTTTATAGCACTTCGAAATCGTTGATTAATTAGGAAGTAATCAATTTGGTTTCTGACTATATTCCCATTATTATCCTGTGGTGATCGCCAAGTATACAGCCTTCGGGATGGTAGCTTAAATCACGTGTTTGTGATTATTAGCTCCTCTTCCTGGCAGAATTGAATTTCTCATTTCTCTCTCATTTCTTGTTCTCAGTCCATGTTCGTCAACTACATCTCCACTTCTACCTTTCCCAAATTTAGCAATGAAATCACCCATGACGATGTTAATATCATGCTTTTTTGTTTTTCATTAGTTCTTTTAATTGATCATAAAATTCTTTGATCTCGGTATCACTGTTGTCAGCAGTAGGGGCATAGTCCTGTATAAGATTAACATCTAGTGGTTGACCTTTCATCAATTTGAAATTTAATAACTTTTAATAACATCATCCTATCTGAGTATGGCATGAAGTTCCACAGTGACTTATTGACATCTTTGTTTAATATTATTCCAACTCCGTTTTGATGGTTGTTTTCACGACTTCCAGAGTGATACATTGTCATGTCATTAACTTGAGTTTTGCCTGATCCTGCCACCTAACTTCACTCATTCCTAAAATCCCAATTTCAAGTCTTTTCATTTCTTGGATAGCATTTCTTAGTTTACCTGCTTCATACAGGGTTCTGACATTCCAGGTTCCTAGAATGTCAGAATCCAGGCAAACTATGAACACACCATTTTGAGCCCGGAGATTCTTCTCACCCCTGTCCCATTTAAGGGACGGCGGGAACTCGGTGCATTTGTGTAGATTTGCTTGCCATAGTGGTTAGTCTGGAGAGAAAGAGAATAGAGCAGTAGTTTCTCCATTTGCTTTCTGCTCCGCAATAAACTGTATTGCCATCTGCAATTTTCTAATCACAAGCTTTACTGTCATCATGAGACTTCAACCTTGTGTCAGTACTGACAAAGCTGTTCCTTCATCTTGTTCATGTTCACACTCATATGCTTATTTTTCCTATCATACTTTTTATTATTGGCTGGTTCATTCAGTCGACTTTTGCTCATACGCTCTAGCTGCTGTTTTGCCCTTTGTATCGCACCACTCAACAATGCGATCTCACTCATTGCATCTATCTCATCTTTTTTATTCTCTGTAAAACCATTAATATGCTCTGAATTAATACTATCATTCACACCCTCATAGTTCTCTGGTACAACCTCGCTATTTCTTGTCATATTACTATTTTCTTCATTCTGAAGTTTGACAAAAATATCACACTCACGACCTGAAATACAATTTAATTCCTCATTCTCCCTACGTTTTCTACACACATTTACTCCTTTATTATCATCTAACCACACTCTGACTGCACTCCGCAAAGTGTACATCTCGCAAATAGTACACTGAATCATCTCCTTTATATTACCGTTCTTAAATAAAGATGGTGAACCATCATTACTGGCCGCCATTTTCCTTCGTACGGGAGCCATACTTACTTCTAACGTATTTTATCAAATTATAAAATGAAACACCAAAAACATACAAACAGACGCACTAAGATACGCAAGGCAAACAAAACTACGTAATATTCAAGTAATTTTATCAACGATAATTTTCTTTCTCTCATTACGATCACTGGATGATGAAACACACTGACATTATCTTCTCTCTTTTTAACTAAACGGCGTCCCTCATTTCTTATAATAGGAACACGGAATCGAAATCCCGCACACTTTGTTTCCTTATTGTGTCAGCAGGAGAAACTCCTAACCCGTCATTCAGGAAAACCGCGTGAGACCTGTACAAAGACTCGTGAAGAAAAACTCTGAGAAAAAAAGCCTTGTGTAGGGGGGTCCTAACCCTTTTATACGATGACCCCTACCGGCACCTTCAATTTCTTTTCTTCCTCCCCTTACTGGAGTCGATTTCACTGACCAATTAGAGTGGCGTTTTTCTGCCAAAACATGATGCAGTTCGTGTGCATGTGTCTGACACGTGACGAAGTCTCAATTCGGGAATTATGACCTTGAGCTTTGGTTTTTGTTTAAGCTAACCTCTATGTCATCTATACTAAATTAATCCCCTTTCCAAAATTTCCTAAGAATTAACTCGAATCTTTAATCTCTTATTTCAAGTGTAAAAACTAGCCTCTCACATACAAAATCCTATGACTAATCTTCTTTGCTTTACTTAACCTTATTTTATCATATCACAACTGTAATAAAATTCCCTTCCTTTTTTTATTTAGTTCAACAAACAATTTCAGCTATATTTTTCACTTGGATGCAAGCATGTTTTTCTTTCTTTTTATTTTTTTGTATTCGTTACTTTCAAAGGCACTTAATGGTATCTGCTTAGGAACAAGCTTGCTTACTTAGTTATCTATATAACTAATATATATATAATATAAATATATAATATAACTGAAATTTTCACATTCTTAAGTTATCAGGGTGTAACATTACCACTTATAGACATTCACAAACCTTCATGCACATGCTGGGATTGAATTCATTCATACTGCTTGCATTCACAACATCCAAAGGCAATCCATTCCAATCATGCACCACCCTCTGAGAGAAAAATCTAGCTCTTACACCCTTCATGGTGACCTTCATTCTCAGCTTCCAAGGATGCCCTCTTGTCCTTTTCCCACCCTCCATAAATTGAAAAATTCTATCAATTGAAATCCTGTATGACTCGTTCAGAAGTTTGTAAGTCTCAATGATATCACCCTTCTTTCTCCTGTTTGCTAGTGTCAGCAGTCTACAAATTCTCAATCTGTCTTCATAATCAGTATTCCACAATCCTGATATCATTTTTAAGACTCTCCTTTGTACCCTCTCCAATATATATCAGAATCACAACGGAGACCAGACCTGCGTACAATAGTCCAAGTGAGGTCTTATCGAGTCCTTGTAAAGAGGCAAAATGGCATCCTGAACTTCAATTTCCTATCTATTAACACTCCAAGATCCCTAGCCTCATCAGTTTCTTCTAGCCTAATTCCACCAGTATAATATGACATTGGATATCCAATCATGCCGAAGTGAATGACTTTACGTTTACTCACATTGAACTGACACCTATTTTCCGATGTCCACAATTCCAGCCTATTCAAATCATCCTGCAAGTACTGCATATCAGCAGCATTCCTGATTACCCCTACCTATCTTTGCATCATCAGCAAATAGCTGTATGTCGCTTGTCAAATCCTTTCCAATATCATTAATATGCAGATTGAATAACAGTGGACCAAACATTGATCCTTGTGGTACACCACTGTTATTTTTTATTTGTTTATTTATTTATTTTATTAATCTTTGTACTGGTTATGGGCAGTACTACCCTTACATCTCATCCAAACTTGATATAGGCTTAAGCCTTTACTAGTGTTTTATCCTATGCCTGTTCTAGTTATCATTGTAGTCATTCTCTGGTGGCAACACCATGCCACCAATGTGCTCTGAAGGAAAGAACTTTTATATCCTTCTGCATAAGCCCAAGGTGTTTCAAGTCCTTATAGCTATCTGCGCTCCATATGCCATGTAAAGAGATGGTGGTGCTGGTAAACCTCGGAGTTGCTCCATGCTCCTCCGGTATCTTACTAACTAGATACCAGAGGAGCATGGGGCAACTTTTGGTTATTCTTATAATAGTTTACCTTATTATTATGGCTATAGGCTATTGGGTGCCCTGTTCGCACCACCTGGGCATCAACTACCCAAACGTCACCATCTCTTTTAATCACTAAGTCTAGCTTATGCAAACCTGCGGAGGTCCATGTGGTTCCACCACGGTCTCCCATCGTTTGTTTTAAAGCGGTTGTTTAGAATGGAGACCATGGCATCATGCCTCTGCACGCAGACCCCCATCGGTGCGGAAGCAACACTGGGCTACATGAGATAATGTCTCACTGTATTGGCAGCCAGCCCTACAGTTTGAGTCATCACAAATATTTTTGCTGTTCTCCTAAGGCTGTTTAAGTGGTTTGGGGCATCTGTAATGTTGGCGTTAATAAGGACTATATCATCTGCAAAGCTTGGGTCTTTGATGAGGATTCCAGATTTAATTTGAATCAATTTAAAAATATAGTCGATCACTGTGATGAATATATGTGGGGCTAGAGTATCTCCCTGTAGGACTCCTGTGGTGATGAGAAAACTGTTTGTTTTGTCTCCATTAACTAGTACTGTGGCTTGATATCATTGGTAGGGTGCCTTGATTGCCCTGATAATTTTAGGTGGAATGCCATAAAGTTTGAGTGTTTTCCATAGTTGTACCCTGTCAACAGAATCAAATGCTTTAATAAAGTCAATAAAGTTCAAAAGCAGTGGTAAGTTCTTGTCCTTTGAACCATCTATTGGTCTTCTGATGCAGCGAATGTGTTCTAGAGTACCACGTTTTTTGAGGAATCCTGGTTTGTGCGAAGTAATGGAGTTATATATATGGTTCAATTCTATTTAATATCATTCTATTATAGATTTTTAGTGGAGTATAAAGGAGTGTAATTCCTCTGTAGTTTTCAGGTTTGTTTGGGTTACCCTTTTTTGGAATTGGTATTATTAGACCCTCTTTCCACTGTTGGTAAAGTTATATAATTATAAAGCTTGAAGGAGGAAAGAATACATGGGAGGATGGAAATGGAATTTATACAGTTACTACGGAATAATTGCCTGAGGCAGCATGTGATGGAATGTACTAGGGTTTCGAGAGTGCTAGATCTAGTAATTGCATCAGAGTTGTTCTATGACCATGTTTGCCACCAATTGGTGAGTGAACAATATGGTCTTAACGTGGAAGATGGCTAAATGTGTGGAATTTTAATTTTCAATTAAGTGGGGGGTATATGTAGAATTACAGGGCTGGTAAGTATGACAAACTTAGGAGATTGCTTGGATCAGTGGCATGGCATGTGAAACTGAAGGACTGGATGTTGATAGTGCATAGAAAGTGGTAAAGGAATGTTTGAATTCAGAAGTAATAGCAGACTGCATACCTAGAGTCAGGGGAATAAATCAAGTGGGAGTTAAATGGATGAATACTATCAGTAAGCAGAAGATACCAAAAAAAAAAAAAAAAATTTGTGGAATTTGTGGAATTTTTCTTTTTTCAATGGAATTCAAGGAGAAAGGTGACCAACAGGCACATGAGCAGTACAAAGCACAGGCCAGAAGGGTAAGAAAGGCAAAAGCAAAGTATTAAAGGAAATTAGCAGTACAGGCCAACATAATCCCAAACAGTTCTTTCAGTATGTTGCAAATAAAAGGAAGAACGTTTATACTAGAATGATTTTAATGAATGCTGATGGTAGAGAGGTAACTGAATCAGACGAAACAGTGAAATTACCAAGTGCATGGAAAGAGGGGAAAATAGTTCCATTGTATATAGGTGAGGCTCCAAGACTAATGTAGCAAATTTCTGACCAGTTAGCATATCAGTAGTCATAGTCAAGGTATTGGAGAGGTTAGGCAAGAGTAAAATACAGGAATTGATAGACAGAAATGGGGTACTATATGGGGGTGGTGGCAACATTGTTTTGTGGTAGGTAGGTCATACCTGTGTAACTTGCACTTGCTTTATAATATATTGACAGATACAGGTAATGAGTTTACAGTGATACTGCTGGACTTTGCAAAGGCTTTTGACAGAATACTGCATGAATGCTAATTAATAAATTGCAGCACATAGGGATGGATATAAAGTTGTTGAAGTGGATTAGAGGGTGGTGAATGGAGAGATACCAGACTAGTTTATTCAAGAGCAGAGTCCAGTAGAAGGCTTGTGACTAGTGGTGTACCACAAGGATCTGTTCCTGGGCTGCTCCTATTTTAATTTTCCTATATCAATAATACATTAATGGTATAGGAAAGGAGGAACTATTCAGTTGTTTGCTGATGATGCAGAATTATTGGGTAGAGCAATAGTTAATAAAGATTATGTTAAGATGATGCAAGATGTGATTTGGATAGACTGGCAGTCTGGACAAAGGAGAATGAATTTCAGTTTAACGTGGCAAAGTGTAAGGTTATGCATTTTGGGCTGAAACGATTATCAGCTGTGTGCTACATTGGTGGAATTATACTCCAAGAAATTGATGAAGTTAAGGAATTGTGGGTGTTAGTGGATAGGGAGTTATAGGGGGCATATTGCAAAAAGTGGCTTAAAGCACCTCATCAGATTACTTGGTTTCCGAAGAATACCCTGATGAAAGAGCAAGCAGGTTATTATTCCTCTTTATAGAGACTTGGTAAGTCTGCCTTGAACACTGTGCACAGATCTTGGTCACGCAGATTTTTTGAGGATGAGGAGTAGGTGGAGAGGATCGAGAATCAAGTGATCAATATGGTAGCAGGTTATGGAATGAACCTTATGAGGGCAGTTTGAAGATTTGTGGGTTACAGAAATTGGTTGGCATGTAGAAAACGGGCGATACAATTGAGACACACACAAATTACTGAAGGGTTTTTACGAGAAAAATACAGAGGAAATTTTTCAGAATAGGTCTGGTGGTGAGAGAACTAGGGGACTACTATCCTTGGAATCTGAGTAAGAGTGTAATTAGCAGGAGTGTCAAGACTAGATTTTTGCTTGGAGAATGGTGAATGAATGGAATAGTGTGTCAGAGTCTGTTGTTACATATTGCTTAAATGTTGGATAGTTCTTGGCATGATGTTTAGGGCCTTTCTCATTTAGTCTAAGGACTCCATGGAGTTGCCTATATAATAATAATATTTGAGCATTTCTGTTCGAATATCGCCTATTCCATTTGCCTTTCCATATTTCAGGCTTTTGATTGCTTTTTCTTCCTAAAGTATTGATATGCTCCTATTTGCATTCTTCTTGAATATTTTCTACTATTCTGTCACTACTTATTTCATTTAATAGTCTCTCAAAGGAATTACTCCAGACATCAGAATATCCTTATCTTCAGTTTTTATGTAATCTTTATCATCATTGATAAATGATGATAAAGATTACATAAAAACTTTCCACTATTTCTAAACTTTGTCAATATCCTCTAGAACATCGTTTCTCAAACTGTGGTGCATGTACCACTAATGGTACGTTACGTTATTTTTGGTGGTACAATTTTTACACAAAATATTGTGGGATGTATTGATTTTTAATCGGGAAATGCTTTTGTGGTACATATATTTTTTGATTCTTATTCTTCTTCTTATTATTATTACCACCCCAAGACCTCATGGAGTCAAAGACGCGTCTGGGAGGTCCTTTTATCTCTCTCTCTCTCTCACGCACGCACGCACACAGCTCATCATACCGTGTTTTAAACACATTCAAACTCTTTGTAGACACCACATTCTCAGGCAAGGCATTCCAATCATTCACAATGATGCACGAAAAAACCTGCCTCTCACTCCCCTACTCACACCCTCTTTATACAGTTTCCAGGGATGACCTCTGGTTCTCCCCTGATCTCCCACTATTCTCTGTAAAACTTCTCCAGCATTGATCCTATAACAACCCCTTATCGACTTGTAGGTTTCTATCATATCTCCCCTCTTCCTCCTCTCCACCAGACTCTGCAAATTACATCTTCTCAATCTTTCCTCATACTCGACATTCCAGAGGTCAGAAACTACCTTAGTCAGTCTCCTTTGGACCCTTTCCAACATCTCTTCATCCTTCTGAAAACCAGGTGACCAAATCTGGGCACAATAGTCCATGTGTAGCCTAATCAAAGCCTTATACAATGGAACAAGAACCTCCCTACTTCTACATGTCATTGTCCTCCGCATCATTCCCAGAAGCCTTTGTGATGTCTTCACAATTTTGGCAATGTGTCCTCTAAATTTTAGATCCTTATCCACTATCATCCCCAGATCTCTTATTTCCTCTACCTCCAACAATATATTCTCACCAAGCATAAATTCTGCATCCCATCTTTGTTTTCCAAATTTTAAAACCTTACATTTTGCAACATTGAACTCGCATCCCCATTTTCGTGCCCAATCACTCAATCTATTCAAGTCTTCCTGTAAGGCCACAACATCTTCACTACACTTCATGGTTCGTCCCAACTTTGCATCATCTGCAAACAACTGAATATCTCCATCCAAATCTTCGCCAATATCATTAATATACAAGTTAAATAGTAATGGCCCTAAAACAGACCCCTGAGGCACTCCACTAGTGACTTTCCTTTTCCTGGATATTGCACCCCCATACACAACTCGTTGATACCTATCAGATAGCCAGTCTCAAATCCAATGCACTAATCTAATATCCAACCCCATCTGCTCTAGTTTGACTGTCAACTTATCATGAGGTACTCAATCAAAAGCCTTTGCGAAATCCAAGTATATTACTGTGTATCCTTTTCCTCTGTCCAAGGAAGCAGTCACTTTATTGTAATAAGTAAGTAGATTACTAAAACATGACCTCCCATTAGCAAATCCATGCTGTCCATCAAAGATAATACCATTGTTATCAACCCAACTCTGGATCCTAGTTCTCACAAGCTTCTCCAACAACTTAACCACAACACCTGACATACAGATAGGCCTATAGTGTGATGCTTGAGTTTGATCACCTCCTTTATGAAGTGGCACAATCTTGCCCTCCTTCCACTCCTTAGGAACTTGACTGAGTGCAAGACTCATATTAAAAAAAAATATGTCAAGGCAGATGTCATCTCCCTGGCACATTCTTTCAGAATACGTGGTGATATATTATCAAGTCCCACAGCCTTATTAACATTTAATTTATTCAACTCCCCATACACCTCTTGCTCACCTATAGTCAGTCTCTCCTTCCCATCATCAACTGCTCTCAATTCCTCCATGAAGTCACATTCACAAGATTGAAAGATCTTTATGAACTGCTCATTAAGTATCTCCACCACACATTCTGCATCAGCTGTCTTTATACCATTTTCTCCAATCAATATCATCCTTCCATAATTCTTCCTTTTGCTGGCTACATGTCGAAAGAACTCCTTAGGATTCTTTTTTGGCTTCATTAGCCAACTGCTGTTCATACCTCTCTTTAGCTACCCTCACCTAATCAATTATTTATGTGGTACAAAATTTAGAAAGTTTGAGAGCCCCTGCTCTAGAACATTTTGCCACCTTCCTGATATTTATCTTCTATATTCTTACCAAAGTCTTCTTATGGCTTTTATTGAGCTAATTTTATACATAATCTAGCTCTCTTACATTTTTCTCTGTATTTTTGTAATTAAAATTCTTGTCTTCCATAGTATTTTTATCTTTCTATCATTCCAGGCAACTTTACAGAATGTCTCCTTAGCTTAATCAATAACTGTTTTCTTCAGAGTTTGCCACTGAAAATCCAAGGTTTGGTTCATATTTTCAAGTCATTTCATTTTTTTCTTGTGTGTATAATGTTTGTATAGTTGAATCTACAATGTACTTTTAAAATCAACTCAAGTTATATTCTTTTTAAAACTTCCTTACCTGCTGTTTTTTTTTTCAAAGTGATATTCATTTTTATCGTACTTAAAGCGAAGTGATGGTCTCTTCCAATTTCAAATCCTCTGTATACTCTTGTATGCATGAAGATATTGCTATTAAGAATAACATGGTCAGTGAGTCTCTTCTTATTTCTTCTCTCCATGTGAACTTTTGCACATATTTTTGTTGGAACAGGTTTTAATGACTCGTCCATATTCTGAACAGAAATACATCAGGTACTTGCCCTTATTATTAGCCATGCCCTTTTTCTCCAAAGTTTTCTATATGTCTAATGTGATTCATTTCCATCTACCTCTGTGCTCTTAAATGTCCTTCCTCCTAATGTGTTTCCCAAAAACTTCAACCTCCATCTCTTTAAAAAAAAAAAGCACATATTTCTTCTTTTTTAATCCTTACCCACATCTCACACATGGCAGTGATATGCTATAGGTTTTTGTACCTCTCATGTGAGATAAATATTAAAAATGTAATTTACTCCCCCCCCCCTCAGCCTTCTCTTTAATGAGGCATAAGGATGGCAAAGCATAGCAGTTGTCTTGCAGCTGCAAAATTGAAGCAGTCCCTCAGCTTCCTCCCCCCCCCCATCTCAAGTTACATTATATAGTATGTCAGATATGGAAAACCAGCATATAATCTAATAAACACATTCTTAATATTGGATGGATAGTTATATAGCTTATATTTGCTTTTGTTAGTTCAGCCAACAGTTTTTCCTTTTTCGGGTTGAACATTTATATCAAATAGCGTTTCCTGCCTTGTTGGCCAAGAGTAGATACACTGACCAACAAGCTGTAGATTCGAAGATTTGGATGTGTACCCGCTTTTTACTCGAAATATTCAGTTATACAAATTGCCACAAGCTAATTCTTCTGAATTTTCGGTTGTAATCTTCAGAAATAGTGTTTGTCCTTAAGTTTTGGACACCAGTGTAAATGTAACTCCACTATCTTCTCTACTTTATCTCCAACTAACCGACACCACCTGCAAGCAATATTTTTGTCAGTAAATTGTGTATTCTCTTGTCTTATTTGCATGTGTGTGAAAAAAACTGAATTTCCCAGAGGGGGTGGGAGCTTATCTCCGTTTCAAATTTTCTAAATCACATCTAACCGGTTAAAATAAAATAAGACCATATGAAAATTCCGCTCGTCACGACGAAAATCGAACTTGGTCATTTTCAATCGAAGGGTAGTTATTCTTCCAAGTGCATTTATTTTAATTTTATTATTTTATTTATTTTTTACTGATATATCCGGTTTTTTTTTTAATCGCTGAAGGCGTGTAAGTTGTAAACCCCTTTATTACCCATTTGTTAACTTTTTTAAAACCCAAATCTAATAGTTAAAAGCGCGCTTAACGATTGCGCATTAAGAACGGTTGAAGCGCTCTCATTTCCTGTTTTCTTGATATTTTCGCCCTTTATTGTAGATCGTAGTACGATACAGAAATGCGTCATTAATTGAAAAATTTAAATCGATTTGTCAGTGTGTTTCGTGACTGCTGTCAGAGTTGGCTATGCCTAATGTAAAATAGCACCCACTGCTGCGGAAGACGCAACGCTGAGTAGAATTCTGACCTAGCTCTCGCGCTTGCTCGTCTAGTAGGGTTTCCAGTGCCGTGTTTTCGGAGAGAACTTACGTCTTTTCTATGGGTGTATACGTTTTTGGCTTCTCCGCAGGACGAACGTGCTTTCCAGTTTGCCATCCTCTAAAGGATTAATTCTGTGAAATGTGCTCATCCCACTTTGTCTCCTAGTCATATTTGTTTTTGGCGGCTCCTAATGTGCGCTCAATTTGGCAGTATTTTTTGGTTTTGATATTTGAATGTTACATAATGTGCGCCGCGCACCGGAAGTTTTTTATTAAATATCTCGCCTCGTGTATAGGACGACTTTCGTGTTTATTACTGCGAAATTATATTTTGATAAAATAAAATGAAACCAAAGTTAACCCATTACTTTGTGTGTAAGTATCACTTTTTTTTTTTTTTTAAATAAGATTTTGGAATTGTACATCGGCTTTCCCCACATTTCTTGTTATCACTATAATAAGTTGCATTTTTTTTTACATAACCTAGGGGATGATAACTGTATAGTTATAATAAGATTTAAAAAAAATTTAATAAATATAAACCAGGTATATTCATATTATTCAGAATATAAGGCAAAATAATTGAGCGTTTTAGTGATGTATATTATAATAATAATTGAGCGTTTTAGTGATGTATATATCTCATAAAATGTAAGTTAACAGGTAGCAATATTTTTTATGGCATTTCTGATATTGTGAAAAGCCTTAATTATTATCTTAACAATTTATAGAATGAATTAATAAATTTGATTCTTAACTAAATTTTGATTTAACAAAACATGCTTTGTTTTAAAATGGTGGCTTTGGGGAGAGATGTGGTGGGAGTTTTGTGAGTGGAGGCTTCCAACTCTGAAGCTGCTGTTTAATATAATAACATACTAATAATTAATGTGTTGGGTTTAAATTTCAAGATGGCTATTGTACCATTGATTTGTTCTTCAAAAAATTAACTTAATCTGGAGGTTGTACAAGAATTAGCATATTCACTTTTCATTATACTTGAGTTAGTTGATTATTTTATTACTTATTTTATTGTGATATAGATTTCACTTTCAAATGCGAGTTATTTGCAAATTTGGCATCTCTTCAGTGTTAGTTACAAGTAGCTACAAAAAACTTCCACTCTGAGAAATTTTTTATGTAGCATATGTACATATATAGTAGTATATGTACATGTTTTATGCAGCATACTTTACATGTTCTTTAACCAACTGCCATTCATTATTCTTATTTCCTCTAAACTATAAAAACACATATACAGTTAACACTTATCGACAATCCAACTTCAGACTCACAAATCTCTCTCTTGTGTTATGTATAATTCATTCTCTTATCTGGAACATGTTGAACATGTTTGCTGTTGAAGAGATATGTTAATAGGTTTCATCTCATGGTATAGTGTTTCAAAGAATCAAGTGAGGTTATCAGTTCACTCATCAAGGCTTAATTCTGCATAATATAGAAATCCAGAATCATATTCTTTATTATCCCAGATTTCATTTATTGCCACCATCACCAACAAGTGATGTGAGAACTAGTGGTATCTGATAGATGATACAATACAATACAATACAACCATTGCAACATGAGAACTGAAGTCATTCATTGTTCCATTATGAGTTGCTGAAATGTTGCATTTCTGTGTATTAATTTTTCTTTGCAAAATGTTTATAATAGTAAATAAGATGACAGAAAAATTGGATTTTAATTGGTCGGAAATTTGATACAACAATTAACCTACTAGTTTCGCCACATCAATAGTTGTATCAAATTTTCGACTTATTAAAACCCAATAGTCTTATTTAGTATATAGTGGTCGAAAATAGCATTCATCATGTTTATAATAGATTAGCCAGTTTTTTTTTGTGGGGGGGGGGGTACAATATGTGACTGTATGGCATACCAATACTTTTATTAACAGTGACACATGACTTATGGATGTGGTATCATTTTAATTTTCAACTTTTCCTATTAGCAAAAAATTTATGTTGGCTTGTTGGCTTATTGCTTGACTGAAAAAGTGCCGGTATTAGCAATATGGTTAAAACTTCAACACTACAGCATTGCTTCATTTTTTATAGCTCTTTTTCTGCCTTTTATGCAGGTATTTTCATGGGTGCTATTTTTTGAACTATCTACTCCACTTTAAGCCTATAAAAACACATGCTTTGCTGTGAATAACAAACTTCTAGCTATTTAAGAAACACATTTCCCTTAACTCCTTCCTACACCCATCACTGATGCACTGTAGGTTTTCAACTGATATTACAGAAAAATCAGCCTAATTACATTGTACTGAACAGTGTCACTGTTACTTTTTACTGTCTAGAATAGTTTCAACATTTTCATATACAGTATATCATTTCCACATCTGAAGCATCAGTGCCTTGTATGAGTAAGGGATTAAGAAGAAAGTATAAGCCTGTTTCTTGAACAACTGAAAGTCGTGATTCCTCCAATTGTTCAGAAAATAATGTGAGGAACACTGCTATGAAAAATAGAAGATGAGAAGTTGGTTTAGTGGTTTTTGAAACTGGGAAGTGAACAGATGCTACCAATACTTGCTCTTCTGTTTACACTTTACAAAGTGGGGCGATGATTTTAGCCAATTCAGGAGAATAGTAGCCATGATAATGCCAACAGGAGGCATGAAGAAGATATAGGCCATCCTTGAAGAATAACTGAGTGAATCTGTAAGTGAGAAGTCTTCATTTAACTCTTTAGGATTGATCTTCCAGACAGCACCATGTTTTTTCAGGAAAGTTTTTGGTGCACCATCCCAAATGTTAGACCAGTATTATAAGAGAGGATGAGTTTGGCAGTTTGTCCAGGTTAGAAGTAGCATTCTTCATGAGCAGAAAAGGGACAACAAGTTTTTTGGAGCCAAAGGAGGTCTTTCCTTACATAATGTGCTTATATTAGAAAAGATTAGTTAGATCTGATCTTTCTGGGGATCTGTACACATTGTGAAAAATAAGGGAAGGTGTTCTGGTCTTTATTTTATTTTATTTATTGCAAAATAAAACAAGGCTGTATTTTGATAGAATTGAAGTTGATCTCCAATTGTGTTGATAGCGTTAAAGTTGTCCTTGCTTGCCTCACTGAAAATTGGGATTCTTGCACTCTACAAAGTTTTTCAAAATGAAAAAATGGAACACAGTAGTACTAGATTGAGTAAATCTGGAATTTGTAGATAATAAGCCTTTTATTAAGGGAAGAACTGTTATCTTCACTGAAAGAGAAAGTCAAAATTATATTTGATTGCTGAGGGTATCTCTGGATTCTGCATGTTTATACTAGTGAAATTAGTAGCTGCTGTAACTCCAAGATGGGAGATCTGTCTTGATTGAGAACCAGAATAAAATCAAGTGAGGATGATTATTTTTTGCTTTAAAAATAGCATAGGGCTGTTTTAGACATATTAAAAGTTGCCATTCTATTTCTCCTATTTCCCCCTTTATACACATGCACACCTCTATGTAGAATGCCAGGTAGGGAATTTTTTCACAATGTTCTTGTAGTCCTATTAATTTTTACATTGAAAGCTTCAGGAACAATAAGGAAGAGAGCTGGTGAAACATGAGAATAATGGTTACTTTAATATCAGTGGAGAAGTTATTATTGTGTAACACCTCCAAAGGCTCATTGCGGGAAGACACTCTACTCCACTCCACTACAAATATCTCGCCGTCTCCCCTACCACCCAATTCTTTCACTATACGCTACCACCACCAACGGCATCTATTGCCCGTAAGTTGGAGGATAAAATCCATCTTTTTTCAGATACAATAAATGACTAAATGGGAACCTAAACGACCAGTTACAATATGCATAGGAAAGACTATAGCAAGTAAGTTTGGATATATAAGTCTAACCTAACCACTAAAACAAACTAAATTTTAATCTCAATAATGATATCCGATGATTTGAATATGGTTAGGATAGAAACTTATGAAAGCAATAATAGTAATAATGTCCCACGTATTGGTGAGTTAGTGGCTATTTGGTGTGAAGTAGGGGCCAACAGGAAGAAATATATGGTAGGGTGTTGCTCTACAGGCGTGGCAGTTCAGCTACTGCAATGAAATGCATCACAAATTAACCTGATGAATGACTAAAATTATCCAAACATTGAATGGGTGGCAAAAAAATCACATAAGAATGGAGGACTGTTATGAGATAGCTTTTTCAAGTAGTATGTGAAAATATGAACTTTGAGGTCATATGGTGTCATATTTGATCATAGCCTCTGAAGAGGATCATAGTGAACAGTATGAATGTCCTGCCACCAGTTGGTGACAGTGATCATGCCATATTGTTCCTGGCATAGCTAAGCATGTGGAATTACAAAACTGGAAATTATGACAAACTCAGGAAAATACTACGTTTAGTATTGTGGTATCAATTACAGAACGGGGGAAGATATCAGCAATGGATGGAAATCTTTGAAAGGTGCTTAAATGAAGCAGTATCTGAATATAACCTGTAGTTTGAAGAACAAACAAGATGGGAATTGTAACCATATTAACTAAGAGTTCCATAAGAAAAAGACTAAGTGGAAAGAATATTGTGTCAATAAGAGTGAATGGAGTTATGAAATATATAAAGTGCAAGCTAGAAAAGTGATGAGTATTGTACAAGAAGTTAAATTTCGAGTAATGAAAGAAGTTAGGTGTGCAGTCTAAAGACAATTCAAAAGAATTTTTTCATTAAGCTACAAGTAAAAAAACAAAACAAAAAGAATGAAATTGGAAGAATAACTTTACTTAATGCAGATGGTACTGTGTCAGAAGCAGATGAGATTTGCTCAAATAAGGAGTGCTCACTTTGCTAAGATTCATCAACCAGGTTTATGTAATGTGATACATAATGCTATCACTATACTAGATGAAGAGATAGAGATGTATAAAAAAGAGGTTAAAGAGCTATTGTCTAACCTTGAACCTTTGATAAGAATCCATAATAAAGGGACAGATGGGATTACAGAATTTATACTTAAAGAAATATTCAGACAAATTGGCTAGGCCTTTCATATGTTTGTATAACATGATAGCACAGAAAAGATACTACCACATGAATACAAAGAATGTATAATAGTTCCATTGTACCTGAGTGGAAAACCTGATGAGTCTTACTGGTGACATATCAGTAGCTCTGGAGTGGTGGTGAAGATTTTAGAAAAGTTGGTATGAACTCGTATACAGAAATGGACAAACTATTCCTTGCAAGGAATGTCAGAGGTTTAGTAAAGGGAGGTCATGTTTATCAATTTGCTCATATTTTGTAATAATGATACAACTGAATTGGATAAAGGGAATGGATATACTAGGATACTATTACCACTGAATGTTGCTAAGGCATTTCATCGAATTATTATTGTATGGGCACCTCCATGGAGTTCCAAGACTCATTGCAGGAGACCCAAACTATCCACACAATCATTCATACCTCTCCTTGAACCCATTAACAAAGCACTCACAGCCCATTCCGCTCATTCACAACTCTCCAAGCAAAAAATCTAGTCCTCACACTCCTACCAACCACATCTTTATTCAACTTCCAGGAATGACCCCTTGTTTTGGTCCCCTCTAGCCAAGTTCCGAAACATTTCCCTTGTATCAATCCTATAAAACCCTTTCAGCAACCTAAATGTTTCTATCATATCCCTCATTATTATTATTATTATTTCTACTTGGCACCTCCAGGGAGTCCAAAGACTCATCTAGGGAGGGCACCTACTCTACAACTCCATCTCTACCACCAACTACAACTACACCAATGCCATATGCTGCCCACCACCACTACTAGTATTTTCACAGACAATCACAAACATTCATGCACATGGCGGAATTCAAGCCTGCAGCCTCTTGGCTGGAAAGCAGATACGGTAACCACTCGGCCAAACAGGCTGGCTAATATTTTCCTATCAACCAATTTCTGCAATTCACACACATCCTCAAAGGGAACATTCCACAGACCACTCACCATCTTGGTTGCTTTCTTCTGAAACTTCTCCATCACTTCCTCAAGAAAATCAGGTAACCAGACCTGTAATCCAGATATGGATGTATCAAGGCCTTATAAAGAGGAATAACAACTTTCTTATCTTTACTTGATAATGTGTTCTTCAATAGCCAAGTAATCTTATGAGCAACCTTAGCAATATGTCCTCTAAACTTTAACTCTGTCTACCACTACACCTAAATCTCTAGCTTCAACTATTTCCTGGAACTATTTCAACTATTCCATCAATGTGGAATGCAGCTTGTTGCCTGTTTATCCCAAAATTCATAACTTTATATTTCTCTACATTAAACTGACACCCATTATCTTTTGTCCATACTGACAGCCTACTAAAATCATTCTGCAAGCTCTTTACATCCTTTTGATTAACTGAATATTTCCTTTCATCCTATATCATTTATGTACAAATTAAACAGTAGTGGTCTCAACACTGAACCTTGCAGCTCGCCACTAGTCACCTGTTTTTGCCTTGATACTGCCTCTCTATATAGCACTTTGATATCTACCCAGCAGCCACCCTCTTATCAGCATAACCAGCATAATATTATTATTATTACATGACACCTCCAAGGAGTCCAATGACTCATCGAGGGAGGGCAACTGTTCTACAGCTCTCTCTCCACCAACTACAGTGAACCACAACTACACTAATGCCATCTACCGTCCTCCACCACCACCACCACTAGTATTTTCACAGAAAATCACAAAGATCCACACCCACGGCGGGATTCAAACCTGCAGTCTTTTGGCTAGAGAGCGGATACACTAATCACTCGGCCAACTAGGCCATATCCTTCTCCATTTGTTCTAACTTCTGTAACAGAGTTGAGTGTGGTATTCTTTCAAATGGGTTTGCAAAATCCTGCAGGATAATCGTGTAGCCATTTCCTTTATCCAACTTAGGTGTTATTCTAAATATACTCTATTATAAACAGTTAGTAAATTACTAACTGTTTATAATAGAATATATTATAAATAGGCAGGACTGACCCTTCATAAAGCTATGTTGCTGCTCATACAGTATCATATTTTTATCCACCCATTCTTGAATTCTCTTTTTGACCAATTTTTCTAGTACTTTTACCACCATGCCTGAGATACTGATTGGTCTGTAATTTGCTACTGCAGTCTTAGAAGCTCCTTTATGCAAAGGATTTATTTTGTGCTCTTTCCATTCCCTCAGAACTCTACCTGAGATGAGACTTAAATTAAAGATCCTGGTCAGAGGCATTGGCAGTTCCCTTGCACAGTCCCACAAAACACGAGCTGATATCCCATCTAATCCCACAGCTATTACATTCAGATTCTGCAATATCCTAAGAATCTCCAATTGATCCACCTCTGTCACCACATTAGTGGCTGTCACATTAAAGTAGTAACCTTGCTTGGATGATATACCCTTGCAAAGTGGTCACTCAGTAAATGAACTATTTTATATACTTCTGTCACCTTATGACCATCATCACTTATTAAGGTTAATCTTCCAAAGTCATTCTTCCTCTTACTTGCCATGTAACGAAAGAACTCTTTGGGATTTCCTTCGGCCTGCTTGGCTAGATTCTTCTCATAATCTGAATTTGCCTTCCTTGACATGCTGGTCACGTTTCTTGTTTGAGCCTTGTACTGTTCAAGAGTTTGCTGGTCAATTTTCTCCTTATATATCCTCCACAGTGTTTTCTTCTTCTGCAGATCATGCTTATGATATTACTCATTCATCTAACTCCTACCTGATTAACTCTCCTTATCTGAGGTATACAATGAAATATTGCTTCCTCTAGATGACCCTTAACTATTTCCCATGTACTACTAACATCCTTATCCTGGAGTGTTTTATGCCATGGCACAGATTTAAGCATCTTCCTAAGCTTGTCATAATCACCTGTCTTGTAGTTTTACCCCTTCTTGACAGAATAATCCTCAAGTTTTACTTTCTCCCAAGTCAAGACCGCATGTTCACTTCTGCCAATCAGAGGCAGTGGATAGCTCTTCTGATCCTGTGACCAGGTCCAATGCTTTTAAATTTCTCACATGGCAGGAAGGAAATTCTATGTCCTTCCATGTGATCTTTCTTCCTTCCAGTCTATAGCTCCATAGTTGAAGTCCCCCATAATAATCACCCCCACCTGTACTCATTGTACTAATTTGTCGATAGATGTCTTCCAGATCATCTGTGGAACGCCCTGGCCTGTAGTAGCAACCAACTGTATGATTAGCAACCAAATGAAAGATTATTGCACATATTGGAGAATGTTGAATTGGAATATAAACTACAAGCAGTCTTCATATAACACCTTACTTCTACAAACAGTTTCACTCAACAGAATTTTCCTTCAGGTTAGAGAATTGTGAAATAACCTCCCATAATATTTTTAATGTTAATTTTGAGCTTTTGTGTGGGAGAAACCCTGCTGTTATGTTGAGTATAAGTTTTCAACATTTCCATTCTTTTGTGAAACTGAAATCTGTTGTTGACATGCTAACCATCATCATCATCATCAAATTCCTGCCATGTACCCTCAAGGGGTGTACAGGATATGACAGTACTACATGAAAAAATTACATCATTACTAACTTCCTATCTACAATTTTCCTCCAAATCAGTCTGTTACTTGTCAAGACTCCAACATTATCAGATCTTATATTTCTATCATCTAAGGCACTTTGTACCGTATCAATCCACCTATATCTTGGTCTTCCTCTGGGTCGTTTTCCTGCCAACCTGGCAGAGAACACTTGTTTTGCTAATCTTTCCTCTCCCATTCTATTTAAGTGACCATACCATCTGAGATTAGCTCTGCTAACGCATTCTTGGATGCGTTAGCAGAATACAGAATACGTTAGCAGAATACATGCTAACCATTATTCAAAAAATAATAAATTAATATAATAATAATATTACTGGGAAATTCATATGTTCTTTGCTGTTGAACTTGATATTGTTTAAAATATTAAAAATTCTGACTTTGAAGCATGTAGTTTGTGACCTTATAAGGTTTTATTCGATTGTTTAGAAATTTTTCCAGCTTTGTGTTACTAACTTTTGTTTTTAAGAACTGTATTGGAATAGTTTCTTTTTTATTGAATTAAATTCCAACCCTCAATTATGCTTAATGAAAGTAAAAAAGCACTACTCCAAAGAAGCTCTTCATTTCTCTAGAATCAAAGATACAAATTTTGGATCATCTTAAAAAAGGAGAAAAGGTCTCATATGTTATAAAGTAAAAGTTTAAATGAAGCAGCAGTCCAGACTAAACAGAGAATTATAACTGCTGCTGGTGTTGTATCTTCCATTTCCTCAAATATGACAGCTCATACCTGCACACAAGTAATTGGAGAAAATGGAAAATCATTCAGTATTTGAATTGATGATAGGGGTGTAATCAAATAATGTAAACTGAAAAAAAATTAAGTTTGTTATAATTATAAAAATTTTTATTTTTATAATTATCACATAATTATAAAAATAAAAATATTTTATAATTATTAAAATGGTGTATCTTTGTTAGCTTTTGGAATGTAACTTTCCTCTATACTTACATGTGCAGTAACTGGCTATCATACATTGTTTTCCTACTGAGGTAACCTTCCTTTCCTCTGCTTTCATTTTTCCCACTGTAATTCTCAAATAAAATTCCCCCGTTTTTTTCTTTATTTCTACATTTATTTAAATCCAGTATTGATAAATTACTACTTTCTGCCCAATTTTCATGCTGTTAGCTCTGTATCTTGCAACCTGCCATGTTAGGGATTGCTGTGAACAAATTGAAATTTAGTTTTTTTGTCAAGTTGTAAACTTTTTTTTAATTAATTTTTTTTGAAAAAGTTATTTTAAAAATACTGAAGTCAGAAATGGCTGTGTGTTCCTTGATTGTCACTTATCCCTTTAAAAAAAACACTCGGTAATGAATTCTTACCTAATTATGATTTAAAGGTGTTAGTTGTACTAATTAAATGATACATTGCCCAATTTATTATTATTACGTAACACCTCTAGGAAGTCCAAAGACTCATTGAGGGAGGGCACATACTCTACAACTCTCTGTATCCACCAACCACAACTACCTTCATCATCTACACCATCGCCATCGACCGCCACCACTAGTATTTTCACAGACAATCATAAACATCCATGTCCAAATTCAACTTTGTTGTGAACAGCAAACTTTAATTAATTGAACTATGAGAATTACTACTGAGCAGAGTGTACAACCTCAGATAGATAACATTCAGAATGTCATTCTACAAGTGACATTGCAGTGAAGATAAAAATGATCTTGGTGAGACTAAGCATAATAAAATGTGATGAGTGTAGTAAGATTTATGATAGATATTTTTAAGACACTTTTAATCAAATTAAAGAAAATCTATAGGACAGAATAGCATTTAGCAACATAAATGGTAGCTTCTTGTAATACAGTTGCCTCCAGCACTTATGAGAATAGATTGAAGGCCCGTGGGCTTCAAAAACTAGCTGATAGGAAAATTGAGGAGACATGATAGAAGCATAGAGTATTTCAGTATGTTGCAGGAAGGGAGAGAACGAGGGTTCACCCTTGTAAATTGTATAAAGGTGTAGTTAGCCAAGGGTGTTAGGACTAAATTTTTGGAGGATAGTGAATGGGTTGCCAGAGATGGTTGTTATGTGTGTATACTTCATCAGTGAGTGCATTTAAGGAGATGTGTGATAGGTTTTGCATGAATAATGGATCTCCAGCAATGAGTCTTCTGACCCCATGGAGATCCATATAATAATAATTACTTGGTTCAGAAAATTCAAGTATATTGTGTGAGATTATCTGCCCACACATATTCTACTGTGCTGTGCTCTTTAAGTATGCAACCTTTTTGTGTTGGTCTGAATTTATATATATATATATATATATAACACTAAGAGAAGAAACTTGAAATCTGAAGATCAGCTTTATTACTTTGTTCAGCTTTATTTAACAAGGATATTTAAATTTTTTCTGTAAAACTCTTCATCTTATTGATATAAAAGAAATAGAAGAGAAAATGAAAGGAAGTGAACCAGGAAGACCAGATAACAAGAGGAAGGAAGGAGATGATGCACCTTATTTGTTTATCACTGGAACACAAACTGTCAAATGACGTTTCCTGAATGTTAACTTTGGCTGTTAGTAAGGCTATTAAAACTTCTCTCTATTTCAGTATAGCTGAAATATTGTGAAGGACAGTAGCAGGATATCATCCTTCATATGCAGTAATCACGATATGGACATAATTGGTCAATAGAGAACAGTTAATAGATGGCTAAATTTAGATTGATTTTTTTTTACATTTTGTCTTGCATAATAAAATGACTAATTATAGGATAATGAATGATTTGTGAATTAATTTCTTTTTTTTTTTGTTGTTTTACTTCATCTCATATTATTGAATATTATCCATGTTTAACTCTAAGCCTTTAATTATAAAAAAACTCATTTATTGATCCATAATGCATGAATGAACAATGCAGTTAGTAGTGAGGGGTAAATAGCTAAGCACTGCACAAGAATTATGCAGTTAGAGGTAGGCACACGTGCAGGCTTACTGAGTTCAAACATTTTAGTTATTTCGCATTTAAACCAACATATGAAAATGATCTGATGATCATGAAAAAAGGTATTTTTCATTTCAGTATATATATATACAGTAAAACCCCGTTTTTACGTTCCCACAATTTACGTCATTTTCCATTGGTCCTGTCTTAAGGCCTATTTTTACGATATATTGTTTTCCCGCCATTAACAACTTGATGTGGACGTTATTTCCCGTGATTTGCGTTTTTTTCTCGGGTAGTAGTACTGATTTTGGAATCGATTTCTGTAGAAATCTGTGCATTTCTGTTCCCAGATGGCATTGCTTTCGGTTGTAGTTTCGCTTCCGCCATCACTGTGACTTGCACGCTTGCAGCAGTAAGGTAGTTATGTGTGATGCCGTGATTTTTCAACCACAGTACGAATTGATATTGCAGAATTTCTGCTACGTAATTTTGCGGTGGTAGATTATCCATGTTAGTAATGGAGAAAAAAGACAAAATGTATTTTGGTAGAAGAAAAGATGGCAATTCTGCGAAGTGTAGATTGGCATGCCGGAAAACGTGTGCATTTAGCAAAAGATCTTGGACTCTCTGTTTCAGCTTTAAACACGATAGTAAAAAACAGGTCAAGCATTGAACTCAAAGCAATTTGGCACTATGTCAAAAAAAAAAAAAAAAAAAACTAAAAGCAAAAACAATCAACAATTAAAGATTTTTTAAAATAGATAAATGTAGGTAATTGTAAATTCATTTATTTTCAGTTATTAAATTTTGTAATCGAGTATATAGACTCACATGCTAGCAGTAAGTCATCTTTTAGCCTTTTTTTTATGTTTTTTTTTACATTTTCTGCTATTTACACTTTTTTCCATCAGTCTCCTGAAAAGTGTAAAAAAAAAAGGGGTTTTACTATCTATCTATCTATATATATATATATATATATATATCCTCCATATGAATTAATCCAGTACTAATGGATTAAAATAGTGCCTAATGGGTTATAAAGAAAAAACTATTTTAATCCATTAAATAGTTTCTTAAGGGGTTATAAAGAAACTTTTAATGGATTAAAATAATTTCTTTATAACCCATTAGGCATGAAATCAACCATGATTTCATGGTTGATTTCATGCCTAATCCAGATGCCACAATATGATTGTGGCATCTGGGTAATACATGACATTTTTTTTGGAATGATTTTTTACCTAGAAGACTTGACACATTTTAGTAATGATTCCAAAATCAAATTTTATCAAGAGCCATCTACTCAGAATTAACTTAAAATATGCTTACAATGTTGTTGCAGTCATTCATTTGGATAGTAGAATTCCTGATTGAAAAAAAACTGTTTGTCATGGTTTTATATTTGTGAAGGTATGTGAGAAGACATGAAAGAGTTGCTATTGCATGTGGAAAAGAAGAGGGAAAAAGTAAAAATTTCTTTTTCCTTTATAGGAAAAGGGTTTTATAGGATAGATGCAGGGGAAATGTTTCAGCACTTGGCTACAGGGAACAAAACAAGGGATCATCAGTCGAAGTTAAATAAAGGCATGGTTAGCAGGGTTATGAGGACTAGATTTTTTGCTTGGAGAGTTGTGAATGAATGGAATGGGTTGCCAGAGTCAGTTTTGAGTGCTTTGTATGTTGATGGGTCCTCAACCCAATTAGGAGAGGTATGATAGATTGGGTCTCCCACAATGAGTCTTCAGACTCCATAGAGGTACCTGTATAATAATAATAATAATAATAATGATTTGGGATTGCTGAGACCACGAGACCAGCTTATTATAGCTGTTGATTATATGTGGTCTTCTAGCTGAATCTATGTGGTTTGGCGTAGATTCCACAAGGTGTTGGATTACATCTATGTCTGCAACATACCAGGCATTCACCAGATAGTTCTTTAACTGGCTCATGTTTGACATAAGAGGATTTTACTACTGGATCTGTTTTGTGGTGGTCATGGAAGATGTTGGAAGTCACTAACATTGCTCTCTTAACCACTGCCGAACAATTCTTGTGTTATTATTATTATTATTATTATTATTATTCATGACACCTCCAAGGAGTCCGAAGGATCATCGTGGGAGGACACCTACTGTACAACTATCCGTCTCCACTACTACACAGAACCTCTACTATCAATCACCTACATCAACGCCATCTACTGCCCACAACCACCACTACCGTAGCTAGTATTTTTTTGTCTGTAAATTGTTTATGTTCTGAAGGACCGATTTTTCTGTATGTGGGATGAAAAACCCGAGTTTCTGTGAGAAAAAATCCTGCTACCTCCGTATGAGATCGGCTAACTCACCTTCAATTGAAAAAAAGTCCATATAAAGATTCCTCCCATCATGATGAGAATTGAACTTAGGCCTTTTCTAATTGAAGGGCGCAACATATTGTCGTTCTTCCAATTGCGCTATGGAGGCGCTTATTTCATGGACAACAGTAGCATTGTTGTCCATGAAATAACTGTCAACATTGCAGGATGTGCTTGATCAGCAACAATGACAGATATTCCTTGGAGCACATCCGACCTTCCAACAATATCAGGGAACCTGTTCTGTACCAGCAGAACGTGCCCCACACCATGACATCACTTCCATAAACTTGAATTGTGTTTAGAAGGCAAGCTGGATTAATTCCTTCATGGGGCTTCTGCCTACTGTTGGTACAGAACAAGGTGTACCATGACTCGTTGGACCACATGACTTTTTTCCAGTATCCAGTCAAGGTGTGTCTGACACCACTGTAGATGTCATTTCCAGTTCTTTGCAGAAATCAATGATTTCCATACATGGATGTTACTGCCAGTACCAATCTTTTTCAATTCTCTGTGCATAGTTCAGTGAGATATGGGTTGGGAACAGCCTTTGTTAGATGCATTTAGTCAATTGTTGCACATAGAAAGTTCTGTTTGTCTGTACAACCTTTTCAGAAGTCAGCTATCTCTTTCCAGACATACCATCTTAAGCGCAAAGTTATGCTTTTTAGACAAGAAATGTGATTTATTTTTTGATTGATTAAACACCTGGAATATATCACCTTTTGAGAAACCAGTCAGTACTGCTGTTTTTAAAATCATGGCTCCAGCCAGACAGGCACCAACAATAAACCCTTTATCGACTCCAAAAGAGCCTTTGTTTTTCCCATTATGATCAATACCATTCACGATTACTGACTAGCAGCATTCTTAAATAATTGCCTACAGCATGTGATGACACGTGGCTAAGTATTTTGTATATACACTGCTTAAGTGACTTTTACATATATCTGCATAAAGTTTTTTTAGTTCAGTTGCCAGTATGTATAGATGTCTTTCATTGCTTGGAGGCTTGAAGTGTCTATTGCCATATTTTATCTCCTGAGTAAGGTCTCCACTTTCTTTACCTTCCTTATTTAGTATCGTTTAACATGTTCATGTTGGGAAATGTTTTTCACCTTTATCATACTGAGGACTTCTCATTACCATTTGCATGCCTCATCTGTGTTGTGTGTGCAGACTGAAGTGATGCAAACTTTATACTGCATGTTAGTTGCAACTCTTTTGGTAGAATTTTATTTGAAGTTGCATTTGGGATCTGTCTTAATGACATAAAAAATTTCAAATGCAATTGAACAAACACATATTTCATGTAATCAAAAGGACAAATATTAGGACAATTGTTTTTAGTTAGATGCTGTGTTTAGCAGTACAACAAACGATTTTGCTTGACTCTATTCAGCATAGTTTCTGTGGGAGGGGAACTGTGTTTCATTAGGTTTTTCTCTCTTTTATTCCAGTTGTCTCTAATTGCACTATTTGTTGACAAATATATTACACAGACTGCAAATATCTCTGTACCTTATTCAGTGATACAATAAAACTACTTGTTTATCTTGTGTCTACAGTATATAGTGGCTGTTGGGGAGGGCATGTATGTATGTGTATATATATATATATATATATATATATATATATATATATATATATATATATATATATAGGGATAACTGCTTCCAATCTTCAGACATTGTAGATGTAGGGAGTAAATATTCATATATTTCTAACAGAAAATGAATCCTTCTGCATTCTATAAGAAGAATGCATATCAAGAAAGGGATCAAACTAGATAACATATGAATGTAGGAAATCTACATTCTAGTGATGAGTTTCCTGAGCTGCTTTTGAAAAGAAAAAAAAAACTGCATCTGATGAAGTTTGAATTTTAGAAGATATAGTAAATAATTCAGATGATGGTTTCAATTGTATCTTCAGAGCAGGTCCTCATCTGATGAAGAAGATATTTTATAAAGTAATGGTTCTGAGTTTTCCCTTTCTAACGAATGGAATCTGGTAAGTACTATGGTAGTACTGGTTCAGGAGTAAACTAAAGAAGATGAGCTACTTTTATCACTTGATGAGGAAAATCCATCTGCAGTGTACTCTGTGTTTCTAACTGATGGACTAATTGAATATATGGCTAGAGAAACTAATACGTAATCAGATCAGTGCTTATCTGCACTTCTGGCAGAAGTTATGTTGAAGAAACAGAAACATGAAGAAATAATAGCCATGGAAAACAAAAATGGCATTAAAATACTGAAATAGACTCACAAAAAAAAAAAAAAAAAAAAAAAAAAAAAAAATCAGTAACTATGGTGACAACTTAGAGATCATCATTTGGATTGGCAAACTCCAGCTAAACAAGGGAATTCCAAGAAATGGATACCTGCATCCAAAGAAGAATTTTTTTTTTAATCTTATGGGGATAATACATGTTTTTGAAATATGTTCGTACTGATCAAAGAATTCCATTTATACAAACTGGAGAATACACAATGCAATGTGCAGGGACAGATTTCTGTAATTGCTTAAGTATTGGCATTTTTGTAACAATGATGTGGAGATTAGTGATCGTCTGTAAAATATGCAAGAACAAGTTGTTTCAAGCTTTCAAAAAGCAGTTTTGCCTAGACAAACGTAATTGATGAGAGCATGATTCCCTGGTTTGAGAGGCTTTTCTTTAGACAGTATATTCCAAGCAAGATTCATAAATGATAATATTGGAGTTCTTGACAAATAACAGGCTGATTTGGAAGGAGATTGTTAATTAATTGGTAATGATATAAGTTTTTCATGTAGTACTAGCATAATATCCTATACACCTGTTGAGGATACATATCAGGAATTTGATGATGATTCTTAAATATGGCATCAAAGTGTACATTCTGTTTACCAGCTGACTACACATACATCTGTGTGTTCAAGTAAAGGTGACACATTGGGTGGTCGGGGCCATGCTCATTTTCCATCACTTTGAAATTTCTTGATGGCCTCTTGAATATAGGAAGGATTTTATTTTCAGATAATTTTTATACAAGTTTTGCACTTGCTAAGGACTTCTCTCTAAGGCAGGGGGTCTTCAACCTTTCAGACAGTGTTAAAAATTTCAATGAAGCCTGTAGGTCACTAAGCTATACTGTGATATTTAGAATTGTAAGATGCTTTCCAGATTCGCTGTGCATTTGATACTTTACATAAAATCCTATAAAAATAAACAAACTCAGCTTTAAGAGCATAGGTAGGAGTTAGGTTTCACGATAAGTAGATACAATTAATACTTGAAAAAAGATAATTTAATGAAGAAAACATTCAATTTTTACAATGTCAATGGGCAACTCGGCAATGTATTTCCTTGACCAGCTTGTCGATGTTGGCATCAATGTTGGAAATCATTATGCACAGAGTATTCTTGAGATGTTGGTCCATAATCTGAGTTCTTGTCTTGGACTTCACATTCTTCATTCTGGAGAAGAACTGCTCACATAAGTATGTGCTTCCTAATAAAGTGCACATCTTCAAAGAATGCCGGCAAAGATTAGGGAATGCATCCTCAGAAATATAGTCTTCATAAAATCTAAGCA
The DNA here is from genome assembly GCF_054136105.1 of Typopeltis vanoorti. Taxonomy (NCBI): domain Eukaryota; kingdom Metazoa; phylum Arthropoda; class Arachnida; order Uropygi; family Thelyphonidae; genus Typopeltis; species Typopeltis vanoorti. Next base: position 24,407,742 of record NC_143569.1, on the reverse strand, counting down.
AGGGCACATTGAATTATTTTTCTCTCAAAGAAGACTTGTTTTGGAATTCAAGCAGCTCCATTTGTACTGAGCCTGGCATTTCGGCAGCATTGACACTGAATGGCATTGAAAATAAATCTAAAGACCGTTGGTTATGAAAATCACTAAATCTCTCTTCGAACTCACTTTGCGACATGGCTAATTTGTAACGTATTCATTAAGAGACGAACAGTTGGACTCAGTGAGAAGCTGAAAATGAGTTGCTTTTTTTGCAAGTTGTGCCTCCCAAAGTTTGAGCTTGGCCACAAAAGCTTTGATGTGATCAAACAAAGTGTGCACCAGTTGATCTTTGGATTGTAACTGCATATTTAGGTCGTTCATATGCAACGAGATGTTGGTCACAAAGTCTGTCATCCACTTTGGATCATTAAATTCTGCAATTGGCCTCACCTTGGTTTGCATGAACTGCTGTATTTCGCTCCTTGAGTCAAAGACTCTTTTAATAACCTTCCCTCCCCTCAACCAACGCAAATCACTATAATAAATCACATCGCCGCAATCCGTTTCGCACTCTTGAGTCAAAAACTCTTGGAATTGATGATGATGATTCAATTCCCTAATGATGTTGATGACAGTCACAATGACTTTCATGACATTCTCAAATCCAATAGTTTTTGGGCACAAATTCTCCTGGTGGATTAAACAGTGGTAATGGACGAAATCTTTTCCTTCCCTCAGTTACCACACCCTCGAGGTTGGTTAAGCTGAGGTCTAAACGCTGGAGTGTTTTCTTGGCAGTTTCAAGAATATCAGTGCCTTTGGTCGTTCTCTTCATAGGTACGAGTGCTAGCAGTTCTTCTCTCACATTGAATTGTTGATCAATGCCACGGACAAAGATAGCCTGTTGTGCTGTATCCTTCACATCTGTGCTCTCATCTAAAGCAAGTGAATGTGACGTAAATTCGGACGATCGTTTTTTTTTTAAAGTTCTTTCAATGTCATTGGCAAGTTTTTTGACATGGTGTGCTACAGTTATTCCAGACAAACTCAGTTTTTTAAACACTTCCTTATTATTTGGGCACAGAATATCCCCAGCAGCAATGACACTCTTTCACAAACTTGCCATCCAAGAAGGCTTAGCTATTACATACCTTACTTTGACACATGCTTTGCTCTCTTCCCTTTGCTTTTTAAACGTACTCTACTGGCATTTTAAATCAATTTGGAGACGGTTCACTTTGTCCACATGATGCCGCCCTTGAAGGTAATAGAAATTGGATGCATGGTGTCATTTCATATTGTATTCTTTTGATACTGACACTGACTCACGACAAATTAAACACACTAGCTTATCGTCGATCAGCACAGAAAAGTACAAGTTGGTCCACTTTTCATTAAAAACCCGACAAGAATCACTTGATTTACGCTTTTTACTTGTAGACGCCATAGTGATGGAAGGTGAACCCAAAAAATTATCCAAAATGGCTGTGTAACGGTTATTATTCACTGAATATGTCTCATACTAATGAAAAAAGTCTGACAATATAAAACCACAATAGGCTATGGTTGACACGACGAACCTGCATGCGCTTATACACGAATATCACACTGTTAATGACTAACTGACTGCGGGATATGATCCTCTTGTATTTATATTAAAATAATGAAGTATCGACAACCTTTGAGATGTAACTGGAAGGCAGTAGACAGCACACTCGAACAAACTACTGCTTCAGCCATCTACCTGTGACATTAGTACTAGTACTTAAGTAACGCTTGGCGCTGGTAGATGGCTGAAGAAGCATGTCTATTTAATATTTATTTTTATAGGATTTTATGTAAAGTATCAAATGGCACAGAATTCCTTGTGAATCTGGAAAGCATCTTGCAATTCTAAATACCGCAGTATAACTTAGTGGCCCGCAGACTTCATTGAAATTATTTTTTATTTAATCGCATTTTAATGTTAAGTAGTTATTTTTTCAAAATGTCTGGTGGGCCATGGCAAAGAACTCTACGGGCCACAGATGGCCCATTGGCCATGCATTGAAGACCCCTGCTCTAAGGGAACATTACTCTGTGGAACAATGAGGAATAATAGAGTTGGACTTCTGGCAGAAGTTTTGCTAGAAGTGCAATTTTTGGCAGAAGTTATGTTGAAGAAACAGAAAAATTAAGATATAATCATCATCATCAAATTCCTGCCATGTACCCTCAAGGGATGTACAGGATATGATAGTACTACATGAAAAAAATTACATCATTACTAACTTCCAATCTACAATTTTCCTCCAAATCAGTCTGTTACTTGTCAAGACTCCAACATTATCAGATCTTATATTTCTATTGTCTAAGGCACTTTGTACCATATCAATCCACCTATATCTTGGTCTTCCTCTGGGTCGTTTTGCTGCCAACCTGGCAGAGAACACTTGTTTTGCTAATCTTTCCTTGCCCATTCTGTTTAAGTGATCATACCACCTGAGATTAGCTCTGCTAACGCATTCCTGGATGCTGACAATGTCAAGTTCTTTCCTAATATCCTCATTTTTAATATGATATAGCCATTGATGCCATTTGTTCACGCCTCTAATCTTTCTCAGAACTCTCATATCTGTGGTCTCTAGTCTTTGGTCAAGTGTTTTACTTCTGACCCAGCTCTCAGATTCATAAGTTAAAACTGGTTTGAACACTGTCTTGTATACAGCTAATTTAGTGTTCCAACTAATTTCTCTCTTATTCCATATGAATTTATTCAATTGACTTCCTACCATACCAGCTTTGCTGATTCGTTTGTCTATTTCTATATTTAATTTACCATCTTCAGTAAACATCGTGCCTGAGTAGCTGAAATGTTTTACTTGTTCCACAGGTTCTCCATTCACAATAGAGTTGACATTTTCATTGATTCTGCCTATTTCCATTGTCTTTGTCTTTTAATTGCTGACCTTCATACCATATCTATTACAACAGCTATTCAATTTAGTCGTCCGCACGGTTAGCCTAGTTGCTTTGCGCTTCGCAACCATATGCCTGGGGAAGGAGTGTCCTAGGTTAGATTCCCATCAGAGACGTGAGGAGCTTAAGGATCTTCCTCAGCCAAAGCCAAGTTAGCCGGTCTTGGGCGCAGGCAGTAGGGTTTTTTCCGCCAGTTTATCTGGGGTGTTTCATCCCGCAAGCAGGCAAACTGGCTCTGTGAACACACAGGAATACAGCCAAGAATACCTTGAGGCATAGGAGTGATCATTCTATCCTTGTATTTCGGTTACGAAATCCAAGCATGCTTGGAAGGTTGTGGGCCTTAAAAGCCTGTTAAAGCCATTGGGATAAGATAGATTCAATTTAATCAGAGAATCTTGCAGACTTGTAGCGGATTTATTTAGAAGTATAACATCGTCTGCATAAAGCAAAGAGCTGACATTAACATCTCCAATTCTGATATCATTTTTAATACCACTTTCCTTCATAATGTGATCCATATAGATAATGAATAACAGAGGGGATAATGTACATCCTTGTCTCACACCAGATTTAACATTAAATTAAACCATCTTCCTGTACTTCCTTCAATTCTAACTGCTGACTTACAACTCAAATAAAGACTAAGTATTGCTTGATGTAATGCCCCATTGACACCATATTGAATGGCTTCTCTCTTGGCACCTTGTCATATGCCTTTTCAAAATCAACAAAACTTAAATACAGAGATCTTTGTTATATTCCCATACTTTCTCGACTATTTGTTGTAAAGTGAAGATCTGATCCTGACAGCGTCTATTTGGCCTGAATTCAGCTTGTTCTTCACCAAGCTTTTCTACCACAATTCTTCTCAACCGTTTCTCAAGTTTACTTGCATATATCTTACCAGGAATACTCAGTAGGAATATACCTCTGTAATTCTCACATTCAGTTTTATTTCCCTTTTTATATATGGGTACTATGAGAGCTCTACTCCAATCATCGGGAATTCGTCCCTCTGTCCAGGCTTTCTGAACTATGCATTGCAGCCACTGTAAGACTTTTATACCACCATACTTCAGCATTTCTGGTTGAATATCATCTACTCCTGCTGCCTTTCCACATTCCAAGCCTTTGATGGCTTTTTCTACTTCAAGTATGGATGTGTATTCCTGACTGCATGCCTGGTCAGTGTTTTTTACAACTTTGATGTCATCACTGCTTGTTTCATTTAGCAGTTTTTCAAAGTAATTATTCCATACTTCAAGGATATCTTTTTCTCCTGTTTTCATGTCACCTTTATCATCTCTAACTCATTTTACAGCACTCTTTCCTCCATTCCTAAGCTTCTTCAACAACCTCCAGAATATTTTGCCACCTTCTTGATATTTATTTTCTATATTCTTGCCAAAGTCCTCCCATGACTTTTGTTTAGCTAGTTTTACACAGTGTTTAGCATTCTTGTATTTGTCTCTATATTCTCTAAGAGCACAAGCTGACTTATTTGACAGGAACTTTTGATATGCCTTCTTCTTTTCCTTCACTGCCTCTTTAACTTCCTGTGCCCACCAGGGAGTTCTGATTTTTTTATCCTTGCAAACAACCTCACCACATGCCTCTCTTGCAGAATCAATCAATGTTTTCTTCAGAGTTTGCCACTGAATCTCCAAGGTTTGATTCTCAAACTCTTTAATTTTTTCTTCAATAATCTTTGTGTATATTAATCTACAGGTCACATCTGAGAGCTGCTCAGCTTTTATTCACTTTAAAACTTTCTTACATGTTATTCTGTTCAATATGAAATTCAATTTTATCCTGCTCAAGACTAAATAGTGATCACTTCCAATTTCAAATCGTCTATACACTCTGGTGTCCTGTACCAGGGTGAAAACATCACTATCAACAATAACATAGTCAATGAGATTTTTCTTATTACTAGCCTCTTCTCTCCATGTGAATTTCTGTACATTTTTATGTTGGAACATGGTGTTAGTAATAACCAGTCCATGTCCTGAGCAGAAATCCAACAGATGTATGCCATGATTATTAGCTTTGCTCTTTTCTCCAAATTTTCCCAAAATATTTTTGTATGTCTCACAATCATTTCCTATTCTGCTATTTCGATCTCCAACAAGGACCAACTTTTCCTTTTTCATTGTGTCAGTTGCTTTTTCTAAATCCTCAAAAAATTCCTCCTCTTCTACCTTAGTAGAACCTTCTGTGGGACCATAAGCACAAATAAGTCTCATTGTCCAGTTCCCCATTCTGATATTTGCCCACATCTCTACTTGAGAGAGTTTATTTTTCACTTGGTTAGAATATAATAAATTTAGTTTAATCCTTTATCCAAGTGTGAGCAAACAAAGTTTGCGCCTGAAAGTATCTTCAGGACTGTGGTAAGGTGGTACACCACCACCCAAAACCTTACCCCATTCCTGAAGATTCTTTCAGGTGCAAACTTTGTTTGCTCACACTTGGATAAAGGATTAAACCAAACCACCCAAAACCTTACCCCAATCCTGAAGATACTTTCAGGTGCAAACTTTGTTTGCTCACACTTGAATAATGGATTAAACTAAATTTATTATAGTTTAACCAAGTGAAAAATAAACTTTCAACATCTTTCTCTAAATCCAGAGTAATTTATTAAAAAAGGGTAGGACACCATTTGGCAACTCCTATAGGTAGAGATGACCTGCTAATGCTTCTGCCTGGTATCTCCACTCGGGTCTGGCTCCCACTGAAGAGACCTCAATAAAGGTCGAAACTAGTCTTGTGGCCCTTCCTTTAATGCATAACATTAGACATATCTGCAAGGAGATGTGTTTTGCATTATGGGAGATACTGAGACAGGAGTGTTGGTAGCTTGCTCCACCTTTGCAAGGAGTTTTCTGGTGTTGTACCACCTTGCCCCAGTCCTGAAGATACTTTCAGGCACAAACTTTGTTTGCTCACACTTGGATAAAGGATTAAACTAAATTTATTAATCTCTACTTGAGACTGACTGCCATTCAAGAAGATTAGCCTCGTATTTTGTGTTGAATGCTATGGCTACACCTTCTTTTCCTTGATTGTCATTGCCTGAATATAACATTTTGTATTTAATGCTCAGAAAGATCTCACCAGTTTAGGTCTTTTTTGTTTCAGTCACACCTATTATGCCGATCTGGTACTTATCTAATTCCTCAGCTAGCTCCATTTCTTTGACATTCAGGCTTCTTATGTTGATAGTACCGATCTTTAACTCTGGTGATGTTGAGTTGGAGTTTGTTTTCAGATTTGTTCCAGTAGCTGACTTTTCGCTGTTCACCCTGGTTCCCTGGCGAAAACAATGGGAGCCTTGTTTAACCGGGCAACGCCCCAGCTGGCATGAAATTTTGTCATGTTATACCATCATTTTGTATATTGGTTTAAGCCAATAAGAATACAATTTGGTTGGCTAAATCCCAAATTGCTAGCCCATCCTCGTTCGTTCAGTATCCAAGTAGATACCCAACAGGGTGCACCACGAGAAGGTGAGGATTGGACATTAGGTCAGAAGCCCTGGTCGGTTCTCCACATTCCTTTAAAGGCTATGTGGAGGTCTCCTCTCAGTTATACAGCTTTGACCCTTAAGCACCCCACAAACGAAGATATAATAGCCATGGAAAACAAAAAAGGCATTGAAATACTGAAATCGACTCACCAAAAAAAAAAAAAAAAACCCCATCAGTAATTATGTTGACAACTTACAGATATCGTCGTTTTGAGTTAGTAAAGAGTGCTCGTAAGAATAGGGCAGGGTAGTAAGTACAGAAATCCAGGTGCCGTGTGCTCATTTATAATGTTGCTAAGAAAGGTGTTGATCTGTCAGACCAGATGGCATGTTTTTATTCCACTCTCAGAAAGACTGTCAAATGGTATAAAAAAAAATCACCACGGAAGTACTCTGAAACAGCTCTTGTGAATGCATGGATTAATAACCGAAAATTCACTTCTAAAGGAAATATCTCCATTCTCCACTTCCGAGAGATAATCATAAAATTTATTTATTTATTCATATGGAGTTTCCTCCCTTTTCTCCCCCCTCCCTATTTGGGTGAGTTGAGCCCTCCCCCCTCATAGGTTGTTAAGTATTTATGGCTGTAGATCCGTGTGTTCACAGGGCCGTTTGCCTGCTTATTGGATGAAAAACCCCAGATAAACTGAGGGAAAAAACCTTGTTCTCCATGCCCAAGACTGGCTAACATGGCTTTGGCTGAGGAAGATCCTTAAGCTCCTCATGTCAGTGACGGGAATCGAACCCAGGATACTCCTTCCCCAGGCATATGGTTGCGAAGCACATAGCCACTAGGCTAACCACGCAGACAATCATAAAATAATTTTTATATACAGGAGAGACTATATCTAAAAAAAGATTACAATGAAAAGGCAAAACATTCATCATTTGATCGGTAAATACTGCAGGAAATCTAAGAAGGTGACAACATACTTTATAAACTCTGATGGGCAACCTTCCATGTGTTTTAATGCGATTCATACATATGAATAATTTACTACTTTTAAAATAATGTAGTCATGTTATGGTATCCATAAATAAAATTTTTCCTGTGCATAAGCAAAATAGTTATGGTGAGCTTTTAAAATAAAATGTCTATATAAGGAACAAAATTATTTATGTATGTATATTACTTTCATGTAAAACAACATTGATCATTAGTCAATAAAAAAGTTATCACAGAATAAAGTGAGAGTAAAACCTGCTTATATGAATGACTCCAATTACTACAAATCATTGATGAATGTTATTCATTTTATGAATGCACCAACACTCACATGAACCAGCATTATCTCTGCAGTTGTTGATCGTCAGTGCGTTTGGTTCTATTCAAGTTCTCTGAATCCGCCCTTCAGTGTGTATCATAATTTTGATAAGTTTACTATCTAATTCGAAGTGTTTTTATTTAGTTGTGTTGTGGTGTTTGTCTAATAATTATTTAATATGGCTTCTAAAAAGTGCAGTGATGAAAATAAACAGAAAAAGAGAGCACCAGCTATTGAACTCAAGAAATGAGATGCAATTAAAAAGGCTGGTGTGATGAAAGGGGTGAAAACTTTGTATCCTAAAGATCTCAGGCTGTTGAGGAAATGGAGAAACTTTGGTTAGTGTGGGTTAATGATAAACAAATGGCAGGTGACAGTATTTTGAAGGCAATAATTTGCGAAAAAGCTAAGCAACTACATAGTGATCTTAACCCCGGGATCTAGTCCTGACAGTGACAATTTTAAAGCTAATAGGAGATGGTTTGAGCATTTTAAAAAGTGAGCTGGGATCCATAGTGTAGTAAGGCATGGAGAGGCTGCCAGTGCTAACAGAGGCTGCTAATGAATTTGTGGATGAATGTAAAACTTATATAGGAACATAGGAATTTATTCCTCAACAAGTGTTTACTTGTGACGAGACAGGGCTTTTCTGGAAAAAGATGCTTAAGCAAACTTATATCACACAAGAGAAAGCACTGCCAGGACACAAACCGATGAAGGAACGGTTAACACTCTTGTTGTGTGGTAATGCTAGTGGTGACTATAAAATTAAACCTTTGTTATTGTTTCACTTAGAATCCCAGAGTGTTTAAATCAAACAGTGTAATAAAAAAGTAAACTAGATATGATGCGAAGATATAACAGTAAGTCTTGGGTAACAAGGCGATTTTTTATAGAGTGGATTGATAAAATGTTCGCTTCCCCCCAAAAGTGTAAAAAAAACTACCTTGAAAAGAACAATCTACCCCTTTGAAAGTACTTCTTGTGCTGGACAATGCTCCTGCTCACAATCCACCCCCCCACCCCACAGGCTTGGAGGATGATTTGGGTGAGCACAATTTATAAAAATCAAATTTCTACCTCCTAATATTACTCCTCTTATCCAACCCATCGATCAGCAGAGCCTTTCCAGTTTCAAAAAAACTTTATACAAAAGGCTTTGTTTCAAAGATGTTTTGGAGTCAACACAACTGACCCTCAGGGACTTTTGGAAAAAGCACTTGAACATCTTGCATTGTTTGAGGCTTATAAATAAAGCATGGGGAGAAGTTTCTTTGAAACTATGAACTGAGCCTGGAAAAAATGGTGGCCTGAGTGTGTGACATTTATTTTGAAGGTTTTCCTGCAGAGCCAGCAGAATCTGTGGTTGATGAAATTGTGCGGCTGCACAGATCCATGGGATTTGAAGCGAATAGATCTGATGTAGAGGACTTGGTGGAAGATCCTCAAAGAGAGCTTACCACTGAGTAGCTGAAAGAACTGCAAGAGCAGCAGCATGAGTAAGTTAAGGAACGTTTTTCGGAGGAGGAGGAGGAGTAGCTCAGTAAGCGAACCATTTCCACTGCTGAAATTAAAGAACTGTGTTTCCATTGGGAAAAAATCCAAACCACTGTAGAAAAGTGGCACCCTTATGTATCTATGGTTAATAACAGTGTTAACATGCTTAATGATAATGATAATATCATTGCATTTTAGAAAAAAAAATTTAAGAACAAGACAAACCCAGAGACAACTCTAGATAAGTTTATAATCAAAGTTAAAGAATCGCCATCTAGTCCACCCACAAAAAGATGGAAAAGAGTAATGACACCTGAGGGGTAGTTACCTGACATTTTTATGGAGAGTGATTCACCTTCAAAATAATTTCCTCCCTCCTTCTCCTCCCCATATATCTTCAGTAAAGCTAAGGTTCATGTTATACTCTTATTTTAATTTTTTATTTTAATTATGATAATGTGTAAAAATTTTTCATGTGGAACAAATTAATTTATTTTACATTAATTCATCATCAGTTTTCCTAACAGGCACTTAAGCGCCCACGACTTTGCTACCGTAACTCGGGCATAAGGCTAATCACCTTATCCTTGAGTTACGGTTGCAAAGTCCAAGAACAGTTGAAAAGTTGTGGGCGCTTAAGTGCCTGTTAGGACAACTGATGATGAATTAATGTAAAATAAATTAATTTGTTCCATATGAGACCTGCTAACTTACCTTTTGTCGAAAGAGACCAGATAAAGGTTCCTCACGGCATGAATGTTTGTGATTGTCCTACAAACTTTGTGTGGAAAGGGAATCTATGACCCTACCACTTCTTCTAGCAGAAGACATTGCCAAAACCGTGTGAGGTACGGCAGTGACCATACGACATCTACAGACATCAAATGTGAATTTTTTTTTTTTTCTTACGTCACTGACGTGAGGAAATGTCATGACTTTTGTTTTCTTTTGTGAAATTTTTACAACATATCATTGACTTATTTTGTTTAATTCCTAAACTGATTTTTGAAAGTCATCTTCATTGTCTTGTAATGTAATCTGATCAGTATACATATTGAATAGAGTTGGAGATAAGCTACATCCCTGTCTGACACCCTGACTTATTTCAATCTCTTCTGTTAATTTATTACCTAACTGTAACTGTATCTTTGTATAGCTTGTACCAAATGCAATAGATATCTTTTTTTTTTTATATTATATTCCATAGTTTTTCCTGTGTAGTTTATCAAAATCTTTCTAGTAATCTATAAAGGCCATATGAATCTCTAACTTAAATTTTCGTCTTTTTTTTTCCAATAATTTGTTTTAGCTGTTATTCAAATTAAGGGGATATTAAATCCCACATTGTTTTAAAACCGAATATGAAACTCAAAGATTGGAATCAGAGAGTTTCATGCCGAATATAGTAAACTGTAAAAGTATCGGCGGTTACTAGCGTGAGCTAATGCAAGTAGTCCTAGTACATAGTGCAATCTCAGGCAACTCGTTGCAAAGGTGGGGAAAGTTCTGATCGCTAATCTTGGTATTTTCCATAATGTAAAAACACATTTCCTAGGAAATGTATGCTGTTATTACATTATGGTGGGAGGTCACTACCCAGACCGGTTTCAGCCTTTTTTGAGACTTCATCAGTGAGTAGCTAGACCAAATAGATACCAATGGGTATAGCGAAAAGAACTTCTATACTCTGCTATACGAGTTGTCTTAATGTAACTTAATGGTTGCACCTGTTTGACAACTCGTATAGCAGAGTATATAAGTTCTTTTCGCTATACCCTTTGGTATCTATCTGGTCTAGCTACTCACTGATGAAGCCTCAAAAAAGGCTGAAACCGGTCTGGGTAGTGACCTCCCACCATAATGTAATAACAGCATACATTTCCTAGGAAATGTGTTTTTACATTATGGAAAATACCAATATTAGCGATCAGAACTTCCCCCACCTTTGCAACGAGTTGCCTGAGATTGTACCACGTACTAGGACTACTTGCATTAGCTCATGCTAGTAACCGCTGATAGTTTTATAGTTTACTATATTCAACATGAAACTTTCTGATTCCAATCTTTGAGTTTCTTATTCGGTTTTAAAACAATGTGGGATTTAATATCCCCTTAATTTGAATAATGTTTATATCGCCGAAATGAAGCATATTGGCTCTTTATATTTAAGTGTTTTAGCTGTATTATGGTGATTTGTGCTGTATCTCTTTGTTTGTTATTTAATTTCCTTAATATTTTGAAAACTGTCTTGTCTTCCATGTATGTCTTCCTCTATTTTATTAATAAATCTGTCCCAAGAATCATTCTGAGCTTTCCATTTTAGCTATATTTCTTTTGTTTTTGTATATTTCTTCTGTTTACTTTTGTATGTTTTTGAGGGAGTAATTTGTATGTCATTTGTTTTTCTTTAATTGCATTTTCTATATCTGTGTTCCAGATTTTTAATGTTTCTCTTTTTAGTATTTTATTTTTCTTTCCAAGTACTTCAGATGTTACTTTATGAATTAATTTTTTCCAAGTTTTCCATTCTTCTTCCTCTGTAAACATGTACACCTCTCACACATGGAGCTAGTTTCTGATTAGTATTGATATAATCAATTATAGATCTAGTCCCAACAGTGACTAGATCTATATCATGATCTTAAGCATCACCACTAGAAGCTCTGATATGTCGGTCCACTCTACTATCTAGCATAATAAAACCATGTATATCTTTTGTTTCCTTTTATTTTTTATTTTTTTTTTGTTGTTGTCATGACTAAAGTATAATAACTATTAATCAAATACATTGTTTTTTAATATATTCTGAAAAGAAATTTTGTTTCACCCATCCCACTCGCCACAACGCTAGATTTGTTAAAATCAAAGAAACCGTTACAAATAGCGGAGCACGCAACAATACACAGGAACAAAATTGGCAGTAATTTTGCTCACTTTGCCACATGGTTAGGTATGTGACAAGCAAGCTACTATCTTGCCGATTGGACGTGTGAAGTTGGTGTTCATGGAACCTTTTTTGATTTAAGTTGTTTTTTATTTTAACTGTGATGCTGTATATTTTGGAGTTTACTGTCTTGTTGATGTCTAAGAGGTAAAATAAAAAATCAGGGAAATGTGCAGTGTGAGAAGATATATTTATAGACATGTAGCACATACATAGAGCATCCTATCTCCATCCCATAATGTGCCTTGACAATGTTCCTTGAATACCGTTATACTGCCTTCCTCCAGGCACGAGCTGGCCATGTAGGAGGCAGCAGGATCAGGTTTGGTCTTATCTTTCCAACTTTACTGCTGTACCTTTAAAGATGTGGGAGGCTTTGGAACTCTACAGTATGTTTAGAATGCCTCTAAAGGATATTACTCACACTGCATATTAAAAGATTGTGAAGGAAAGGAAACAGACCAGATTTCTTAGTCACGAACATAGCATCAGCTACTTCAAGGATCTCTGATAAGCAAGAAGGTGATGTTTTACTGGATGATGATGGTTATCTCTTCTACATGATAATTCTATATGACATTTTCTTCAACTGGGAAGGCATCTTTAACTGCAAGATTGCTGTCTGATGATACCAGAATCACTTTGATGAAAACAGACCACAACTTGAGAAGGCAGGCTTGACTTGAATTGACCAAGGACAGGCTGTATATTACACATCACCAGCTCATTAGTGGCCTATCTCCACTTACATTCTGAACTTCATTTATTGTTCCCAGAGGACAATTTTTGATATTTAAGCACGTTTTTTTTTTTTTTTTTTTTTTTTTTTTTTTTTTTTTTTTTGTGAAGATTACAAATTAAATATGTACCAAGACAAAAATGGATGATAGGAAGTGAGCAACAAGAAGTGCGTTTCTTTAATTTCCTTGTGAATGAGTGAATACATGTAATAAGAGGTGATGTTGATTCATTGGTTCCATTCAATTCTATAATATTTTTTAGACTTCTATATGGTTTTGATATAAGATAGTTTGTTCACAAGTTGACAGCTAGTTATAAAGCATAAGATACTTTAAAACTAGCTGTCAACTGATAACGGTATTTATTTAGTCAGATGAAACTAGAAATTACACAAACAGTTTCAGAATTGATGTGATTTATACCACTATTTTCTCTCTCATTGTAGTTCTTGTTACCATGGAAACATTTAAAGTCGAGTTTTCCACCCATGAAAGACCAGTTTGGTTCTCCTTCATATCCTTCACCTTTAGATCGAATCCGCAGCAATCGCCGTGAAAGAGCATTACAGTTGGGTCTCTCTCCATGCTTTGGTGAACTTTTTGATTCCAATCAGTCATTTCCTAGTGCAGCTCAGACTCACTCACAATACAGGGATGAAATTCTGGATATGGGTGACATCAGGAAGAGCACTCTGGATAAATTTAGAGGTATGGATAGATGCTTTTTATTTGATTCGCATTTTATTATTGAAAATTTTGTAGTATTGTGAACATGAAAAAACTAGCATACGTTGCAGGCTGATTAATGAATATTAATTCAAGTAAAACATTCTATAATGAGGTCTTAATACAAGAGTAAAATAGCACCTTAGTTATTTACATCATGTTTGAAATCCTGTTCCTTTTCTCTCAGAAGAGATCTTCAAATAAGATTTTTTCAGATTAAATTGTGTTATTTTAAGTTTTTCATAAATAAAGCCTGCTTATACCAAAGCACTTACCAAAGCCAGTGCTCCACTTGAAGACTGAAAAAAATTTGTGATGTAACTAACATTCAGAGTTCTTTATTGGTAGCTGGAATATGCAGGAACAAATAATTAAAATTTGCAAAAACTGCTGATCAATACATTTATAGTAATTCCCATTCTACTTTTTTTTCCCCTAAAACTGATTGTTATTTACTAGCACTCACAACTGGACTCCACAATTGAAAAGAAAATACTTTTATTTCTAACTGCTATAACAAAGAAACCGATTATATTCTTGATAAAATTATTAATAAAGAAATTTAAAGTTTATAATTACAGCAGTATCATAAAATTTGCTTATAACAAAGTTCTGTTAGAAAAATAGATAAAAGTTGTATATTTAGCAACAATAAAACTACTTTATGAACCTCTTTCTCTGCTTAAAAGTATTTAGTTCCTCTTGAAAACCCTTTCTCGTGGTTTTCAAGCAGAAAATCAAGATACATTGCATGGTATGCATTTGCAGCGTACCATACTTTGGTGAAACAGGTAATATTCTTTCAGGAAAAAAGAAACAACTTACTAGATTAGGTATCTCTATGATTATTTGAAAAGACATGCAATTCATATATCAAAATTGTGGTATAGAAATTGTATGCATAATCAAAAGTGCATCTCATACAAGAAATTCGATCATACAAAGATTTTAAGTAAAAAGCCTAAGTATCTTTTTAATTGATTGAACTGGTTGTCTTAACATAAAAACAAAGTACAAATGCTCATATGTGTTTTAGTATATGAATTTGTTGTGAATAAATACGTTATTCTTCATGCAGTTTCATTGTTTTTTGGATCCTTCTTAGTTTCATTTGTATCCATTCAGCTCATTGAAACCTTAAGATGTTAATGTGGGTCTCAAAAGCTTGGTTAAATGTTCATTAGTCAGCACAAAATGGTATGTTGATTTAATTAACTTCATAGTTGAATGCAGAGCCTGCATAGCACTGATGTGGATATCACACTGTTAGCATGCCGATATTCTAATATTTGTTTTCAGAAATATGCTTCCACAATTGTACAGATTATTTACAACTATTCTTGTTTTAAGTCTTCATCCCAAGATCCAGTAGCTATATTTCATGAGCAGTGATATCCAGGACTTGACATATTATGGAAAATCCTACTTGTCCATTACTCATTTTTTTTTAATGATATGTCTGCATAAGTTAATAGCTAATAATAAGGGTGAGTTGGTGATCATATTTGTCGAGCCATGGTTATAACCACTGTAATAAGCTACGGGGATTTGACATGAGATAATTGTGTATACTTATGTCGATTAGAAAATGACATGCGACAAGATGACTTAAGAGCTCTTAATTCACCAAATTTATTCTCAAGATCATTTGCAATTCTGTCTAATTGGCTGATGAAATCTTTGGAAATATGGCTTCATCTTCATGCAAAGTCTGTCCCAGTTTGTTGAAGCAAGGAAAATGACTTTTTTTTTGAGATTTCTTTGGAAGAACTTCACTTTGTTTTGTAAATTGAATATGAGTCATCCTTTATTTTAGAGAGAGAAATATGATGAGGCTAAATATACATCTGTAAAAAAAAAGTCTCTCTCTCTCACTTAACCACTGTAAGGTGTATAATTGGTTCAAAAAAAGAAAAAAAAAATGCTCACTTACAAACTAACTGACCTACCAAAACCGTAGCACATTATTGGGTAATTCTTCATCAGTTTCTTGGGGAAAGTTTTTGAACTGCTGATGTGTTTCTGCTTTTGTTGAAACAAAATTGACAGTAATTGATTTCTGAAACTTATAGCTCCTGATATTTAGATGCTTTGTGAATAGCAGATCTTAGTAGGAATGGATCTGCTCCAGTTATCATCCTGCAAGGCTAATAAATCTATTATTTTAAATTTACAATTACAAATTAATTGGAAGGTATTGATGAGAAATTATTATTATTATTACGTGACACCTCCAGGGAGTCCAAAGACTCATCGAGGGAGGGCACCTACCCTAGAACTCTGTCTCCACCACTCATTTCACTAACTATGATGAACCGTAACTACACTAGTATTTTCACAAATAATCACAAACATCCATGCCCACAGCAGAATTCGAACCCGCAACCTTTTGGTTGGAGACCTGATACGCTAACCACTCGGCCAACCAGACCAGCTGTTTTGATGGGTGACAAGACTGCATATTTGTGTTATTTTGACTAAAATATACCTGGATATTTTTGAGAGGAAAGATGATAGTCATTTGTAGAATATTGAAATTTAATTCTAAGAAAGGATTTTTATTAAGAATTAATGATGATACAACCAAAACCGCATGCTGTTAAAAATAATGTGAAAAGTGAAGAACAATGAATATTAAGGAAGAAATTTAGATTAATTATAGATATAGAATAGGAATATTATTATTATTTAAAAGATGCCTTCGGGGACTCATCGAGGGAGGCCACATACTACATACACCAGCTGTCATACTTGTTCTTGAATTCATTCACACTGCACACAAACACAAACAAACATCCCATGCCATTCCAATCATACACTACTCTGAGAGAAAAATCTAGATCTCATTTCTTCTTAGTGGCATTCATTCTCAGGTTCCAATGATGCCTTCTTATCCTTTCCCCATACAACGAAAAATTCCATCTACTTAAATTCTAGATGATCCTTTCAGAAATTGGTAAGTCTCAATTATATCACTCCTCTTTCCACCAAACTTTGCTTTGCAGTCTACAAATTGATTATCTTTATATTCAGCATTCCACAATCCTGATATAATTTTTAACACTCTCCTTTGCCTCTCTTCACTGTATCAGAATCACCAAATAAACAAGGAGACCAGACCCGTACACAATAGTCCAAGTGAGGTCTTATCAAGGCTTTGTAAAGTGGCAAAATAATATCCTTATCTTTACATGTCAAAGTTCATTTCAGCATTGCAATTATCCTCTGAGTTGTATTTGCAATCTTTGCTATATGACCCATAAACTTAAACTTACTATGTTCTAAACCTCGAAGATCCCTATCCTGATCAGTTTCTTCTGACCAATATACTGAAATATTGGATATCTAATCTGACCAAAATGCATGATTTTACATTTACTAACATTGAACTGATAGCCATATTGCCCACAATTATAGGCTATTCAAATCATTCTGCAAGCATTGCATATCAGCCACATTCCCAAATACCCTGCCTATCTTTGCATCATCAGCAAATAGTTGTATGTTGCCTGTCAAATCCTTCTCAGTGTCATTAACAATACAGACTGAATAACAGTGGTCCAAGGACTGATCTTGCATTACACCACTGTTTATTTTAAATCTTGCAGACTCGCATTCCCCTTATACCTCTTATCCATGCCAACATTTCATAATCCAATCCCTTTCTTCTTATTGTGCTATCTTCTATCGAAGGTCAGCGACCATCTTGGCGAACAAACTGCACTCTTGTGCTAATCTGAGCAGTTGTGCACTGCTCTTTCCTGTCCACGTCTTGATGTTGTCAAACCATGATATTCTTTTTCTTCCTCTAGTTCCTTTGCCACCAATTCTTCCTATCAAAATAGTTTGTAGAAGTTGGTATTTGCTTTTTCTCATGATGTGGCCAAGATATGTTTTTCGTTTCTTGATTATTTGTACAAGATGTTTAGCCTTGCCAATGGATTTTAAGACATCTTCATTGGTAATTTTTTCTGTCCATGATATCTTTAGCATTCTTCTGTATAGCCACATCTCAAAGGCTTCGATTTTCTTGATGGTTGTCGCCTTCAATGTCCATGTTTCAACTCCATAGAGCAGAATAGACCACACATAGCATTTCAGCATTCGGCATCTGACTTCCATGTTTAGGTCTTTATTGCAGGATAGTGTTCTCATTTTCATGAAGGACTGCCGTGCAACTTCAATCCTTGTCTTTATATCTATTTCTGGATCCCACCGTTCATTAAGCCAGCAACCAAAATATTTATATCTTGAGATCAATATTTTTCCCATTGAGTGTCAGTTTAATTGATGAGGCTGGATGTTTGCTGATGATCATGTATTTTGTCTTGTTGATGTTTATATTTATTCCCATTCTTTGGCTTTCTATATATACTCTGTCAATGAGTTTTTGGAGATCCATAATATTATCTGCAATTAGCACGGTGTCATCTGCATATCGAAGGTTGTTAACAATCTTTCCATTTATTGTGATTCCCTCTGAACATTCTTCCAATGCTTTTTTAAAGATTACCTCTGCATATATGTTGAACAGGAGTGGTGATGAGAGCACACATCCTTGTCTCACTCCTCTTTTGATGTTAATATCACTGGTGGTAATGTTGTCTAATTGAATGGTAGCTGACTGATTCCAATACAGATTTGTTATTAGTCTTATGTCTTGTTCGTCTAGCCTTATTTGTTGAAGGACTTCTATTAAGTTAGTGTGTCTGATTTTGTCGAATGCTTTTTCAAAATCTATGAAACACATAAAGACAGATTTCTGTTTTTCTATGCATTTTATCAATATTTGGGTACAGAAAAGGGCCTCTCTAGTACCAAAACCATTCCGAAAGCCGAATTGTGTTTGAGTTTCTTCACTTTTTCTATAAATACGATTCTGAATTACTTTCAAAAATATTTTTAATGTTTGGCTCATTAGACTAATAAGTCGCAAGTCACCACAGGAATTTGCTTTGGGTTTCTTTGGGACAGTGATAAATGTAGATTTGAGCCAATCTGATGGAAATTCATCACTTTCATATATTTTATTAAATAATTTTTCAAGAAGTTTGATGTTATCTGGTTCTATTAATTTTAAAAATTCTGTTTGCACACCATCTGGTACAATGGCTTTTCCTGTTTTACTTGTTCGTATAGCATTCTCTATTTCGCATTTCATGATTGCTTGTCCTTGAATGTTATCTTTTATATTTATAGGCTTCTGTCTCGTATCATTGAAAAGTTCTGTTACATGTTTTATCCAAGTCTGTGCTTTATTCTCTTCTTCTAGAACTATTTTTCCATTTTCGTCTCTAGAGACACTATTTGCTTTTTCCTCAGTTTTCCAGAAATTTCGTTGATTTTCTTATACAGATTGAAATTATCATGTTTCTTCTGAAGCAGTTCAATTTCAGTACATAAAGTTTTCATCCAATTTTCTTTGGCTGCTTTTATTTTTTTCTTGATGATGTTATGTGTTTCTGTATACCTGGCAAGGTCTTTGTTTTTGTACATTCTTCTTGTATCAATAAGAGAAAGAATCTCATCTGTCATCCATTCCTGTTGTTTTATATTATTCACATAACCTACTTCTTCAATACTTGTTACGATGGCATTCTTTAAGCTATTCCAAAGAGATTCCACATTTTTATTTTCTTCTATGTTAATCTGTTGTAATCGCAGGTTAAGCTGTGTCTTGGCACTTTTATTTATGTTCGGGTCTTTCAGTTTTTCTACATCAATTTTCTTTTTCTTCTTTTGTGATTTTTTAGCTGATTTTAATCTAAGACATACTTCTGCAACTATGGGATTGTGGTCTGATGAGATATCTGCTCCAGGATAAGTCTTTGCACTCTTTATACCACTGTGGAATCTTTTATTTATCAGTATATAATCAATTTGATTTCTGACAATGTTATGTTGGTTATCTTGAGGCGATTTCCAAGTGTACAGTCTTCTGGGTGGAAGTTTAAACCAGGTATTTGCTATTGTTAGATCTTCTTCCTGACAGAACTGGACTAGGTGATCTCCTCTGTCGTTTCTGGTGCCTAAGCCATGTTCGCCAACA
Source organism: Typopeltis vanoorti (assembly GCF_054136105.1). Classification (NCBI taxonomy): domain Eukaryota; kingdom Metazoa; phylum Arthropoda; class Arachnida; order Uropygi; family Thelyphonidae; genus Typopeltis; species Typopeltis vanoorti. The sequence continues at coordinate 24,388,046 of NC_143569.1, read as the reverse complement.
ATTTCTCCATCACCCCCTCTTCCCACTTTTGCATTGAAGTCACCCATCACTATGTTTATATCATGTTTCTTTGTTAGGTTTTTAATCTCTTTTAGGTGTTCATAAAACTCTTCAACATCTTCTTCACTTTTGTCAGCTGTGGGTGCATAAGCTTGGATGATATTTATGTTAATGGGGTTTCCCTTAAGTTGTAACAGCATTATCCTTTAAGAAAATGGAATCCAATTTATTACTGATTTATTGATTTCTTCATCTACTATTACAGCTACACCATGTCGATGTTTGTTTGTTCTCATCATTCCCAGAGTAATACATTGTCGTATTATCTTGTTGACACTTTCCAGATCCTGGCCATCTTGTATCGCAAATTCCCAAAATCCGGATGCCCGGCCTCTTCATTTCTCTTGTGGCATTTCTTAATTTGCCAGCTTCATACAGAGTTCTGACATTCCAAGTTGCAATTTTAAAAGTGGACACCATTTTGAGCCCGGAGATTCTTCGCACCCCTGTCCCATTTAAGGGACGCCGGGAACTTGGGGCCAATTGTAAGGGTTTGCTCGCCATGGTGGTTGTTCTGGAGATAAGGTAGAGCAGTAGTTTCTCCGTTTGCTTTCTGCTCTGCAGTATTACAGACGTACACAATATAATCATATTGCCATCTGCAAATCTCTGATCACAAGCTTTTCCGTCATCATTTGGCTTCAACCTTGTGTCAGTACTGACAATGCTGCTTCCCAATGTCAGGGGAAGTGACCCCAGCAGGTGCTTATTTAATGGCGGCACTACTCACCATGTCACCGAGTTGTCATTGGGCTTTGTGAGGTTTTAAGTGAAACAGAGTTGCCACTTCTGCTCCCCCACGCCCTGATAGCTCAGTCGCTGTTGGTCCACGGCTACTTATTCGCCAGATTACTCTGCTTATATCGCAGCTAGCCTCCATATCTGAAGGCTGTTCCCCGATCCGCCACCTGGGGACGCACCCGGTAGTAGTCAGCTCTGCCCCGGGAATCCAATCCCATATTCTCCAATTTATGTAACAGTCTTCCATGCTATATTCTGTCAAAGTCCTTAGCAAAATCCAAAAGTATCATGGTGTGTCCATTCCCTTTGTTTAACTCAGTGGTAACATTACTATAGAATATGAACAAGTTTATAAATCATGACCTTCCTTGACTAAGCCCATCTCTACTTTGCAGTGCTGTTCATTGCAACGTAGAGATTCTCTGTCAACACTAACCAATTTTTCCAAAATCTTCACCAGTACTTCAGAGATACTAATAGGTCAATAGTTGGACATATCAGTCTTTGCCCCACCCTTGTATAATGGGATTACTGTACATTCTTTCCACTCCTGCGGAATTTTCCCTGTTCTGAGACTCAAATCATATAGTCTGGCCAAAGGAATAGCCAGTTCAGTTAAACAGTCTTTAACATCTATGCGGATATCCCATCAAATCCTTATTGCTGAATTCAGTTTGTGAAACAGTTCTAATACTTCCTCCTCATACACCTGAGTTTCTTCATCCAGTGAAGAGGTAGCAGTGAGTGCAGTCTTGTAAGCACCAGGTAGATAGCTTTTAGCAAAATGGGCACTCATTTTGCTAAAATGAGTGCCCATTTTAGCAAAATGAGTTGCATTTGTCTCTCTCACACCATCTGCATTCAGTAGAGTTATTTTTCTTTCTTTTACTTGCAGCATAACAATGGAATTCTTTGGGGTTGTCTTTAGCTTGCAGAGTCAGTTTCTTTTCATACTCAGACTTAGCCAACATTTCATAATCCAATCCCATATTGGATTATGTACAACACTTGTGACTCTTCTGGCCTGCTTCTTATAATTATCATCGCTGATATCAACCTTATGCACATGATCGTTTTTCTTATGAATCTCTTGCTTAATTAGATTACATATCCATTTTACTCCTACTCTATTTATTCTTCAAACTCGAGGGACGCATTCTGACATTGCATCATTGAAGTATTTTTTTTAAACATTTCTCATGCACTGTCGATACTTCCCATTCAGCATACTTCTAAGTTGGTCATAATTTCCTGCTTGGTAGATCAGCAAGTTACCTTTTCTGAATGGAATATTCACTAACTTAGCCACTTCCCAAGTGCTTAATGGTCACGTCTTTAACTCAAATCCCCTTTGACATTATAATCAAACCTAACACTCTTTGACCTCTAGTTCCTTATGTCACAAGTTGATTGACTGAGTTGTCTCACAGCAGCTCATTAAATTCAATTTCATTCTTCTCATGAGATTTTAATGCTACCCAATTAATGTTTGAATAATTAAAGTTCCCCATTATGTTATTCTTTGTACATTCATTGTCTTTATTATTAATACATCATCAGTAGCAACCAATCCACCACCACCATGGCTGTGATAACACTCCGCTGTGCATTTGATCTTCTTAACTTCTACTTCACACCAGATGGCTTCAACACTAAATGGATTCAGGTCATCCAATATCATTAGTAGCACACCCTCTCCTCTTCTATTCTATCTATCCTTCCTAAATATACTGTATCCTTTACACTCAGTGCTATTTAGTATATCTGCTTCTGATAGCCAGGTCTCACTGATGTACAGTCTGTGCTACCAATGTATTGACCAAGGTAACAAACTCTATCCCTTTGTTTCTGAATACTCCTAGCATTTGTGTACATACATAATAAGCTACCTGAATATTTTTGTATACTCTTGTCTGTAGTCTGTGTAACACAGTTGGACAACTTGCAGATCTCTGTTCTCATCTGGTGTCTTATTTATGCAGACATGGTTGCACATGCTTGATTGGTCTGAACTGGATGATCACAAAATTGAAAATGTTCTCTCCTCATAATCAATTCCCATTATTATTAACACGTTCTCATTATTCACATTCCTTACTATTAACACAGTTACATGACATTGTTGTTCTTACACACAGATTCTCACCATTCCTTCCATCATAATTTAGTTTCCCTGATTCTATAATCCAATCAAGTAAGTCCTCAATTATCCACTCACACTACAGGGGGCAGTTCGAAAGTTAATTATTGGTGCTGTACCAGAAGTTAACACGTTCATTCTAGGATCAGTTGATTATAGTGCCATTAATTAGAAAGTCTAATTGAGGTGATCACTGTATTAAATTATGAAATAACTGTCAATACAAGAGTGTATAAAAGGACTAAACACAAGAAAGATGTGGTAGATATGACAAGCCAGCAGTATTAATGATGGGGATTAATATCTTTATGAAAATTTCACACATGAAAATATGTAAACTTGTATAGCATATCAGCATACTATAAGTAGGTAAAGGTTAGATAATCCAGTACCAAATATCTTACTTGAAAATAAAAACGTTTTATTTTCAAGCTAATTCAAGTTCCCAATAAGCAATTCTCGATAGTATCAAGCATTTTTAGAGTTTTTCAATGAACCACTTCATCTGTGACAACAATATTCTAAAGTAGGACAGATTCAGAATTTATACACTACCATCAGATTCAAGTAATAGATCAAGTAACGGTTTCAGGTAATTGGTCATTAGATTATAGCAGAAAGGAAACTAGTTACAGGATTGCTGTAAAGCTTATTAGATAATTGGATATTAGCTTATATGATTAGTCATTTAGAATGGTTAGATCAATCACATCAGTATCATGGAATAAATAAGCCTAGTCTGACTGACAACAACCAAAACATGGTATCATCATGAACATTGCATTGTTCCTAAATTACTCATTTGTTGTCTGAGTATATAATTCTACTATCCCCCCCCCCTCCCCAGCTCTTGTAAATGACTCTTGACAGCACATCTAGCTTAGTATAAAGAGAAGTTATGATGCAAATTGTTAAGCAATGTCTGTGATTTGGACTGCTCAGTTTCTTAAAGAAAAACAGACTGTTTTCAGGTATATGACTTTTTTCCCCACTGCCTGCTGTTCAACCACCACTTTGCTTATTGGGAACTTGAATTAGCTTGAAAATAAAACATACCATATCTGGTACTGGATTATCTAACCTTTACCTACTTATAGTATGCTGATATGCTATACAAGTTTACATATTTTCATGTGTGAAATTTTCATAAAGATATTATCTCCATAAGCATCACAGTAATTACAGCAGCATTGTTTGCAAGCTTTCACAAATTTGATATCCTGCTAAATAAGGTTAACCTTATTTATTCACATCACGAATCTGATGGTAGTGTATAAATTCTGAATCTGCCCTACTTTAGAATATTGTTGTCACAGATGAAGTGGTTCATTGAAAAACTCTAAAAATGCTTGATACTATCGAGAATTGCTTATTGGGAACTTGAATTAGCTTGAAAATAAAACGTTTTTATTTTCAAGTAAGATATTTAGTACTGGATTATCTAACCTTTACCTACTTATAGTATGCTGATATGCTATACAAGTTTACATATTTCATGTGTGAAATTTTCATAAAGATATTATGAAAGCCGGCCTGGTTGGCCGAGTGGTTAGCGTATCCACTCTCCAGCCAGAAGGCCGCGGGTTCGAATCCCGCCGTGGGCATGGATGTTTGTGATTGTCTGTGAAAGCACTAGTGGTGGTAGTTGGCAGTAGTTGGTGTTAGATGATGAAGGTTGGTGGGGTTGTGAGACGAGGAGTTGTAGAGTAGATGCCCTCCATCGATGAGTCTTTGGACTCCCTGGAGGTGTGATGTAATAATAATAATAATATTATTATTATTATCTCCACAAGCATCACAGTAATTACAGCCTTGTTTGCAAGCTTTCACAAATTTGATATCCTGCTAAATAAGGTTATGGACACAAAGACACATAACTAATTTTTATTTTATTTTATTTTTTTAATTTTTAAAATTCCAAGAGTAATAAGATTAAACAAAAATTGATAAAATTACTTTTTTCTATTTAATATGAATCTTACAAGAGGCAGGTAGCAGAAGGTATGGTACACCAGTGCCATGAATAGCTGTCATTAAAAAATAATTGCAAACTAAAATAATTAGTTTGTTCTATGAGAGAATTTTGCTTGTTACTGCAAACACAACTTTTTTAAGTCTGAGTCTTGATGAGAAAGATTGTTCACAGAGATAGATTGTAGAAACTGGTAGAAGCATCTTAATTGAGTTTTTCTCAAATAGACAGAAACTCTTCTTTTGCAGTCAACCAGAATTCAGATAACTGAAATTTGAGAGTTCGATCATTCCTCAAATCTAGGAACACTTCCTTTACTTTCCTGTACCAGTTTTTGAAAGATCAAAGGCCGAAATATTTTCTACTAGTGATGCAAGTGGATTTCAAATCCATTTGAACTTTAGTGTGTCAATTTGGTCAAAATAAAAATCGCACTTTTCCACAAGCATGCCAAGATGTTGCCCCAAAAGTACTAATAAAAAGAACCGACTGAACATTGAAAGTGAACCATTATTAACTTCATTTTTCGAAAGTTGGATTTTAGATTTGAATCCATTACCTTTTTCATATAACATAATATATTTTCATTTGGCCCTTGCATTTTGCAATTAAGTTCCTTCAGATGCTCAAATATATCTGTTAGGTATGCCATTTTTTGAAGCCAGTAGTTGTTGTTTAAAAAATGTGAATATTGGGAGTCATTTCTAAAAAAAAGTTTCAATTCTTCTTCATTAAGCTAACAAACTTTTGTCAAAACTACATCCAATGGGAAACCAATGCTGTAGCGATTTAGATTTGAGGAAGTTTACCATTTTGAGATTTTATTTATTTATTTTTATTTTATTTTTTTTTATATGGTAACTACTTATGAAAGATTATTACTAAACCTATAGTATATTTGTATTGCGGGTGAGCAAGGATTTTTTTTTTTTTCAATTTCATATATATTTTTTGTAATTTTTCATTTATTTTTACAGTCTGGAAACTGCTCTAGAGACCAAACGTGGTACTTTTTCATACAGTTAAGCAGGGAGATGGTCTCACACCAGGCGATGTCTTCCAACTAAAGACAATCACAAAAATCTATGCCCACAGCAGGACTTCAACCCGTAACCTGATGGTCAGAGAGCAGGTACCCTGACCACTCGGCCAACCAGGCTGGGAATTTAATGTGTACATTAAGTCTTTTGGCAAAGTCTTTGCCATTAGAGTTTCTCTATTAACAAAATAATGTGTCAATTGAATATTAGAGTTTTTAGACTGAACTTTTGAAGCCAAGCTGCTAATGCCTATCATTGCAGTTGAACCATTCATACATAGATTCATGTAACTTTATCCATGAGATATTTTTTTATTTCAAAGTATTTGTTGATTACTGTAAATGATTCTCACGGCACACTTCCCACTCAGTCATAGCACACTGGCTGGAAAGCACTGTCTTAGAAGACCAAAATATAAGTCCTGAGAAATAATATTAATAGGCAATTTACTGTTAGGAAGTTAGTGATGATGTAAACTTTTCATGTAGGACTATCATAATATCTTGTACACTCCCTGAGAGTGCACGTCACGAATCTGATGGTAGTGTATAAATTCCGAATCTGTCCTACTTTAGAATATTGTTGTCACAGATGAAGTGGTTCATTGAAAAACTCCAAAAATGCTTGATACTATCGAGAACAGAGTGATTCAGTTAATTGGTGACCTTCTGCTCTTCCATTTCTCAGACTCATTTTGGTCACTTTCTTATGGATGTTTGTCACTGCCTTATGGGCACTGTTCCACTGAACTGGCTCTCAACTTTCCTCCACTTTTCCTTTAGTCTGTAAACACACTGAATCAACTTCCTATCCATTCTTATCTTTCACTTTGTCTGTCCTTCGCTTTTTTTGAACAATCAGGTGTCCAAAAAAAAAAATAAAAAATACCAGCAGTAGGTTTCTCTACCATTTTCTCACACAGAACTGATATGGTATAGGTTTTGAATTCTCTTATATGTGTGTGGTATATAAAGAGGTAGGCAAGGAATTTTGCTGTAGATTTACAGATGACAAAGTGATGCCCACTGAGTATAATTGACTGGGATTATCAATTTGTGAAAAACGTGACTACTAATGACCTGCTCCGTTATTTTACAGGCAAGAGTGGTAATAGATTGATGGCACACTTCTATCCTCCTGTTTTGGAATGGGCCAAATAATTCTTGCTTCCATTTTGTTGAGTAGATGCTGGCTGAGTATGAGAAGGTATAGCTTCTATGACATGGGTGTTAAGTCCATCTAAAGCTGTTCAAATTTCATGTGTGAAATTTTCATAAAGATATTATGAAAATAATCATGTCCCTAGAAGTGCACTATCTAGGGACATGATTATTATCATCCATGGAGTCAGTTCATCATGAAAACACACATTTTGTATCAAGTGAAGTCGTGCCTTCAATTCCTTTACTTCCTGCACTCACCAAACATTGAGGAATGTGGTAGTGAATATTTTTGCAAAGTGAATGCACTTAGGATTTGTAATTTTTTTTTTTTTTTTTTTTTTTTTTATAATTTTAGAGATACTTGTGCCACCACAAGGTTTATTCAGTTTACATGATAACACAAGGAAAGGAGTGAATAATATTTATTCAGAAGCCATATATTTCGACCTGTAAATTACAGGCCTGCACTATCCTCACTAGCAAACAGTAATTGAATACAAAGTAGAATGTAAATGATTGATTTAAATGGATTGATTTAAAACAGTGAGGGCGAGGTGATGTTATACATCAAACAACACAAAGGGATAACTGAGGAAACATTGTATTATTATTATTATTAGTTATTAACTGTATTATTAATTAGAACTTGAATAATGTGATTAGAATAAGACCCCCAATATCTTTGATAGCGAGAGGCACTTGTTCAAATTCAGACAATAAAGTAAGGTTTTGGCTTTGTAATTGTTCTTTTAGATATACTTCTGTGCTATAAGATTTCTTCAACTCATGCTAATACAAAGAAAGGATTGAATAATATTTATTCATCATCTAAACTTGAATCAGAATGACCGCCTCTCACTATCAGAAATATGGCAGAGTCTTAATCTAACCACATCTCATTAAAGTTTTAATTGATAATAATTAATAACTAATATTAGCCCTGCGACTCTGCAAAAATGAACCATATAACCCACTCTAAAGTAAACCCTCAATTATACAATAATGCTGGAAAATTGATTTGCAGGTTGGTTAACTAGCAGTGTAGTTAACTTGAATGTAGTTGCATAGTTCTGTTCCAGGGATCACATGACATACTTACTCATTCAGGAACTGGTTTAATAAAAGTTCATTTATTTAAAGGTTGGCAAATTGAATGAACATTGTATTTCACACATCTAACATCTGTACCAGTTAGGGTTAGATATATGAGCTGGTTTCAATTGTCTGCCATACTCTCATCACTCATTAGTTTTTTTTTGTCTATAAGTCAGACTTTTATCTACCATTTTTTTGGAACTGGTTGGATGTATGCTTGCTTCCATGCATTAGAATACATGCCAGGTGAGTATGAAAAAACTGTAGATAAAATAAGACAGTTGTTAGTTCTGGAGTACAGTTGAAGATGTACCATCAGGGCTATGAGTCTTAGTACCTTTCATTTGGTGGTGAGACATATATATAAAACCTATCCTTACATTTAATATCCCTAAATCCCCAACATCAGTGAAAGTAGGGCATCTTAATTGTCCTTATAAGCTCTATATCTTTAACTCTTTTGTTGCTCTAAACATCAGAAATATGGTCTATTCAGACCACTTGTTATGGTCTATGTGAATAATGAGCTTGAGAATACTGTAAGTGAAGACATCCAAATGTACTAATTACAAGGGGGGAACAGTGAGCCTGCTACTGAGCTTGCTAAAGATGGAAGGATGAAAAAGGATATTTAGAAGATTATGACTGAGCAGTATATACCATATCAACATCTAAGGAAAATCCTCTTATAATAAGAAGATTTTAAGAAGATATAATAAGCTCTTATAAGAAGAGCTTATAAGCTTATACCTGTGATATCAATAGACCAGATCAGAGAGGAGGAAAAATGTATCTAGTTTCACTCCTGAAAACAAATTTGTTAGTTAGAAAATAATGGATTATGCACCCCAAAGAATGAAGGGCATGCTACTAATCCTAATAGATGGGATGGATAACCTTGGCTCCCTTGTAGAGGAACATAAAACATAAATAAGACTTAATGTCTGAGACAGAGTAAAATTTTATCATTTCTTGGATATTTTTTCTGAGGAGGAAGTGATGAATATTACTTTTGAGATGAATATTGTCCATTCACAATTCTCTAAAAAATAAAAATCAAAGACTGATTAAAAACAAATCCTAACAAAACTGTTAGCTAGGTAGATCCCCAAACATAACTAACAACTTCCCAAAATGGAATCATTACAGATTCTGTCAAATCATTAACATTGTCATGGTCCTCTTGCAAAAACATAAACTGGTATCCTTCTCTTAAGAGAAGTACTTGAACGGATCCTGCTGGTCAGGAGCCTACATTATGATATGTCTTTATCATCTGCAAGGACAGGATGAAAGATGGAACTGCCCATGGAGGAGTTCCTATCTTCCATGGGAAAATATGGCCAAACATCCTTCTTTCCAGCAAGTTCCACTTAACTGACATAGAAATATATATACCAGCCACTGAATTAGAAACTTTTATTTAATACTGTGTTGGACCTCCTTTAGCCCAAATTACAGCACATATGCAGTTTGGCATAGATTTCACAAGCTGTTGGATTGCATCTATGTCTGCAGCATATGATGTGTTCACGAGACAATCCTTTAACCTGCTCAGATATGATGGTAGAGAACTTTGCTCCCTGATCTGTTTTTCTAACATGTCTCATACAATTTCAATGGAGTTCAGATCTGGGCTTTGTGATGTCCGTGGAAGATGGTGGAAGTCACTGTCAATGCTTGCTAAACAATTCTTGCATGAAGGACAGTAGCATTGTCATCCACAAAATAACTCACCTGCTGGATAAAAAGTCACATTGCAGGATGGACTTGATCGGTAACAATGTTCATATATTCCTTGGAATGTACATCTGACCTTTGAGTAATATCAGGGGACCTGTTCTGTACCAGCAGAACATGACACCTCCATAACCTTCAGTTGTGTTTAGAAGGCAAGCTGGGTTAATTGTTCATGGGGGGCGCTCCTGCCAAACTCTCTGCCTACCATTGGTACAGAACAAGTTGTGCCATGGCTTGTTGGACACATGATTTTTTTCCAGTCTTCCAATGTCCAGTCACAGTGTTTTTGACCACTGTAGATGAACTTTCCCATTCTTTGTAGAAATCAGTGGTTTCTATATAGCATGCTACTGCAAATACTGATCCTCTTCAATTCCCCGTGCATAGTTCAGTGAGATGTAGGCCAGGAACACCTTTATTAAATGCTTTGCTGCAAGTAGGAAGTTCATTTGTTCATATAAGCCTTCTCAGATGATAATCTCTTTCCTTACATACTGTCTTAGGTTCACAGTTAAGCCTCTTAGACAAGAAAAGTGGGTTAGTTTTCCACTGATTAAACACCTGGGATACATCTCCTTGTGATAAACCAGTCAGCTCTACTGTTTTCAAAATCGTGGCTCTATCCAGATGGCACCCACAATAAGCCCATTATCGAACTCTGAAAGATCCTTCCTTTTTCCCATTGTGATCAACACTATTGATGATTACTGACCAGCAGCATTCTTAAATAGTTGCCTGGAATGTGTGGTGATGAATGTGTGACCAAGTGTTTTGCATACATGCTATGAGATATTTATGTACCCTCATCTCCCTCTCTCTCGAATCTCCTCATGTCTGAAGAGTCGTGACCTTCATGACCTTACGTACCTGCATAAAGATGTCTAATTCAGTTGCCGGTAAGTGTAGTTGCATTTGCCTCTTAGTAGGATTTCATAGTGCAGTGTGCTTCATCTATCTACCACCCGAGTCTGACTTCATGCATTGCTTTCCTAAAACATACTGTACTTATCCACTAATTAATATATTTAATTGATGAGGTCTCTCCTACTAAATGAAAGTCCTTTATGTACATGTACTAAACCATTACCTGAAGCCATTACAATTACAATTTGTCAAAATTTGTTTATAATGTATTAAGGTTCTTTTGTTTATCTCTCTCTCTCTCCAGGAGATGCTCTGAATTCTTTCAGTTTTTCTCTGGGTTGCTCAAAAGGATCATTTGCTCGTGCTCCTGAGACAGCCCACCATAGCCGTTCTCTTAGTGGTAGTTGGGTTTTTTATAACTTTGTTGGTGGTGGTCAGACTGGTACTGCTTTTCCCACTTCAGTTCAGAATCCAAATAAGGCTATTGTAACAATTAATGCCAGGACAACAGAGGTAATTTTGATTTTTTTATATATAATAATTTTTTTTATTAATAATGATGCTTAATTTACATAATTTTTTCCATAATGGAGACTAAGTAATTAAGAAGTCTGCATTATGGAAATGCATTTTCTTTTCTATAAATTATTATGATTATGACCTAAAATTGAGGAATGATAATCAATATGATTATCATCCCTAAATTAACTTCTAAATATTTTTACAGGCATCATTGTTTGAAACTTAATGGTCTAACTTATGTTAGATTTATGAAATGTATTGTAAAATTGTGTTTATAGTGGTTACATTAGCCAAGAAATATTAAATCTGAAAATGATATGTTTTAAGACAATCTAACAGTCATTTGGGAACTTATATTTTTACTTTATTTTGTCGTTGAGAAAACATTAAATGAAAGTATAACAAATATCCGCTGTTATTTTATATTTCACTCTGAACATCATTAAGGGAGAGAGCAAAATAATTGGTTACAACATTGGGAATATGAACACAAGAATACTTCCATGTGTCTCAATCGCAAATGAGCAAACAGGTTAAAATACTATTAAAGTTTTGGGAACCAGGTGTAGTTGTGTAATTCCAAAATAATTTAAAATTTTGAACAATTTATAGCGATTACTTCCCATAACTTGGAAATAGACATGCAGCCTGTTCTATTATGATTAGGACAGTGACATGGGAATTCACACATTTCGAGGAATAGACAATCAAATTTAAATCTTCTGTAATGTCAGAATCTTTGATGACAGCATGAGAACCAAGGCAAAGATATCATCCACAGAATGATGTTAAAAATTTGGCTTTCCAAATGCTCAGTGAAGTAATTAGCCAAAGTAAGTGAGATAGGAATGCCCATAGCTGTGTCTTATATTTGCTTATATAATTTATTCTGCCATGTGAAGTGTGTTCTGCATTGGTGATAAATTTAAACAGTTTTACAACGGTATCAGGAAAATCCTCTTGTAAAAACTGCGGAGTTTTTAGGAGTAGTATTTTGTAAATAGAGAAACCACAATTTAGCTGTCTAGAGAGCTTTGTTCACCGAGCATGCAAAAGTGCAAATTCAAGAAAACTTAAGTAATTAGGATGAATGCTTATGAAGGCATTCATGAGACAAGCGAGTGTGAGAATGACCAAGTGCAGAATCTAGTCTCTCAAGCAAAAACATTAAATAGAGTAGGCAATCAGGAAGTAAGAGTGTTAATCCTTATGTTAAATTATTGATTAGGCGACCATTATTGCTGTATTAAAAGTATTAATATGAATTTGTTCTCTGACCATGTTATAAATAGGATATAGCTTTCATGTAGGTTTCTTTCTTTTTTTTTTTTTTTTCACTAGAGGTCAGGTCACTAGAATAATGGTTGATCAAATTATTGTCACTTTGGCATACTGTTTGAAATATAATGTAGCTTGTCTTTGTGTGTCTATATGAGTATACTACACACACACACATATATATATACAAATTGCGACCTTAATATGAAGGTTTAAATATTTGGAAATTATTCTTAACATGATTGTAGTCTCAGTAATTTATCAATACAAATTCATGAATAAAATTGCTAATGTATTAAAGCAGTGAAACTTAAAAGTTGCCTTCACACCAATGACAAAAGTCTCCACAATAGTGAGGTCACCAAAACAACCTACTTTTGAGAGTATTAGGTGTAAATAAAATTTTCTGTCCACCTAGGTATTTGCTATGTTGGACAAATGGATGCTCAAGATAGATTTGTACAAAGAAACATATTGCACACGTGGAAAAAAAAGGCAAGAGTGCACAAATCTGGCCTAGCTTTTCCTACTACCATTGCATCAGGTGTTTCAGTATCTCACAAGAATGCCATATGTTGCATTCAACAGAAAGTTGCAAATTCAAAGAAGCTGCTGAAATGATATGTTGTCCAATACATTGCAACAGAAATAGTCCGTAATTTTAAAGCCACTGAGGTCAGGTACATAAAACCTAAGAAACTGCGAACTAGGTTATGGTAGAGCAATTTAATATAAGTTTTCAAAATTAAAATATTTTATTACTGATAACGTAGTGCATAGGAAACTTGATGAAATAAACAATTTTTACTTAGTACTTGCAGTTCATACTGGTAGTAATATTATAAACAATACCAAATAAAGAAGCTTAATATCAATATCAAGAATTTATAGAGAGATTTTTTTGTATAACACTAAATATAAGTCCAGTATTCTAAGGTTCACCATGATATAGAGGCTAATAGCAGGATGGAGAGATTCAGAATGTACAGAGCTAGTAGTTCTAAAAATTTGGCAGAAAAGAATGCCAAGTTTTTGTTGAGTCTGAGGAAGCTACTAATCTGATGTATATATGCCAGGAAATGATGCAGGTATATCAGTCAGAAAAGATACATAATTTCTGAGAAGACAGATCTAATCTGTGTATTCATTTCTGCATTATCAAGGATAAGCAGAGGCAAATTCTTCTTATTATCATTATATGGGTACCTCCATGGAGTCCAAAGACTCATCACAGAGGACCCAATCTATCATACCTCTCCTTGAACCCATTAACAGAAAAAGCACTCACAACGGACTCTGGCAACCCATTACATGAATTCACAACTCTCCAAACAAAAAAAATCTAGTCTTTACACCCCTACCAACCACAACTTTATTCAACTTCCAAGAATGACTCCTTGTTCTGGTCCCTCTAGCCAAGTGCTGAAACAGTTCCCCTGCATCTATCCTATAAAACCCTTTAAGCAACTTAATTGTTTCTATCATATCCCCTCTTTTTCTCCTGTCAACCAACTTCAGCAATCCACACATACACCCTCAATCTATCCTCATAGTGAACATTCCACAGGCCACTCACAATCTTGGTCAATCACCTCTGAATCCCCTGCATTGCTTTCCTCATCCCCAAGAAACCCAGGGGGGGGGGCAGACTTGAGCACAGTAATCCAGATGTGGGTGTATCAAGTCCTTATAAAGAGCAATGACAACTTCCTTATCTCTACTTGTTAATTTCTTCTTCAATACCCAAGTAATCTTATCGACTATCTTAGCAATATGTCCTCTAAACTTTAACTCTCTGTCTACCACCACCCCTAAATCTCTAGCTTCATCTATTTCCTGGAGTACATTGCCATCAATGTGATACATGGCTTGTAATCTATTTTCCCAAAATGTATAACTTTCCATTTCTACACATAAATTGATACCCCATTATCTTTTGCCCAATACTGACAGCCTATTTAAATTGTTCTGCAGGCTCTCTACATCACCTAGATTAACTATTACTCTACCTAATTTTGCACCATCAACAAACAACTGAATATTTCCTTTCAGGTTATTTCCTATGTCATTTATGGACAAATTAAACAGCAATGGTCCAAGCACTGAACCTTGCAGAACACCACTAGTCACCAGTTTTCGCCTCGATTCTGTCACTCCATATACAACGTTTTGATTGTCCAGAAGTGGCATGTCCATTCCCATTTGTTCTAATTTGTGTGACAGAGTTCCATGTGGTATTCTGTTAAATGTCTTTACAAAATCATCATGTAGCCATTTCCTTTATCCATCTTCATCAATCCTTCATCATAAATTTCCTTTATCAATCTAGTATAAAAAGTTAAATTACTAAGGCATGACCTACCCTTCACAATAGCCAAGTAGTCTTATGAGCAACCTTAGCAATATGTCTTCTAAACTTTAAATCTGTCTTCCACCACCCCTAAATCTATAGCTTCATCTATTTCCTGAAGTACAGTTCCATTAGTGTGGTATGTAGCTTGTAGCCTGTTTATCCCAAAATGCATAACTTTACATTTCTCCACATTAAACTGACACCCATTATCTTTTGTCCATAATCATCCTGCAAGTTATTTACATTCCTTTGATTAACTGAATATTTCCTTTTAGGTTATATCCTATATCATTTAGTGGTCTCAACACTGAACCTTGCGGCACACCACTAGTCACCTGTTTTTGCTTTGAATCTGCCTCCATATAGCACTTTGATGTCTACCCAGCAACCACCCTCTTATCAGTATAACCAGCATAATATCCTTCTCCATTTGTTTTAATTTCTGTGACGGAGTTCAATGTGGTGTAGCCATTTCCTTTATCCAACTTAGCAATTCTGTCTCCTTACTCTATTATAAACAGTTATTAAATTACTAAGGCATGACTGACCCTTCACAAAACTATGTTGCCCCTCATATAGTATTATATTTTTATCCACCCATTCTTGAATTCTCTTTTTTTTTGACCAATTTTTCCAGTACTTTTACCACCACGTCTGAGATACTGATTTGTCTCTAATATGTTACTGCAGTCTTAGAATACTTCCCTATGCAAGAAAATTATTTAGCCCTCCTTCCACTCTCTTGGAACTCTACCAGAGGCGAAACTTAAATTAAAAGGCCTAGTCAAAGGCATTGCCAGTTCCCTTGCGCATTCTCACAAAATCTTAGCTGATATCTCATCTAATCTCACACCAGTATTTACATTGAGATTCTGCAGTATCCTAAGAACTTACAATTCATCCACCTCTATTCCCATAATAGTGTCTGCCTTATATGTTAAAGCAGTAACCTCATTTGGATGATATACCCTTGCGAAGTGGTCACTTAGTTAATGAAGTATTTTATCTGCTTCTGTCTCCTTCTGCCCACTCATTAAGACTAATCTTCCATGGTCATTCTTCCTCTTACTTGCCACATAACGAAAGAACTCTGGGATTTCCTTTGGCCTGCTTGGCTAGATTCTTCTGATAATCTGATTTTGCCTTTCTTGCCTGAGCCTTGTATTACTTGAGTTTTCTAGTCACCTTTCTCTTTATATACCCTCCATGGCATTTTCTTCTTCTGCAGCTTATGCTTAATGATATTACTCATCAATCTAATTCCTATTTCATTAACCCTCCTTACCTTAGGTATACAAGGAAATATTGCTTCCTCTAGATGACCCTTTACTATCTCTCATGCACTACTAATCTCCTTACCCTGCTGTGCTTTATTCCATGTCACAAATTTAAGATTCTTCCTAAGCTTGTCTCAATCACCTATCTTGTAGTTCCACTTATACTGCCTTTTAACTGTCAGATTTTAGGGAAAGACAATGTATGCTAGAATATTAATTAATCTGTAATTAATGCTTTCTATGTAAAATGTACTAAGGATAGTGATCAGAACTTACTCCACCTTTACCATGAGTTGCCTCAGACCTGAAAATACTTCAGGTGCAAACTTGACTTACCTGTCTGTTTGCTTACTTGGGAAAAAGGATTAAAACCAAGTTTATAAAATTGCTTGGTATCTTTAACGTAATGCTTCCTGTATTTCGGTAATGTTGCATTACCATCTTCAGGGATCTAAAAATAATGATATGTGCATGCAGGCACTAACACTAAGCAAATATGGCTGAAGAAAATAACTGAAGTCATACAAATTAGTCACATTACATACAAATACATAGTCAAACATTTAGCCAAAGTGCTCACACATGGCAACACACCTTCACACACAAAAAATTCAGCTCGCTTTAATATAGAAAACCTCTCACTCCAACACACTGGCATACTGTAATGGTCAGTTTTGGTGGCTCCTCCTTATTCACCAATGGCCCACTCAAGGAAAATTCTACAAACAGATAGAGGGGGACAGCCATGGATTCTCCACTCTCTCTAACCCTGGTCAACTTCTTTATGGAAACCTTTCAAGAAAAAGCCTTAAACTCTGCCCCACAAAAACCTACTGTTTGGCTATGCTACATAGATTATGTGTTCGCTGTTTGGCCGCATACTCTGATTACATGCAAGCCTGATGGATCCCTGGCTTTGTCTGTTTACAGAAAACCTACACATATAGGTAGATACATTCACCAGTAATCACACCACCCCTCCTCCCAACAATATGGGATTTTAAAAACCCTATATAACAGGGCAAAATTAATCAGTTCAGATAACAATGCCCTAACTGCTGAACTTAACCATATTCTTAATACCTTCATAACCAATGGCTACCCCCCCAAAAAAAAAAAAAAATCCATAAAAATATTAAAACCAATTAAACACAATCCCTCCCTCTCCCATTTCATAACAGAGATTACTCTAAATCTATCACCATTACTTATATCCAGGGTATTTCTGAAAAGCTAACAGAAATCCTAAAAAAAAATATGACCTGACAACTTGTTACAAACCATATAAAAATTTGACATCTCTTATCTGCTCCACCAAAGACCAGCCACTTCCTCTAGACCTACCTGGAATATACTACCAGGTCCTCCCTTGTATTTGCAAACTGACCTACTATGGCCAAACAGGCAGGACAGCTAATATCAGGATATCTGAACATAAGGATCTGGTTCCACCAATACAGCAATCCAGGACTTGCTGATCATGCTTTTGGACACCCACCACAAAATGCGCTGAAAGAAAGTCACTTTACTACACCACAACAAGTTAAATATGAGAGATTATTCCTGGAATCAGCCTCATCTCTAAAAAAAAAAACTCCCCAAACCGCAACAAATTTGGATTCATGAGACTGCCCTAAATATGGAAAGCTTGCATTCTAAGAACATCAACCCAACAGCCAAGACAACCCATTTTACTCCACTAGGGGACATCTGTAGGACTCTAGGACTGACTTCAGGTGTTTTCTTCAGCCATATTTGTTTAGTGTTAGTGCCTGCATGCACATATCATTATTTTGTAATCCTTGAAGATGGTAATGTAACATTACTGAAATATAGGAAGTATTAATTAAAGATTTTAATTAATATTCTAGTATACGGTTTCTTTCCCTAAAATCTGATAGTTATGTATTACCAATGTATAAGTTTATTTACAAGAATACCCCCCCTTCTTGACAAAATATTCCTCAAGTTTTACAATCTCCCAAGTCAAGACTGCATGTCACTTTCACGAATCTGAAGCAATGTGGTCAACTTGGTTATGGATAGTTCTTCAAATCCTATGACCAGGTCCAATACTGTCCTACCCCTAGTCTCCTTCATCACCTGCTGCCTTAAGTAATTATCTCTTAGCAGGTGTGTAAGTTCTATGTGTCCTTCCTGCCATGAATCTTTCTTCCTTCCAGTCTATATCTCCATAGCTGAAGTCCCCCTTAATAATCACTCGACCTGCACTCGTATTAATTTGGCACTGCATGTCTTTCAAATCATCTGTGGAACTTATTGACTGTAGCAACAGCCAACTGTATATTTTGTCTTACTGGCCTTATTTTCATACCAGGCTGCTTGAATTGAACATTCACCCTCCTGCCTATGTCCTGTTCTTTTTTGATCAGTTCATCTGCTGTCATCAGAAGTACCCCTTCCTCCATCCTATCTTCTCTTCTTCCCTGAAAATACTAAACCTTTCACATTCTATCCCTGTAACTACATCATCTGCTGTTAGCCAAGTCTCACTAATGCCTATAACTTTTGAGGTTATAGACATTAGTGAGACTTGCCAAAAATTCCTCCCTTTTGTTCCTGATACTTCCAGCATTAGTATATAGAAACTGCATCATCCTTTTAGGCCCCCACCCACCTTTACTGTCTGAATTGACTACCCTATTCAATATTTTGACTTGAAAGACTAGATTCCTAACTTGACCATTCTCATACTCACTTGCTTCATGGGTGCCTTCAGATATAGACCCATACGTATAGACCCATTGGCTATCAACGCTCTTCTCCTCAGTTCGCCTGCATTATAGCGTACTAGGAGATTTACAATCTTCAAATTGAGATCTTTTTGGATGAATAATGGGGATTCCTGTTTTGAGAGCATTAAAGGTAGCTAGATTATATTGTCTCCAAAGAATGGCATGGACTTGGTTTAAAGCATAGCTTATTATTGATTCTGAGGTTTGGGTTATTTTAACTACTCAAAAGTGAGAGAGAGAAAATAGGTCCCTGAGGATATATTTTATCTTCATGGAAGCAGTGGCCTGACCATGGAAAGGAAGAGTCTTTTGGGTCATTACACTTGGTGCTGTGGCCTGCTTTACAGAAGTTTGAAACACTCATAAAATTATGGTCTGTAACACTAAGAGGACAGTTCACTGTAAGGTGAATCAGTTAAGATTGGGGCATTGTGAGTGTGAAGAAGTTTATCTAATATTTCTAATAAGCAATTATTAGGTGGATGATTTGCATTAGATCATTGCTTACAAACAGATTCCTCCACATTCTCTTCCAGGTTGATTTATGGTTATGAAAAAAAGGAAACCACTTGAAGTTCTTGACAAATTCAAGAGAGATCCTAAGATGATCACTGTTTGGGTAGCTAGAGTTGATAGTCAAACTTCAGAGATGAAAAGTCAGAGTGGTCAGAATGATTTGCAGATGTTGATAAAGACATTAGATAAATGCAACTGAATGGGACAAGGAAACTCTTACCCAGAGAAGGGAAGAGAAGAAGAAAAACAGGATTCTACACCTGGCATTCTCTAGCATGAGACATTAGATTAGATTAGATTAGATTGCACAAAGGCACGTGCTACTCTGTTGGTAGGAAGAATCATACAATATGTCATTTGGACATTCACAATGTACAGAGTTTGATATTTGAGATTCATTTGGAAATAATCACCTTAAGATATCTTTGTGGTTATGTATGTCATTTGCATTTGTGATTCCTTGATTATGAAAGTTAGATTTTTTTATGTCATTTTTCTGATAGAGTGGCTTTTTTTTTCAAACTGTGACAGTGATTGTTTCTTATTCTTTTCATGGCTCATTTTAATGAATAGCTAAAGGGACATGCAGTGAGAGGATGTAATCTTCTCACTGCATCAAGTCCAAGATTAGACTTGATGTCCTAATCTAATCAAGATTAGGACATCAAGTCTAATCTTGACTTCGTGTTCAAACTTCTTGCCATATAATGGCTTTGGTAGTTCAACCCCCTATATTCAGGCTTTTTCTGCCAAGAAATGTATGATCTGATCAAGCCACATTGCAGCTGAATTGGATGATTCAACTGCCAAAGATTCCTACTCCCCAGGCTCTTTGCTTTCACTCATATTTCTATGCATTAACGATGTGCAATCACTAAACTCAAATCTTATCCATAGTTATTTCTTTCCTCATTTGACAAACCTTGCACACAGTCAAAGGAAACAAACTTGAAGATCTTCCATAACTGATGTCTGAAACACTGATATCCTTATCATATTCTTAAGGATGGGGTGAAGCTAATCTCACAGATGTCAACACTACCAAAACATAGTCCTGTCTTATTCCTTATAAGAAGGATCTTACTTCCCTGTATAATGTTTAGATCTATAGTTAAAAGCAGATTTCTTTATCAGGATGACTTTTGACTCTTAACATTTTTTTTAGTTTTTTCTTTTTAAAAATGAATCCCAAGCAGAAAAGGTTGAAAACCAATAGCATATCAATACTGTGGTTGAACCGAAAGCTTACATAACCTGGAAATCATGCTTAGAGACCAAACATGAACCCTTCTTATATAAGCTTTACTGTATGATCCTAGTAGGTATTGATCCTTTACTGTACAATCTTTACTGTAAAGAAAACTTGTGACTCCACTTACAAAGGATAGCTGCAGACCATAAGATGGTTGCTTGGTAGGGAGGCTTCTGTGACAGATCTCATTGGAGATCACCATTGAATTGATGGGACTAACTTCAGATTGGGAAGAAGTTAGCTGTTGATGACCTTCTCCATTATTTTTGAGAGGATTGATATGATGTCAATAAGATGATAATTTGATAGTGATTGTCTCCTTTTTTAGGGATTAGCTCTGTCTCACTCTCTCTCTCTCTTTATATGTGTGTGTACACACACAGTCCCTGGGTTACGGACAAAATACATTCCTGAGAACGTCTTTAGGTCGGATTTGTATGCAACTCAGAAGAATCCTGATGAACAGCGCATGCACGGTAATAATAATATAATGTGGCAATAATAATACAGTGTAATACTGTAATAATAATAATACCACTGTACTATAATAATAAGTTACAGAAACTGTTGTGTTCTTTCTTTTAATTCAAACAAACTCATACAAAAAGTTTAGATATGAGAAATTTCAAAAAAAATATTAAAGGTTAACACTTACCTAATGTTGCATCAATGTCTTGCTTACTGGAAGAGGTATTTTTGAGGCAAGAAGGAAGGCTAGCATTAATTGGAAGATGATGATGATGGAGTGGGTGCTGGAGAATCAGGATCAGATTCTGGTGCTAGAAAGGATGGACCAGGTGCTGGAGAATCATGATTTGATTCTATTGCTGGAGGAGGGGAGCTTACAACTGGAGTCAGTTTCTTGAAAAAAATGTGTCTAGGTTTGTTTCCACAGCCTTTTTCTTTTCTTTTTTTCATCATAAATGGCCTTGTAGCAGCTGATGTTCTCGTTAATTTCTAGGTAAACCTTTGTAAACCGTTCAATGTTAGGATCTTGCTCCTCAAGCTTAGCAAATCCTGCTTCAATGAGATGAAAGCCTTCAGCTAAATCTTTTGTTGTAAACTTTCTTGGCTCCTCTGATTCTTTGTGTTCTTGTGTTTTAATCAGCTGCTTCTCTATCTCCATAAGATCTTCTTTGGTTAATTCTTGTGAATGGGACTAATAAGTCAGTGACATAATTTTCATTGATGTCCAGTTGTAGTGCATTGCTACCATCTCACAGCTTTTCTGGCTTTGGCAATGTCTTCTTCTGTGAAGCCACAAAAACACAGTTTGTTCCACACCCCCTTTCATTGTTGATTGCTTCACTTCCTCCCAAAAATCAGCAGATTATAATATCTATGATGGCATCATAGATGTTATAATTCTTCTAGAACTCTCAAGGTCATCACATCGTCTTCCTTAGCCCTGACTCTTGTGGAATGTATACAATGTAAGTATAAGCCCTAAATGCAGAAATGACCCTGGTCCATTGGCTGTAGTAACTGTGTAGTGTTGAGTGAGTTTGTTTACATGCATGGAAGAAACTTGTTCCAGAATTATTAATTTAATTATTAATTATGAGGAGACTTGGGAACCTGTTTGTAAGTATGGAATGCCATAAGTCAGGTTGTCTGTAACCTGGGGACTGCCTGTATATATGTGTATATATATGTATGTATGTGTATTGGGCCTGTTTCCATTACTGTTGAGTACATGTCAGAAGAATATTACAGCTTGAGTGTTGTATGGACATTAATTCTAGATCACCAATTTAATTTTGAGCACGGTGATTGGGGGGGTGATTAATATAATTTGGATGAGAAGACATAGGCATACTGATTAATGAAAAATTTTCTGTCTTTCAGTTAAAAGATCAGAGGAGATATGGCATGAGCTGCTTGTGGGTATCATGGGAGGTGATTTTCTTAGATGTCTGTACAAGAGACTGATGTAAAGAGGTCAGCCTTATTGTTAGTTGATGTTAGCAGTGGGAAGAGGTGGAAAAACAAAAGTTGCATCTAGTAGCCTTAGTAGGAAACTAGAAGGCTTAATTCCCATTTGAACAGGAAGCACATTTTTTGCATTTCATCCTTTCAGAGTCGGGATTGAATTTGTTGATCTTTTTAACCAATGTTGAGGACTGTAGTGCAGGCTGAGTACATGCCAGAAGTTAAAATGGGTTTTGATTTGAGTCACTAAAATAGCTTTTTTGGATTACTTTGGCACACTTGTTGGAGATCAAGAATTGTATATTAGTCTTAGGTTTGTGTGGAGGTGGGGATTAAGGTACTTATTCTAGGAAGGATTATTTCAGTTATTTGGTTGAAGATAATGTTTGAATCATTTGATGCAAAAAGAGTAATTAGACTATGGAAAAGGGCTTACCTTTTATTATAGCTGTAGTGGTACAGAACACGAGCTGAGATTATGTGGATGAAGTTGATCTGTAGAAAAGGAAATTTGGATAAGGTTGCAGATTTACCAAGAACAGAGGTGACATCTGTAGTATATTTGGAGAGTGAGTTGGTTTAGAAAAGGTCCCATATATTGGATGAATGATGAGAATTTAATACAGTCCTGACACTAATAATGTATTACACCATAGGTTTATAAATTTTGTGGAATCTTGTTAAGAAAAATAAATAAAAAAATCCACTGTTCTTATTTTAGAAAGACAATTCATTAGTTCGTTACTACAGCAAGTACTTCAGCAGCTCTCTTTTTGCTTGATCCGTGAAGTTATAAAACAAGTTATTTTGAATATTACAAGCTTCACTTCAGTGATGTTATTATTTTGGTTATTACATTGTTCTTCACATAAATGATCAAAGATATTTTGATATTATATTGGAATTGGTTTAGCAGTAATGGTACTAAATAAGTTTCTCTACATGGAATATCAAATCTGAGAAATGTGCATGCGATTCATGCACGGTGAATGGTGGATAGTTGCAGTGGGCAGGAGTTCTTGAAGATGTCAATCAGAAATCTGTAAGATATAAGGGATCATTTTTGAAAATTATGGAGACAACTACCGTGTTTGAATAAAAACTTTAGTTTAATATAACTAAAATCTACATTTGACATTTCGACCTTTATGTCAAGGTCATCTTCTGGAGCATACACACTATATACAGAGGACAAGCTACACTACAATCTAACTGGTTTGTTAAAGTTACTGACCAACCGCTATAACAATTGTTGGCCTGACTCTGGTGGGAAAAAAAAAATATATCAACACTAGAGACCTATTATTAGTATTATCTGTTGGTTGTAGAATTACATTGGGCGCAACAGCAAGTCTATGTATGTGTGTGTGTGTATATATATATATATATATATATTTACAATATGATTATACATGTGTATTCCACCAGTTGGTATTGAATTGTTTCTAATACTAGTTGGAGGTTGGCTAGAGTCCTGACTTAAGCTGGATCTTATATATTAGGTAAGCTGAATGTGTGCCATCCAGATCCTTGGAATTTTCATGCCATCTTTGTTGTTGATATTTGGGTGGTTTATCAGAATTTTGCAGGTTTCCTTAAATTTCCTTTCATACCAAGTTTTTGTATGGGGCAAAGAGCAGTTGCTTTTCCAGTTGATTTGGTGTAAGGTGTTGAGCGAGATCTGAGAGGCCTGCTTCACCATAATGGTTATATTTAATGTGTCTTATGTGTTCTTTCTTACATATAGGGATTGCACGCCCTGTTTCACCAATGTACGGTAAGTTACAGGTGCAGTGGGTGCAATAGACTCCAGGATGTGCCAATGGGAGGAGAGCATCCTTAGAGGAGTTGAATATGGTTTTAAGTTTAGTAGGTGGCTTAAAGGTGGCATTGAGGTTATAATGTTGTAGGAGTCTGTTGATTTTTTCTGATAATCTTTTAATGTATGGGATGGCTATGGTTTTACTGTAATCTAGATTCTTTTTTGTTGATGTTTTATTAATAGTATTTTTGTTATAGCCATTATTTATGAATGTGTCGCTGATGATTTTTAGTTGTTGTTTCAGGGCTTGCTGGTTAGAGCAAATTGTTGTAGCTCTGTTTTTAAGGATGTTAATGACTCCATATTTTTGTGATGGGTGGTGGTGGTATGAATTAGCATGTATGTATTGGCCCATGTGTGTCGGTTTTCGGCAAACAGTGAAGGATAGACTGCCTGAAGGAAGACGTGTGACTAGCATGTCTAGGAACTGGAACGAGTTTTGACTTTCGATTTTGATGGTAAATTGTATGCGTTCGTGTTGTTTGTTCAGGTGTCTAAGGAATGTGTTTAGCGTTTGTCACCCATGCGGCGCCAGATAGCGGACACATCGTCAACGTATCTAAGCCAGACTGTCGGTCTTAGCGTGGCGGAATCAAGAGCCCTTTGCTCAAAAGTTTCCATGTAGAAGTTAGCGATTGGGGGGGTAGTGGTGAGCCCATGACTGTACCTTCGTTTTGTAGGTAAAATTTGTTTTGCCACACGAAGTAACTGGACTGTAGTACGTGGGCAAAGAGGGCCAGTAACTTCAACAAACCAGTTAGATTGTAGTGTTGCTTGTTCTCTGTATATAATGTGTATGCTCCAGAAGATGACCTTGACATAAAGGTCGAAACGTCAAATGTAGATTTTAGTTATATTAAACTAAAGTTTTTATTCAAACACGGTAATTGTCTCCATAATTTTCAAAAATGTATTCGGATCACCGTGTAAGCCTAAAAGAAAGGATTCAGGTTATCCATGGAAATGATACCCACAAGTGCTGCAATCGGTACAGTAAGTTAAAGATACGTATTTCCCTCTTGATCAATCAGCTGGTCTTTTTCCTTATTCCTATCTGCATCAAGCTGAAAAAGAATTTACGTTCGCTAAAGCACTCCGTATATATGACCGCACAGAAAAAGCAATGCTTAGAGAACAGATCCAAACAGCCTGCCAAAACCTAGCAATAATTCAAAATCTGGTTTCAAAATTGCAATCTGAACTATCGAGCTATATAAATCCAGACATTCTACAAGTACTTAGAATTACTGACAATTCGGCCAAATATATCCTGGAAAAGAATAAAGAAAAACTCAAGACCAAATTTCACAGTTTGAAACAACGATGAAATATGGTGGCCAATCAGGAAACCTCCTCCCCGGCAAACACCAACAATGAGCAACAAACAAGGGAGACAAGGAGCGACCAACCCCCAGCAAGCAAGAACCATGTGATCAAGCCACACCTTAAACAGCAGCGAACTTACGCTACTGGATAAAGGACTTAACTATGCAATAGTACCTAAAAAGGTAAACAAATTGGATTTTATCTACCACATAGAAAGAGACATCAGGTCCTTATCCAACAGTATAGCCGATAAAATATGATTAGAAACTACTAATGTTCTGAACAATAAGAAAACCATACAGAACAATCTCATAAAAACGGAACTAGCAGCAATTAAGTCATTAAAAGCTAACCAAGACATAATAATAACGAAATCGGATAAAGGCAATGCCACTGTCGTCCTTGACAGGTCAACATACATACTTCAGATGAACCAACTAGTAGCAGATAACAACATATATAAGCTGGTAAACTATAACCCAACAAACAGGATAAAGGATAAAACAGAGAAACTACTCAAGTCTGTCACTTCTTGGCTACCGGACACGGTTAAAAACACTCAAACCCCACTATTCCCCCCCCCCCCCCCCCCAGAATATATGGAGTCCTGAAAATACACAAATAAAATGTGCCGCTACGACCGATTGTGGAAGGAATATACAGCCCTAATTATCACTTAGCCAAGAAATTAGCGTCAACACTCAAGGAGTTGGTAGGTCATTCCCCCCCCTCCTACATAAAGAACACACAACACCTTATAAACAAAATTAAAAACATAACACTCGACAAAGACGACTTATTAGTCAGTTTTGACATTTCTGCCTTTTTCGCAATGTTCCCATCAATGACACAATTCTCTTACTACAGAACACATTTCTGCCCGACATTACAGCCCTCTTTGCCCACATACTACAGTCCAGTTACTTCGTGTGGCAAAACAAATTTTACCTACAAAAAAGAAGGTACAGCCATGGGCTCACTGCTATCCCCCCCCCCAATCGCTAACTTCTACATCATGGAAACTTTTGAGCAAAGGGCTCTTGATTCCGCCACGCTAAGACCAACAGTCTGGCTTAGATACGTTGACGATGTGTTCACTATCTGGCTGCACGGGCGACAAACGCTAAACACATTCCTTAGCCACCTGAACAAACAACACAAATGCATACAATTTACCATCAAAATCGAAAATCAAAACTCGCTCCAGTTCCCAGACACACTAGTCGCACGTCTTCCTTCAGGCAGTCTATCCTTCATGGTTTACCGAAAACAGACATACACGAGCCAATACATACATGCTAATTCATACCACCACCCATCACAAAAATGTGGAGTCATTAACACCCTTAGAAACAGAGCTACAACAATTTGCTCTAACCAGCAAGCCCTGAAACAACAACTAAAAATCATCAGCGACACATTCATAAATAATCGCTATAACAAAAATACTATTAATAAAACATCAACAAAAAAGAATCTAGATTACAGTAAAACCATAGCCATCCCATACATTAAAGGATTATCAGAAAAATTCAACAGAACCCAGAACATTATAACCTCAATGTCACCTACTATACTTAAAACCATATTCAACTCCTCTAAGGATCCTCTCCTCCCATTGGCACATCCTGGAGTCTATTTGCATCCACTTACACCTGTGCATCCACTTACACATGCACCTGTAACTTACCGTACATTGGTGAAACAGGACGTACAATCGCTATACGTAAGAAAGAACACATAAGTCACATTAAATATAACCATTATGGTGAAGCATGCCTCTCAGATCACACACTCAACACCTTACACCAAATCAACTAGAAAAGCACCTGCTCATTACACCATACAAAAACCTAGTATGAAAGGAAATTTAAGGAATAAGACTTTTTTAAATAACGAAACCTGTGGTGCGATCATAATTAAAACAAACACACGTATTAACCACAGTGAAAATTATTTAATTGTAAATATTTCATTCTAAGTATCTTAGGACATCATCAGTACAGTAGTTTAAAACAATAATAGGAATAACATACAGTTAGGGCATTATAATAGATTTAGTTTAATCCTTTATCCCAGTGAGAGCAAACAAAGTTTGCGCCTGAAAATATCTTCAGGACTAAATATAGTGTTGTACTATCTTATCCAGTAAGTAGTGCAACACCAAGGCAACTCGTGGCAAAGGTGGAGCAAGCTACCAGGCACTTCTAACCCAGTATCTCCCATAATGCAAAACACATTTCCTATGTGGATATGTATACTGTTATGCATTAAAGGGATTGGCCATCTACCCAGACTAGTTTCGACCTTTATTGAGGTCTCTTCAGTGGGAGCCAGGCCCAGAGCTGGAGATACCAGGCAGAAGCAGTAGCAAGTCATCTGTGCCTATGGGAGTTGCCAAAAGGTTTATCACCTTTTTTAAAAAAATTTTCAACATACAGTTAGGGCACTTGATTACAATGGAATCTCGTTAAACGTGCATAACGTGTTACAGAAGTAAAAAAATAATAATAATTAATTATTTAACACAATTTTGTATAACAATTTCCCATACTTTAGGAAAATAGTAAGAACGTCATTGTGGTTTAAGTTTGGTCTGTGTAGTAGGGCTTCAGAACTTTTTTTGTATAAATGTTCATGTTTATATAAAGATCTATGTAAAAGTTTAGACTTTTCCCAATGGATCCTATGGTTTGGATTTTCAATTCCGTGTTGAGAGAGGCCAGATTTCTGCGGTTTAAAAAGACGAATGTGGTCTTGATGTTCTGAGATGCGTTTCTGAACAGATCTACCTGTCTGTCCAAAGTAAGACAATTTGCATGAGCATGGAATCTCATAAACGTCAGTCAACATCAAAGGTGAGAGTTTGTCCTTAGCAGAAGGTAACAAGTTGTAAATTTGGTTGATAGGTTTGTAAGTAGTGGCAAAATTGTATTTCTTCATCATTTTAGAAAGACGTTCGGTGATGCCTTTGACGTTTATTAAAAATGTTAATATCTCTTTTGTGTTTCTTAAACTGTTTAATATGAATCACTGGTTAAAAATGGGTTATTTATTTGAAATGCACAATAGAAGATAGTGAAAAAAATGAAAATGATTGTGGTAAAAAGTGCATGAAGTATCAGGAGCAAATATTTTTAATGAAAGTAGCAAGTGCAAATCATCTGTAAATTTATTAAAATTAGAGTAAATTACAAAAAAAAAGTGAAAAAAAGTCCTTAAGTAAGATGAAGATTACTAAAAATTTGGATTTTCAAAGACTGATAATCAAGAAGAGCCTATTCCACTATGTGTCAATTGATACGAAACTCCCACAAATGAAAGTATATGAAAAACTGTCCAACCTAAACTGCCATTTCAAGACAAAACAAAGAATACTGGGAAATACCTGGGGAATTTTTTGAAAATAGACACAAATACTTTAAAAAAATTTCCCCAAAAATAATATATTGGTATGATAGGAGTTCAAAATATGAAAGTTTTGGAAGCTTCGTATTGTGTGGCATTCTTAATATCGAAATCTGGAGCAGCTGAAATGATTGGTGAAACATTAGTAAAACCTGTAGCCAAAATAATGGTGCAAGTGACGATCAAAGATAAGGCAAGCAAAATTGTAGATTGTATTACCCTTTCAAATAACACTGTTCATTATCAAATCACAGAAATGGCTGAAAATGTAAAGCAAATGTTATTGCCATGTATCCAACAGAACTACTATTATATTAGCACTGCAGGCTGATGAGTGCACTGGTATTATGAATTTTGTAAATTTTTTAGTGTTTGTCAGATATGAGATAAGTAAAGAAGTACATGGTGATCGTTTATTTTATTAATGTAAACCAAAAGGTCATATAACTATGGAAGCTAAAGTTGTGGACTGTTTTATTCAATCAATCAATAAATAAATTGGATTGGAGTTGATATATTGGAATAAGCACTGATGGAACCAAAGCTGTGATTGGGGGGGGGGGGGGTTCATTGCACATTATTCAAGCTGTTTTGCCAGAAGCTAAATCAACAGATTATTGTTTATGTAGAGAAGCACTCATTGCTCATAATAATCATGTGGAAAGTGGGGGGGGTGCTGGGTGGAGATGTTAAAAAATTCTAAATTTTGTGAGAGGCTTCCCTTTGAATGTGGACTTTTATATTTTCACCTGTGTGATGGATTTCTCGAGTCCAACGTCAGTTGATTTGGGCACTTAGATTAGTTAAAAGAAACTAAAGAGCCAATTCCTTAATTAATTCCCCAAGCAATTTATAGTGTCAGCGCAGTTAGCTGAGTGGCTATGTTCCTCACAACCATATGCCTGGGAAAGGAGTTCCCTGGGTTTGATTCCCCGTTGTTGATGTAAGGAGCTTAGGATCTTTCTCAGGTGTAGCTGAATTAGCCGGTCTTGGGCTTGGACTGAAGGGTTTTTCCCCCTACAAGCAGGCAAACCAACCTTGAGAACTCAACGCTTCTACAGACATAGGATATACCAGGAAGTATAGGGCTAACCACCTTATCTTTGAGTACAGCTGCAGTTAAATCAGTAGAAAAACTCTCGACACCGCAAGGTAAAAGAGAGAAGACCTGCTTGATGAAATGGTCAGTGACCACACTGAGCTTCTTTTTCACACAAAAGTGCATTGGCTTTCACATGAGAAAATCCCTAAAAATGATTGTTTGAACTTCAAACTGAAAGTTTGTGAAACACTCTTTTGTTAATGAACAGCCCTTGACAAATCTGTTCAACATGAACCTGCAACACGTCAAGTAGTCCCCAAGAGCGGAAAGTGGCCAAAATTGATTCACTTCGCTGTAGGGGGGATGGGGATAAGATGGATGCTACAAATTACAGGCCAGTTTTTGTGTCTGAAGTTAAGCTGTTGGAGAAGTTTGTTTGGCCTAGGATTGGGAACATAGTATTCCCAGTTGTGGTCAACAATGAGAGGTCATGTTTTATAGTTGTCGTAGATAAGCAATCTGCTTATGTACTATGACAAGGTAATGGATTTGCTGGATAAGAGAGATGCATATACCATGGTATACTTCGATTTTTAAAAGGCCTTTATTAGCTTGCCACATGACAAGCTGGTAACTAAATTGAAACGGATGGGATTGGATAACAGACTAGTGAGTTGGATAGCTAATTGGCTTTCATGTATCAACAGGTTGTGTATTGGTTGGTGGGGGTAATATTGCAGAAGAGGAAATTCACTAGCAGAGTACTGTAGGAATCTTTCTTGAGGTCATTATTGTTTAACCTATTATGTTAATGATATTAGGATATGCTGTCATTTGCCAATGGTGCAAAGTTGGGAAGAACTGTGGTAGCAGAATTGTGACTTTGTAGGAGGATCTCAGTAGACTGTGTGAGTGGACAAGTGAGTTTAGCTGTTATTTAATGTTATGAAGTGCAAGATCTTGAAATTTGGTACACAGGGAAATTATGAAGGAGGTGAAGAGATGATAGACATGGAAGTGATGGCAGACAGAGACTTGAAGCTTAGTTGTCATTGCTAAAATTGTGGGAACATCACAATGGATTATAGCAATGATAAGTAGGACCTTGACATTTAGGAGCAAAGAGGTAATAGTTTCCTTGTATAAGGCTTTGATCAACCCATATGAATCTGGTTTTTAAGCAGATGAGGATATATTAGAGATTCCAGAGAAGGTTCACTAAGCCGGTTTCAGGTCTGTGGAATGAGAGAAATGAGGACAGATTGAGGGAATGCAACTTGCAGGACCTTGTGAATTTATGAAGGGGCATGGGATATGATCAAGACATATAACTAGGTGAGTGGTTATTATCAGTTTAATGTGGAAGGGGTTTTTCATAGAGTAGAGGGAGATGGGGGGGGTGGAACAATAGGCCATCCTTGGAAAGATGGCCTATATAGTGTTCCATATAAGGAACGTGTGAGAAACTGTGAATGGGTGCACTTTGATTTTGTTGCATGAGATGGTAGAGAATGAAAAGACCCTGTGGTGAGTCTTAATCATGAAGAGACTCCACAAAGGTCAAAGTCTGATGTGAATAATAATAATAATACCTTTAGTGTATGGTATTTAGATATATATATAGGTACACTGCCAATTTTCTTGCAACAAATGGTCTGGTGCCTTCTTTAGTTAGAACAAAATTTACAAGAATACTTGAAACCCTCGCAATAACCTTACTAATTCACTGGGCTGCCATAGGTGGTACATTGCGTATGTGCACACTTGCTTAATTAATTATATCTGCATTTGATTTTGAGTGATTCTTAGCTTATTTTGCATATATTTAGCTCTAGCCAGAGATTCTAAGGAAGGAACAGTTTACAGTGGTAGTGATGTCAAGCATAGGCACAAGTCCTTAGCTACTTGCACTATATCACATATTAATGAATTCCATTTAATCTCTTAATTCACGTTTAATTTATATTTATTGTTTAAGTTTCTAGTAGTGTAAAGTGTTTTTGAGAGATGGGAGAGATATAATCAATGGGTCAGAGATGTACTGGTGAATTATTATTATGTGACCTCCATTGTGCTGGCAAAATGGCCAATCCAGCAAGACAATTGAACTGAGGGTGCTGGAACATCAGTGATGTACCTCTGTGGGTAAATAAAAAGCTGGTGGCCATAGTATATAATGTTATAGTGTATTGGAATTCTGTCTCATATTTTTGGTCAAGTATGATATATTGTTTCTTACATTCTTGTTTTTGACTGAGGTTGCCCTTTTTCTTCCAGAAGTATTCATATGTCCTTGCCATTATCCTGGATATTTTCTACCTGCCTAATGTTTGTTACTTAATTTATTAATTTTTCAAAGGACTCACTGCAGACCTACAGAATATCCTTTTTAGTTGGTTTTAAATTAACCTTATGATCTTCTTTTGTGGTGCAATTCTTCCAATGCCCTGTTGTTGTGTCCCATTTTACGATTTTTATTCTATCTAGTTATTTCCCCTTTATCTATGTTCAACTATTATCTATGCACGAGATATCACCAAAATTTTTACTAATACTTAAGTTAATTCTCCCTTTAGTATCCCTAATATTTGTATTATGCTGCGCCTTTTGGGACATTTAGTTTAAGATATTATATACAAAAACAAGGAGAAAGAACTAAAATATGTCTGAAAGTGAAACTATGTTGCAGTCGTGACACTTTATCTCGTTTCTTAACACATTAATTTCCCGCGTGATTAGGTTCGTAATTTTTCAAGTGGTGCATTGGACAGCAATTTCAGACAACTGTTTTATCATTGGACAAAAGGTTTATTAAATTCCTTAACATGGTACAATCCAAATATTAGTTATTTCTCAATTCAATGCTATACTAAATATTTACAAACTAACATTAGCTTATCACAAATAATTAAGCTATGATCCTATAATAGGTATTACGATCATGCCGCCATACACATTCAACACATAAATTCATTTGACACGGACATATAAGATTAATTCACACTATTTAACTATCCAAACTTAAGTAGATTAACTAAACCATTTACTGCACTGACACATAACTATGACATTTAAACTTTCTTATACAATATATTAGACATGCAAAATTCTCAGGACACTTAATTACTCATATAATATTAACATTGGTAAGCTTACTTTCATTATATTTTGTCATATACTAAAGTCCTAGTATTGTTTTCTTGGTCACTTCAACAGTTCAGTATTAGAATAATGATAACTAATACAGATGAATCTTAGTTAACTCGAGATATATTTTACAGTACCTTTCTTTCTTGAACTTTCCATATGGGCCTCTACCTTTTTCTGATCGAACTATCTTGGTATAACTTCTCCGATAATCTGTTTCTCCTACGTTCCTTTTGGAATTGAGCTATGCTTATGCAGTCTTAACCTCTCGTAACTTAGGACACATTTTGAATCATCTATATAACGGCTGTACAACTCGCGACATGGACATAGATTTCTTTACTTCTTTCCCTTTCTCGTAGTTGACACTGGAGTTGAAACACAAAGAATATGCTTTCTTTTCTTTGACTATAGGGGTTATATCTCACGACGGAGATATAACCCCTATCTCGCCACTCAGGAAAACACCGTGAAATCCATACGAAAGAGCTCGCGAAGAACTCTCCTGGAACAGAACCAAAACCAAAAGCCAAAAAGAGTCTCCAAAAAAGCCTCATGGGGGGGGGGGGGTCCTAACCCTTTTATACCCTCTCTCCTAACGGCACCTTCTCTAGCTTCTTTTCTCCCCCCCCCCTCCTTGACTTGTTTTCACCAACCAATTAGGGTGGCATTTTTCTGCCAAACGTCCTTTGATCGGCGAGCCCATAACGAAGTCTCAATCCGGGAATTGACCCTAAGCGATTTTCTGTTGTTTTTCTTGTGCTAGCCTCTAACTTAATCCCCTTTCCAAAATTTCTCTATGAATTCACTTAATATTTAATTCTCTAGCCTCTCACATACCATCTCTTATGACTAATCCTTTTCTGCCTTATTTAGTTAAATTTTCTCTTTTATATCATATTACAACATTAATATATTATTTCTTTTTGTTAGTTAGTTCAACCAAACACCTTTATATTTTATTGGATGCAAGGATATTTCTTTTTCTTTTAAATAATTCATCTTTTAGCTTTAATGCAGGGTTTTTAATTTATTTGCTCTTCATGTTACACCATGATAACGGAGAATTTTACATTCTTAAGATATCAGGGTGTAACACTATGCTTCTTAGACTTCAGACCATCATCACTGTCATGATATTTCCTTTCTGGATTCATTTAACAATTAGCCTGTAATTTTGTTTAGTGACTTACACACTGTAACCTACCTATGTTTTTTCTGATAAGAGACCGATTTACTAGCCACTGACTTATGTCATTCTCATTTCACGATTGTTTCTTTATTTTTGTGTGTTTACCATTGAATTTCTTATTTTTCTTGTTTTTTCACATATTTCTCTATCTGAGTCAGTTTTTTTTTCTTCTTATTTTGCCGGTAATCAATCACTGTTTGATTGATCAAATTTTTTCACTTTTCCATCCTTAATATTTCTATACCTGAGTCTGTGAACAGTGAAGCAAACAAGAAAAGTCATCAGTGATATCACATGGAGATATCAATTATCAATGATAATTGATATTTCCATGTGACTATATGCTCATTCATATTTTGGTTATTTGGTTATGACAACTCTATCTTTAGAAGAAATCTGTTAGATATTTGCCATTATTATTAGCCTATATATTGCAGCATTATAGATCTCTGAAATATAATGAAACTTAAATTACTACAATATTAAGAAAATACAAGGCATGATCTGAAAGTTCTCAGGCTGCATTTCTAAAACATTTAGAAATGTTTTGAAATAGGATGTTAAGTATATTATGCATGAGTCATTCTCACAGTGCTCACTTGTTATTGCTTTTGCATTTTATTGTTTTCTACTCTACAGAGGTGTAAAATGCACCCATTAATTGGGGTGCATTTTGACTAGTAGAAATTTATCTATATATATATATATATATATATATATATATATATATATATTTTTTTTTTTTTTTTTTTGTATTTTAAAAATTATTATTACTGAAATGCTGAAACCTCCCTAAACGTGGAAATTTTTTTAAGCCACTTTAGTCTTCCAATAAATCGGGCAGTGTTCTCACACTGGGGGAGGAAATTCATCTCCCACCTAAAGACAATTACAAACATCAATGCTCAGGGCAGGATTCCAACCCACAGCCTGTTGGTTAGAGAGTGGATATTCTAATCAGGAGACACTTCACCAAAATCAGATCTGTTCTGAAGACCCGAGATTTATTTTTTTATTTTTATTTTTTAAATCAAGAATGGCTTATCATTGATAAAATTATTTGCATAAGCAGTAAATTAAAAGGTGAAAATTTGTCAAGAAGAAAATGTTTGGAGAAATTATGATTGGTAAGTGTTCCTACTTACCATTCTTTTAAATTACTTCCTGAACTCTCTTCTTATTTTCATAGTTGAGGATTACTCTCAATACGATAACAGTGACTCAGAAATGCAACACAGAGTAGAATTCCAGTGTAATGCCAGCACCGATGTCTTTTGACATCGATACTAGCATTAAGAAATGGAAAGGTTGCTGGAACTATGTGAACAATTATGAGAATTACATTAAAAGTGATAGTAGTCATTAAGAGAGTTCTAGCCTGTTCTGCTATATTACTATGAGCTATGAATTTTTGGATCAACCCTTGTATGATTAATTGAATGTCAGTAATAGTATTGATGTTTGTTTTAAGTATCAGTAATAATTTAATAAATTTTGCCTAATGTTTAGATTCTTGTAGCCAATAAAATGGCATGTCAACTATTAGGACTACCTACAAATCAGCTGAATGGTAAACGACTATGTGAATTTTTCATATCCAAGAAAGGGCAATATACGCTTACGGAGACTCAGTTAGAAGCATCTGGGGAGCTTGTGGTTGTTTCAGGGAAAGTGGTAAGAACATACATTATATAACTTTACCTTATGCTTACTATAAGTAAATGTTTTAAAATTTGATAAACAGAACCTTGTAATGGTGGATGGAATATGGTGTTACAGGTGGATTAACTGATATCCATTATTATCTTGAAGTACAGTTGACTCTCACTATAGTGAACCTGTGGGGATCAGTGATGAAATAGTTTGTGAATTTTCTTTAATGAATCATTGATGCTATGAGGATTAGGCCAAGACATTTTGGTAGTTGGTTATTGTGATTGAATTCACTATAGTGTTGCTCGCTGAGAGTGCACTGTATTCCTTTGAAATAATAATTATGTGTAAATAGTTGTTCCTTTGCAGGATACAATTTAAAACTGCATAACTATCTATTTATCTTACAAGACATAACTTACAAAATATTAAGGAAATTAAACAACGAAGAAAGAGATATACAGCCCAAATCAACATAATATAAGAGAAACAATGGATGGAACATTATAAGAATTTATGGTATGACCCAAATTTAATAACAGAAAATAATAATGAAGAAATCAGTACTGATATAGAACCAATACAAACCACTGAACTATCCATTAAAATCTCCAGTTATTAATAGCAGGAGATCTTAATGCCTAGAGTTGGAAATAATCTAATCCTTATTCAGTGTCTTAGAAAAATATGGAGAAATTTGCATGACAAAAGTGGTCAAGAGCTATTAGACTTCTGTAATTTTAAAATCACCAATACTTTTTTCAAAAAAAAGAATATAAATAAATATACTTGGTATGGCAGAGGGAACAAGATCTATGATTGATTTAATCATTACTAATCAGAAACTAGCTCCACGAGTTAGAGATATGCATTTTTAGAGAGGAAGTGAAATTTTTTCAGATCATTACTTAGTAGTCTCTAAAATAGAAATACAGGTATCCCTTGCTTAATGCGAGATTTGATTAATGCGCCGAAATTAATTGCAGCAATCTCTTGATATATGCGGCAAGAGTTTTGATTAACGCGCCTTTAACCATGTAGAGCTAGCAGCTGATCTGACAGATACATGCAAAATGTTTAATATAAATGTTCTTACACAATTCAGTGTATAGCTTGGAGGTCATGAGTAGCTGTGCATTCATATGTTACAAGTGATATTCCGCACAGTTTTGTTTAACAAATGTTATATAAAGGTTCGTGATATTTGACAGTAAATTGTATCTGAGAGATACCGCAACCTCCGATGTCACTATAGTTTTGTTTAGTTTTTTTTATTTTATTTTTATTCTTTGTTCAATAATTTCTAGATTGTAACTGAAAATAAATAAACTATCATGTATTACTGAAATAGAGAGCCAAAGGCTTATTTATCATGCATTTCCTATAGGAGATGTGCTTTATTGCATAATTTACATTATGGAAAATACTAAGGAAAGTGATCTGGAGCTTACTCCACCTTTACTACGAGTTGCCCATAAGGTTGATTATGCTTGCATCTGCCAAAACTTTTAGTTTCTATATATTCGGCACAAAACTCTTGTAGTTTCTATATTCAACTATGAAATAACGTTGGATTCAATATCCACGTAATTTGTACCATCATGTATTATATTTGCAGTGTTTTTTCTTTGTCTTATTGCTTGTTTGCCGAGGTCTGGAGAGTCATTTTGCTTGTTATCGTAGAATTTATGACGATAAGAAAAAAACTAAAACTGTTCAAACGATTCTTGATAACTTCTTTTGGTAAAAAAAATTGCAGTAAATAATGTAGGTAGAAGTATTTATTAAACATTTACTTTGCATTCATTTTTATCTTTCCTAAAAGAATACCATATAAAACGAATTATTAATACAGTAATCAATCAATCATGGACGAATTGTAATTTTTACCATTGATTATTAGACTTAATTAACGTGATTTTGATATACACAGTAATATCGAGGGATTAATTAACCGTGTTAATCGAGGGATACCTGTATTAGCGAAATGGAGAAAGAAAGGAAGTAAATAAGAAAAAACAAGAAATACCATATTTACACGAATATAACTTGCATGTTTTTTCTCGAATAATTTAAAATTAAAAAATCACGGTGCGAGATATATGCAGGGATTTACGGAAACTAAAGTTTTCAGGAAAAAACGAAATTTATGTCTATATTTAAATGCTCAGTATTCATTATAATTTATAATTGTTTTCATTATTTATAAAATGAATGCATTTAAATGTTAATTATCAACATTATTTATGCAATCGGTCGCTTATTTTAATCACACAATATACGATTATTTGAATCTTTTAGCGACAATGCTTTTGTAATTAAATTAATTATTTCTGGCAAAATCATGTCTCAAGCTCTCAAAATCCAGTTGCACAACAGTTCTATGATGATCTCTTAATTCACCCGCATGCAATCCAAAATTGAGAGGTCAATGTCTTCACTCCCACATTTCCTGTACTTATTGCCTCCATCTCTATGCATATGATTGGTGCAGTATTAACGAAAAATCATGCTAATTTTGCCAGAAATTAATTATTTCTGGCAAAATCATGTCCCAAGCTCTCAAAATCCAGTTGCACAACAGTTCTATGATGATCTCTTAATTCACCCGCATGCAATCCAAAATTGAGAGGTCAATGTCTTCACTCCCACATTTCCTGTACTTATTGCCTCCATCTCTATGCATATGATTGGTGCAGTATTAACGAAAAATCATGCTACTCAACGACAAAGGCAAGCTGACGATCATTGAGTTGAAATGCTGATTCTCTTCAATCAAATTCCAAAATATCTGAAACTGCCATAACAACATTCACTACCTATTTCTTAAAGTTTTAAACTTTTTTCATGTGTGAACTATATGAGAAACTTTTTAATTTCTTTTTTCTTAAAGTAAAATGAGGAGTGAGAGGTATACACGAGGGTGAGTTATATTTGAGTAAGCATACAACAAAGTATATCTATAACAAGAAGAAAGCATTTGAATGCTGTGTCAATCATGATTAACAGATTACTTTATAGAAGAAGAATGGAAAACTTTAATAAAGATCATCCATAAAGCAGTCTCTGAAGTACTTGGAAAGAAAAATAAAATATTAAAAAGAGAAACATCAAAAATCTTCAACAGATATAAAAAAAAATGCAGTAAAAGAAAAACAAATGGCCTACAAATCATTCCTTCAAAAACATACAAAGGAAACAGAAAAAATATACAAAAAAAAAAGAAGAAATATACAGAGCTTTGGAAATATGGGGACAATATTTACATCAAAGATCCTTAAAATTAATAAATAACTGTTGGAGGAAATATGAGTATCCATCAAATTCATTAAAAGCTAAGGTTATATCTATATTTGAGTAAGGAGACAGAGATGATTGTGGAAATTAGAGGAATAGGTTTATTAAATCCAGGTTACAAAATTTACAATAAATTCCTGAATAAAAAACAGAAATATTGCAAATAACTTATTCTCAGAAGAACAAAATGGTTTTAGACATGGAAGATCATGTGCAGACAATATTTATGAGCTAAAACAAATTATTGAAAAAAAAGACAATTTAATTTAGAGACTCATATCGCCTTCATAGATTACGGGAAAGCTTTTGATAAATTACACAAGAAAAACTATGGAATATAATGATAAAAAAACAGCGATATCCATTCATCACATTTGATACAAATTATACAAAGGTTATATAAAGATACAAAAATACAGTTACGGTTAGGTAATAAATTAACAGAAGAGAAGAGATTGAAATAAAACAAGGTGTCAGACAGTGATGCAGCTTATCCCCAACTCTATTCAACATATATACTGATCAAATTATTAAAATATGGAAAGCAACAATAGAACAAAGTATCCAGTTAACCAGAAGAACTTTTATTAATACAATGTTGTATGCAAATGAACAGATTATATTATAAGACAATGAAGATGACCTTCTAAAATCAGTTTATGAATTAAACAAAATAAGCCAACAATTAAAAATTTCACAAAAGAAAAAAGTCATGGCATTTAAAGGCTGAGATCATGTTAGATCAGAAATAGTTATAAAAATAAAATAATAAAATGATAACAGAGTTTAATTATTTAGGCTGCATAATAAGATATATAAAAGATAAAGATAAAAAAAAAGAAATTTTAAAAAATCTCTGGGGCAATTCAAAGGACATTGAATAAAAAAACAAGACAAGAAAGTCAGCTATAATTTTATAAAGTAATGGCCATTTGGTTGTTCGGAAACATGGATGGTTAAAAAGAAAGATGAAAGTAAAATACAAACTACAGAGATGCGATTTTTAAGAACAATTAAAGGATGCACAAAATTCGACCCTATAAGAAATGAAGACATCAGAAAAGAACTAGATATTTATAACATAAACGAAAAGATCAAGTAATATAGAGAGAAATGCAGAGAATATCTGTTTAGGATGGAAGAATGTTGGCTACTAAAAGAAGTGAATAGATATAGATGAGGGGGGGGGGGGGGGGCAAGAAAGAAAGACCAGCAGCAGCAAGATGGAAATACAAGTTAAACTGGAACAGTCAAATGTCTAATCCTTGAAGAGAACTATCTACTTCTGTTGTTTGCTATGGATAAATTAGTTTATTTTTTCATATTGAAATTTCTATCATTGATAAAATAAATGAGGGATTATTTCCTCCTTATTGTAATTTAGTCTGTATAAGCCTTAATGATGGAACCAATTAAGAAATTCATCTGTTAATTGGTCCACTATTAATTCCAACATGATAATTGAATGTCATTTTGCAATCATCAAAGAAATTGTTATTAACCATTTTTTATGCCACAAATTAAGTGAGTTAGGGCTGCTGATGAATGTCATGCAATAAAATATATAGTCGGGTCTCTTTTTATGTGGTAGATACGTTCCACAGAAAACCGCATATAAAAAACACACAAAAAAGGCCTAAACTTATGTTGAAAAACCAAGGATACATTCCATAATTTTCTAAAACCACATAAAACCAAAGCAGTGAATTAAAATAAACCTAAAATTGCAGAAAAAAAAAGTTTATGAAAATTCACAAAAATAAGAATGCCTAAGTTTGTTTTAAAGCTTTACTCATTTAATTTTATTGAAAAGTAAAACTTTTTTTTTTTTAACATTTTGTCATCAGAATTATCATCGCTATTAGACAATATTCGGCAACGTTTGCGAACTGGTGCAAAATCACTTTCATCACCAGAAGAGATAGCCAGCACATCAGATCTGTATGGTAAAGGCAACGGTTCTTCACAGACAGAATTAGCTTCACCCTTGTTCTGTGCTGGTTTTTTCTTCTGACAATGTAATCAGTGATTAAACTTTGCAATGATGATTTTACTAATTTTTTATACAACTCGTGATATCCAGACATACAATTCTTTAGTTCACGTTGGAATTTAAAGGCTCGTTCAGAATTTGTGTCATTAACAAGAAAATGATTTTCCAATTTATTGCACAGTTCAAGACCTTCTCGAATTATATTTGCAGTGAGGGGAACAGGTGTTTCTTCCACTTCACTATCGTTTTATGGATCTTCAACGATATCTAAAATTAATCGATATCCAATAATATCATTGTCATTTAAGGCATTATCCACAAGCAATTCATCTACATCTTTCTGGCTAAATTTATCAAAACCTTCTCTACCAATTTCATGTGCCAATGTAATGATTTCATTTGATAATGTAGATGTTTGCATGGTTGCACTGTTTGCAACACATCCAGGCCAAGCTGCTTTCCAGCAAGCATTTAAAATTTGTGGTCTTATTTCAGCGATAGCAGATGCAACATGATTTAAGCAGTCCAAAATAGAAACTTTTTTCCAAATGTCAGTTACTCTTAATGATTCATTTTCTAGTTTATCCAACATAAATTGAAAAGTGTGCTTAATGTAATATTTTTTAAAATTAGCAATTATGCCCAATACAACTAGCATTATTCAGCCATTAGAATCGATCTAATGGCTGAATAATGCTTGTTGTATTGGGTGGAAAAAACACTACCTGCACATTTGGATGTTCTAAATGCAGATGACTTGGTGCATTGTCAACAATTAATAAAACTTTAAAATTGAGAGCTCTTTGCTTAATATATGTTTCCACTTCTGTTACAAAGCAATTATTGAACCATTCAGCAAATACAGCAGTTGTTACCCAGGCCTTTGTATTAGTCATCCAATGTACCAGTAGCTGTTTTAGATCTTTGCCTTTTAGAGCACGTGGTCTTAGAAATTGATTTACTAGGAGGGGTTTCAGCATTCGATCTCCTGATGCATTGCTACAAAGTAACAACATTACTTGATCTTTGCTTGCTTTAAACCCACTTGCTTTTCCTCAGACTTTGCGATGTAAGTTCGACTAGGCATTTTCTTCCAAAACAATCCTGTTTCGTCATCATTAAACACTTGATCGGGACAATATCCATAATTTTCAATAATTTTTGCTAACTTCTCTTGAAAATTTTTTGCTGCTGCTTCATCTCCTGCTACAACCTGGCCTGTAATCTTCACGTTACGAAGTGCATTCCTTTTTAAAAGTCCGGTTAACCGTCCTTTGCTAGCCCAAAATTCTTTATTAGCCTGGGAAGCGGAAGTAGACAGCTCCAGTTGCTTCATCTGTTCATAAAACCGAAGAACTTTAATTAAATAACCACTTATAGGAATTCTTCTTTGAGTTAATTCTTCAATCCAAATTATGAGAGCTCATTCTGCGTTTTCTAATAAAGCATCCCTTGAGTACGATGATAATTTGGCACTTTGTTTTGTTCCAGAAATGACAGATTTTCTTATTGCGATTTCATTCTTTTTAATTGCTCTTATAGTAGATTCGCCTAAATTAAAATGTTTACTAATCGCCATATTGCTAAACGATCTAAAATTGCAATTTTCATTTCCAAAGAAATTTCTTTTCTTTGGTGCTTTTTTCCTCCACTGGGCCAAATTTAATTAATTTGTAATAACTACTGATCAATTATTAATTAATAATAAAAAATCAGCTAAATTAACAATTAATTATTAATGAATACATTACAAAATAACCAAGGTGTTCCATGAAAATTTCAGGATTTGTGAAGTGTTTCCGTTGTAGGAAAAGTTTGGGAAACGCTGGATTACCCTATTATCAGAATGGATTCGCCTTCTTAACATGCGCAGAAGTGTCAGATGGTCTTGTATTTGTAGCCATGCACTGCATAACTTCAAATCCGCATAAAAAGAGACCCGAGTTTATTATTATTATATGGACACCTTCATGGTGTTTGAAGACTCATTTGCTGGAGACCCAACCTATCCACACAATCTATCATACCTCTCCTTGAACCCATTAACAGACAAGGCACTCCCAACTAACTCTGGCAACCCATTATACTTATATGTAACTTTCCAACCAAAAAATCTTGTACTCACATCCCTACTAGCTACATTTTATTCAACTTCCAGGAAAAACCCTTTATTCTGGCCTCTCTAGCCAAGTGCTGAATCACTGCATCAATCTTATAAAACCCTTTATGCATCTTAAATATTTCTATCATATTCCCTCTTTTTCTCCTATCGACCAATACTGCAATCCCCACTCAATCTATCCTCTTAGGGAACAATCCACAGACCACTCACCATCTTGGTTGCTTTCCTCTGAATCTTCCCTCTGCTTGCTCATCCTTAAGAAACCCAGATGACCAGACCTTATAAAGAGGAATAACAACTTTCTTATTTCTACTTGTTAGTGGGTTCTTAGTAATATGCCCTCTAAACTTCAACTCTGTCTACCACCACCCTTAAAATCCATAGCTTCATATATTTCTTGGAGCACAGTTCCATCAGTGTGGTACACAACTTGTAATCTGTTTATCCCAAAATGCATAACTTTTCATTTCTCCACATTAAACTGACATCCATTAACTTTTTCC
This sequence comes from Typopeltis vanoorti, assembly GCF_054136105.1. Classification (NCBI taxonomy): domain Eukaryota; kingdom Metazoa; phylum Arthropoda; class Arachnida; order Uropygi; family Thelyphonidae; genus Typopeltis; species Typopeltis vanoorti. The sequence goes on along the minus strand of NC_143569.1, from coordinate 24,343,840 downwards.
CATACTGACAGTCTATTTAAATCATCCTGCAAGCTCGCTACATTGCCTTAATTAACTATTATTCTGCCTAATTTTACATCACCAGCGAACAACTGAATATTTCCTTTAAGTTTATTTCCTGTATTACTTCATGTACAAATTAAACAGTAGTGGTCCTAGCACTGAACTTTGTGGCACACCACTTGTCACCTAAATCAGTGATGGCAAACCCAATCAATGCATGTCAACGGTGACCTGTTGATTTTGTTTGCATGTCAATGGTGATATGCCAGCTTTCACCAACACCCAACAATAATAAATTTCAATAAATCAGTTGTTTGGCAGAAGATTTAATCAATTTAGAAGTTTTTTATCAATGTAGGACATGTTTGTTCTGTCCCAGAGTACATCATGACCAGTAGAAGCTGTGTGAAATGCCAAGCCGGACTTATGTTCTCTCTTTTTTTGTACGTCCTTTTGATGTTCGCTCATGCGGATTTCTCCCGATCTCCCCGTCTGGCCTATGTAGCAGATGCCACAGGAACAGTGAATATTATAAACTCCTGGTTTTTTCATTTTGATATTTTTTCAAGTGGTAGGAAAGTCACTTTTGTGTTATACTTGTAGAGAAGTTTGACGGTTTCATCTTGTTTATTTAAGTTTCTTGTAGGTGCTGTATTGAGAATTTTCTTAATTGTCTTAGTTTTGAAACCGTTCAGTTGTAGGATCTGTGTTAAGTATTGTATTTCTTCTTTCTGCTTTTCTTCTGTACTGGGAATGCTGTATGCTTTATCCCCTAAGGTTTTTATGAGGCCTATTTTTTGCTTGGGATGGTGGTGGTGGTGGTGTGAGGTAGCATGAAGGAATTTTCCTGTGTTTGTTGGCTTTCTATAGATGGAGAAGGATAATCTGTTTTATCTTTCATTTATTTCTATAAGGATGTCTAGGAAAGGAATTTTTTTATTTTCTTCTAGTTCCAGAAGTAAATTTTATGTTAGGATGTAAGTTATTAAGATAGTCTTTAAATGCAGTCAGTTCTAGTGCTGTTCCTGGCCAAATGATGATGATATCATCATCATCATTTGGATGATGATCATATGTGGATGATATCATCATCACCAAATGATGATGATGATATCATCCACATAGCGGAGCGAAATTTTCAATGTTCGTAGAACTGTACAATGTCCGGTTGGAAGAGATTTTCTAGGATGTTTACTATTTCATTTCTTGAAATCTTTGTGAAAAGGCTGATCACATCGAAACTTGCTAATATGTCTGAAAGATCTATGTGTATATCTTTTACTTTCTCTATGAAACCTGTGCTATTCTTAATGAACGATGGTGTTTTTCCTATATGTGGTAAAATCAAGTGTGTAAGGTACTTTGCCAGATTTGAGATTTGTAGCAGTCCCTTCTGTCTACTATTGGTCTTAGTGGTATATCTCATTTATGAATTTTGGGAACTACATATATTCCAGGAACTAGTGGGTGTTTTGATTGTAAATTTCTTTTTAATTCCTCAGATCAATTTGGTATGTTCTTGATAAGTTAATTGGTTTTGTTGTGAGTTCGGCAAGTGGGGTCTCTGTCTAATGCTGTGTAGGTGTTGGAATCTTCAAGAATGCTTTTCATTTTTTCGTTGTAATCTTCTGAGTTTCAAATCACTGTTACATTGCCTTTGTATGCTTTTATTATGACTATGTTTTTGTCTGATTTGAGTTTATTAAGGGCTGCGAAGTCTGTTTTTTAATGGTAATTTGCAATTTAATAGTAATATTGTGCTTTGAATGCAGATCAGATCTTCTATATCTCCTGGTACATTTCTTATTCCTTTTTCAATTTGGGTTATGATATCAATTTTTGGGACTTGTGGCATTACAGCAAAATTAAAGCCTTTCATAAGAAAATTTATTTCATCTCTCGTTTTTCTTTTAGAAGGGAATTGAATTTTTTAATTAGGCGGCGTTTTTTTTTTTTCAAACACCATTGTAGTTTTATTGTATGTGATAGTGTCTATGTTATTCCATAGTTCGGACGGCAGTGATGTGGCAAGTTCGTTATGTTTATTACATGTATTGTGGTTAGTATTGAACATTTTTGCTCTAGTAGCTGCAATTCTTTCTCTCAATATAGCTAATTTCGTTCTTTTGTTTATTCTGTTGGCCTTATTGGATTTGAATGCCCGTTTGATTTTTATGAACTTGGGAGCAATTTCATTGGTTTTGAGGAGAGCATACAAATAACATATATTTCAGTAGCTGTGGGACTGACTCTTGTGTGAGGAATTGTAATAAGATTGTAATTAAAAAAAAAAAAAAGTCATTAATTGAGGTTAATCAAATACAATATGTGTCATGTTTATTTTTCAGTTCATAATAAATTTAGTTTAATCCTTTATCCAAGTGTGAGCAAACAAATTTGCGCCTGAAAATATCTTCAGGACTGGGGTAAGGTAGTACAACACCTGGAAACTTGTAGCAAAGGTGGAGTAAGAAACCATCACTCCTATCCCAGTACCTCCCATAATGCAAAACACATCTCCTTGAGAATATGTATGATGTTATGCATTAAGGGAAGGGCCACTATCCAGACTAGGTTTGACCTTTATTGAGGTCTCTTCAATGGGAGCCAGTCCCGGAGGTGGATATACCAGTCAGAAGCAATAGCGAGGTCATTTTACCTATAGGAGTTGCCAAACAGTGTTCCACCTTTTTATTAAATTACTCTGGATTTAGAGACAGATGTTGAAGGTTTATTTTTCACTTGGTTAGAATATAATAAATTTAGTTTAATCCTTTATCCAGGTGTGAGCAAACAAAGTTTGCGCCTGAAAATATCTTCAGGACTGGGGTAAGGTAGTACAACATCGGTCAACTCGTAGCAACGGTGGAGCAAGCTACCATCACTCCTATCCCAGTACCTCCCATAATGCAAAACACATCTCCTTGCGGATATATATGATGTTATGCATTAAGGGAAGGGCCTATTTTAGGAACTACCCAGACTAGTGTCAACCTTTATTGAGGTCTCTTCAGTAGGAGTCAGGCCCAGAGGTGGAGATACCAGGCAGAAGCAATAGCAAGGTCATCTTTACCTATAGGAGTTGCCAAACGGTGTGCTACCTTTTTATTAAATTACTCTGAATTTAGAAAAAGATGTTGAAAGTTTATTTTTAAGTTTATATAATAAATTTAGTTTAATCCTTTATCCAAGTGTGAGCAAACAAAGTTTGTGCCTGAAAATATCTTCAGGACTGGGATAATGTAGTACAACACCGGGCAACTCATAGCAAAGGTGGAGCAAGCTACCAACACTCCTATCCCAGTACCTCTTATAATGCAGAACACATCTCCTTGCGGATATGTATGATGTTATGCATTAAGGGAAGGGCCACTACCCAGATACCCAGACTAGTTTTGACCTTTATTGAGGTCTCTTTAGTGGGAGCCAGGCCAAGAGGTGGAGATACCAGGCAGAAGCAATAGCAGGGTCATCTGTACCTATAGGAGATGTGTTTTGCATTATGGGAGGTATTGGGATAGGAGTGATGGTAGCTTGCTCCACCTTTGCTATGAGTTGTCCGGTGTTGTACTACCTTACCCCAGTCCTGAAGATATTTTCACGCACAAACTTTGTTTGCTCACACTTGGATAAAGGATTAAAATAAATTTATTATATTCTAACCAAGTGAAAAATAAACTTTCAACGTTTTTCAGTTCGATTGAAAGTTACTATTAAAAGTAGGATAATCTCTATTGTAACTCACTGATTTTTCATTATTATTATTTTATGTGCGAGTTTGTTTTACTCATATTTCATTTTTGTAATTATTAGACATTTCAATATATAATACATAACACTACACGATTGAACTATTTTTTTTTTAAATAAATGAATATCTAAAAATTGTTCTCTTTTGTGGCGGGGGGGGGGGGGGGGGGAGACACACGAAGTCTAAAAGGTTCGGCATCACTGACCTAATTTCAAGTGGATTCTGCTCCTCTATATACCACTTTTTGATATCTGTCCATCAGTCACTGTCTTATGCACATAACTAGTGTCATATCCATCCCATTTGTTCTAATTTGTGTAACAGAGTGACATGTGGTATTCTGTCAAATGCATTTGCAAAATCTAGCAGAATTATTGTGTCGCCATTTCCTTTATCCAACTCAGCTGCTATTCTATTATAAAAAGTTGTTGAATTATTAAGGTAAATAAATAAATAAATATATATATATATATATATATATCCTCTTCCAGCAAGTGAAGCCCCCATCTTTTTGTTGTATATCCTTGTTTCACACATGGAGCTCAGGTAAGGTGAGGATTGCTTTCGTATGATCGTAACTTCCTTAGTTGAAGTAAATGCCATCTATCTCTCCAAATACTATTGCCTTTATTATTGGAGGCATGAATTGCCTTTCACGGTGTTTGAATTCCAGAGAACGTGCTCTGTCATCCACCTCCATTCACACAGCCATGCTGTCTTAGCGAAGCCCTTCGTTTTTTAGTTATTCCCCATGTCTGACTTCCATACATAAGCACTGGAAAATTGCACATTTTAAATAGCTGTCCTTTAAAATATACAGGTGAATCTCTTAACAGATAATATTTGTACAGCGAAAATATTTGTTTCATTTTGTGAATCTTCTATTTATTTCCTTAGATTGTTTTTCCTTAAAGCTGACTGATGGTCTGAGGTTTATATCGGTATTCACAGTTTTAATAGGATTATCTACTAAGTTTAGTTCAGTTTGATCTGAATTTCCTATCTTTTTTTTTATTATTTAAAAAAAATAATTGTGCTCATATCATTGAACACATCCTGTAGGATCTTATAAAACTGTGAACCTTCTGATTTTATGTGTTCTACTAATATGCCATATTCTCCAGAACTTTTCCCATTCTTTGCTGTTTTAAGGATTTTTAGTATTCTTCTATTATAATTTGTGGTTCTTTATCTGTCTCATCTAAATTTAGTAGATGATGTGTGTGTGTTTCTCTAATGGTGAATTGGCACCTATAAAAAATAACTGCATATTTCCATTTCTCTTTCTTTCTCTCTCTCTCTATTTCATTGTACTATTCCTTGCTTATTTGGAATCTAATTTTTTTTCTTCCATGTAACCACTGTTTGACCATTTTCAGATTTTTGGTTTTTATGTTCTGAATAATTTTTAAATTATATTTTCTGATGTGATTTTTTATTTCTTTTCTACATTTCTACAAATTCTGTATTATCTGTGGCACTTCTGTGTTTTCCTTCTTCCTTAATTTTTTCCCAAGATATTCTGTTTGTTGGAAATGATTTATTTTAATTTTTGGCATCTTCTATATTGTTGAAGATATTTCTTCCATTCTGTCAGATAAGTCTGATTCATTCATATTTCTTTACTTCCACTGTTTCCTCAAATTTTGCTTTATGGTTTGTTATTTCTTCACGTTCTATTGTTAGCCTTTTCATTGCCAATTTCCATCTTTTCCTCTTGATTTTTTTATCATCATCATCAAATTCCTGACATGTACCCTCAAGGGGTGTACAGGATATGATAGTACTACATGAAAAATTTACATCATTACTAACTTCCTATCTACAATTTTCCTCCAAATCAGTCTGTTACTTGTCAAGACTCCAACATTATCAGATCTTATATTTCTATCGTCTAAGGCACTCTGTACCGTATCAATCCACCTATATCCTGGTCGTTTTCCTGTCAACCTGGCAGGGAACACTTGTTTTGCTAATCTTTCCTTGCCCATTCTGTTTAAATGACCATACCACCTGAGATTAGCTCTGCTAACGCATTCCTGGATGCTGACAACATCAAGTTCTTTCCTAATATCCTCGTTTTTAATATGATATTGCAATTGATGCCATGTTCAAGCCTCTAATCTTTCTCAGGACTGTCATATCTGCGGTCTCCAGTTTTTGGTCAAGTGTTTTACTTCTGACCCATCTCTCAGATCCATAAGTTAAAACTAGTTTGAACACTGTCTTGTATAGAGCTAATTTAGTGTTCCGACTAATTTATCTCTTATTCCATATGAATTTATTCAATTGACTTCCTACCAAACCAGCTTTGTTGATTCTGTTGTCTATTTCCATATTTAATTTACCATCTTCACTAAAAATCGTGCCTAAGTAGCTGAAATGTTTTACTTGTTCCACAGGTTCCCCGTTCACAACGCAGTTGACATTTTCAACAATTCTAATTATTTTCATTGTCTTTGTCTTTTTAATGCTGACCTTCATACCAAATCTATTACAACAGTTATTCAATTTAGTCAGGGAATCTTGCAAACTTGTAGCAGATTTGACTTATAACATTGTCCCCATAAAGCAGAGCTGACATTAACATCTCCAGTTCTGATATCATGTTTAATACCACTTTCCTTCATAATGTGATCCATATAGATAATGAATAACAGAAGGGATAATGTACATCCTTGTCTCACAACAGATTTAACATTAAACCATCTTCCTGTACTTCCATCAATTCTAACTGCTGACTTACAACTCAAATAAAGACTAAGTATTGCTTGATGTAATGCCCCATTGACACCATATAACTGCATCGTATTGAATGGCTTCTCTCTTGGCACCTTGTCATATGCCCTTTCCAAATCAACAAAACTTAAATACAGATCTTTGTTATATTCCCATGCTTTCTCGACTATTTGTTGTAAAGAAGATCTGATTCTGACAGCCTCTATTTGGCCTGAATCCAGCTTATTCTTCACCAAGCTTTTCTTCCACAATTCTTCGCAACCATTTCTCAAGTGTACTTGCATAGATCTTGCCAGAAACACTCAGTAGGAATATACCTCTGTAATTCTCACATTCAATTTTATTTCCCTTTTTATATATGGGTACTATTAGAGCTCTATTCCAATCATCGGGAATTCGTCCCTCTGTTCAGGCTTTCTGAACTATGCAGTGCAGCCATTGTTAGACTTTTATACCACGATATTTCAGCATTTCTAGTCGAATATCATCTACTCCTGCTGCCTTTCCATATTTCAAGCCTTTGATCGCTTTTTCTAAAGTATGGATATGTATTCCTGACTGTATGCCTGTTGAGTGTTTTTTACCACTGTGCTATCACTGCTTGTTTCATTTAGCAATTTTTTTGAAGTAATTACTCCATACTTCAAGGATATCTTTTTCTACTTAAATTAAAGGGATATTAAATCCCACATAGTTTTAAAACCAAATATTAAATATGATCTTTTTCTACTGTTTTCATGTCACCTTTATCATCTCTAACTCCTTTTACAGTACTCCTACCTCTATTTCTAAGCTTCTTCAACAACCTCCAGAATATCTTACCATCTTCTTGATATTTATTTTGTATGTTCTTGCCAATGTCCTCCCATGACTTTTGTTTAGCTAGTTTTACACAGCGTTTAGCTTTCTTACATTTGTCTCTGTATTCTCTAAGAGCACAATCTGACTTATTTGCCATGAACCTTTGAGATGCTTTCTTCTTTTCCTTCACTGATTCTTTAACTTCCTGTGTCCATCATGGAGTTCTGATTTTTCTATCCTTGCAGACAACTTCACCACATGCCTCTCTGGCTGAATCAATCAGGATTTTCTTCAAGGCTTCCTACCGAATCTCCAAGGTTTGGTTCCTGTTCTCAAACTCTTTCATTTTTTCTCCAATAATCTTTGTGCATTTTAGTCTACAGTTCACATCTGAGAGCTGCTCAACTTTTATTCGCTTTAAAACTTTCTTACATGTTATTCTGTTCAATATGAAATTAAATTTTATTCTGCTCAAGATTAAATAGTGATCGCTTCCAATTTGAAATTCTCTGTACACTTTGGTGTCCTGCACAAGGGAGAAAACATCACTATCAACAATAGCATAGTCAATGAGACTTTTCTTATTCCTTATCCCTTCTCTTCATATGAATTTGTGCACATTTTTATGTTGGAACAATTTGTTAGTAATAACCAGTCCATATCCTGAGCAGAAATCCAACCGATATTTGCCATTATTATTAGCTTTGCTCTTTTCTCCAAATTTTCCCAAAATATTTTTGTATGTCTGACATTTCCTACTCTGCTATTTAGATCTCCAACAAGGACCAGCTTTTCCTTTTTCATTGTGTCAGTTTCTTTTTCTAAAGCATCAAAAAATTCCTCCACTTCTACCTTAATAGAACCTTCTGTGGGACCCTTGGCACAAATAAGTCTCATTGTCCAATTCCCCATTCTGATATTTGCCGACATCACTATACTTGAGACTGCCTGCCATTTAAGAAGATTAGCCTCGTATTTTGTGTTGAATACTATGGCTACTCCTTCTTTTCCTTGATTGTCATTTCCTGAGTATAACATTTTGTATTTATTGCTCAGAAAGATCTCACCAGTTTTTGTCTTTTTTGTTTCAGTCACCCGTATTATCTCGATTTGGTACTTATGTAATTCTTCAACTAGCTCCATTTCTTTGCAATTCAGGCTTCTTATGTTGATAGTACCGATCTTTAATTCTGGTGATGTTGAGTTGGGGTGTGCTTTCAGATTTGTTCCAGTAGCTGACTTTTCGCTGTTCGCCCTGGTTCCCTGGCAAAAACAACAGGGGCCTTGTTTAACCAGGCGACGCCCCCACTGCCATGAAATTTTGTCATGTTGTACCATCATTTTCTATATTCGTTTAAGCCAATAAGAATACGATTTGGTCGGCTAAATCCCAAATTGCCAGCTCATCCTTGTTCTTTCAGTATCCAGGTAGATACCCAACAGGGTGCACCACGAGAAGGTGAGGATTTTACATTAGGTCAGAAGCCCTTGTCGGTTCTCCGCATTCCTTTAAAGGCTTTGTGGAGGTCTCCTCTCAGTTATACAGCTTTGACCCTTAAGCACCCCTGATTTATTTTTTTATTATTTTATTTTTATACTCTCACTAGTCTATGATCACTATCTTAGTTAAACTGGTTGGCAACAGATTTTCTAATGTTTCCATATTGTTTACCATAATATAATCAGATGTATTAACTTCTCCATTTGGTGATCTATGAGTCCACTTTTGTTTATTTCACTGTTGTTGATTTTTTAATTGCATATGCTGTTATGGCTGTTTACTTGTTTTGTGGATGAAAACAGTTTTCAGGAGGAAAAACTCTTCCACCTTAATGTGAGATTGGGTTATTCACTTTCACTTGAAAAGCTCTTATAAAGTTTCTTCGCTTCATAGACGAAATTTGAGTTCATCTTTCCTGCAAAAAGGGCATCAATACCAATTGAAGTGTGAAACCTATGATGTGCAATATGTCCTGTTTGTTCTTCTTCTCTAATTGTAAATGCCCATTATTCTGTCTAGCCAAGTATAAAATGTGACACTGGAAGATTATTACATTTTTGAATGCGTCTTTCATATTATAACATTTAGAGATATTGGAAATCTTTATTGAAGCCACCACCACAACAGATGGACAGATGGATGGGCGACTGCTTTCCAAGACCTGTAGTGTTAACAGTATTGTGAGTGGATTTTGGAGGTCTGTGTAATAGTTTTTTCAGTTGTGTTAATGATTGTCATCATTGCTTGGTGTTCTATTCCTCTTCCCCCCCATCTCCTTTAGTATTGATTGACATGCAGCAACTGTTTAATGTTTTGACTATTTTTCATTGCTAACTCCAGGAATGTTTTGATTTGATGTGTAATTAATGTAAATATCTCTATGTTCAGTATTTTCCAAAATAGCAAAGCAACTAAAAAACTTAACACTAACCATTCTTTCTACTTATAATGTTAAAGAAAGGAAGTGTGCCTTCTTATTGAAGCTTATTATTGATCTATATTTGGATTGTAATTGTGCAGAAAGTGTATTATGTCTTTAAGGGCTTGTCCACTGTGTTGCCATGCTGTCATTTACTATCCAAGTTTTGATTCTTCCCCAGGATCGGAAAACTTTATTCCCATTCTCTTACCCCCACCCAAACACACACATGCACATGGTAGGTCCCTTTCTGGGGGAAAAAAAAACAGCTGTTCACTATGCAGTGGGTGAACAGATTTATAATTTATTTAAGATACCCATCTTTTACAAGGCTTGAAGAAAGGCTTGAGGTAACAATCAGGATAGCAAAAAGAGTAATCAGAATCTATGAAATTTTGTATTCTAGAGATAGCATATAAATAAAATAAATAAATTTTCTAACATCTTTTTTATTCTCCAAAGGGTAGATTTATTTTAGCCATAACTAATTTATTTAAATCAATAGGGAGCTGGGCTCTACCTTTAGTCATCACTGATAGTTCATTTTTTAGCTACCGATGATTGAAAACTTTGGGGTGAAGGTATGGCATATAACGCTCACCATCTTCTGATCTTAATAGCTTCCTACATGTCCGCAAGGAGATATGTTTTGCTTTATGGGAGATACTAAGGAAAGTGATCAGAGCTTACTCCACCTTTATCACGAGTTGCCCCAGACCTGAAAATACTTCAGGTGCAAACTTGACTTACCTGTTTGTTTACTTACATGGAAGAAAGGATTAAAACCAAGTTTATAAAATTGCTAGATATCTTTAACGAATATTATTGTCTAATTAATGAGAGTTCTGTCGTCAAAGGTTTTGATTAAGGGGGTAAAAACTTGTTTCCAGTGGGAATCCATCTCGACTAACTTGGGCACTGGAAAAAGGCACTGAATAAGTTCCTGGCATGTTCCTGTTATTTCAGATACATCATTTACAAGGTAATTTGGACATGTGCATAAGCAAAGTAGCTCACCAGTTCACTTCAACTAGCAAACAGCATCCAGACTGCTATTGCTGTATTTGTTACATCATTCATTATTGAGAGGCATTTCACTATCTAACCGAGAATATGTTTTGTGTCTTTTGTAATGGTGCCACAGTTGCCGTCACTGGTGATGATTTCAGTGACATAGAATTACTAACTGATGTGTGTTCAGTATTCTTCAATTGGGGTTCAGTCATGCAAAGACAACAGACGCCCCTATGGGCAAGGTGAATCATGCCATGTAATAAGTCACGTGTTAGTAGCCATTATAAATTGGAGGAATATGATGCTCCAATCACCACAGCTATTTCTAGGTGAAATGGCTGAGAAAAGGGAATTTGAAATGGATTTGAAAAGAGGCATTGTGATAGGATGCCATGTTGCACGCCCATCTGTTCTGCAAATTGTTGACAAATTGGGCCATCCCAGGTCAACAATCAGTGATACTATATTGAAATGGAAGCACAGAGAATCAACTGCAAGTGCTACCCATAGTGTATGACCCACTACACTCACTAAACCTGACCATAGGGTGCTACAAAAGATATGTAAAAGCCGTCAATCATTAGCTGGCATGGTGAAAGTGGAATTCCAGGCATCGACTGGAGCATAAATCTGCACAAAAAATTCAGAACTGAGGCTCACAACATGGATTTCATGATAGGACCACAATATGCAAGCCCCACATTACATGAACCCACATGCAGCATCATCTTCAATGGTGCAAAGTGCATGTGTGCAGAGGGACATGGAAGCTTGGAAAGCTGTGTTATGGAGCAACAAATCACACTACACTCTCTACCAAGCAAATGTACGGGTGTGGGTGTAGCGGATGCCTAGTGAATGTCTTTTTCCAGAGTGGGTAACCTCAACTATGAAATTCAGAGGTGGTTGTGTTATGGTATGGTCCTGATTTGGCCTTGGGCCTCTGTTTGTGGTGCCATGAGCATTGAACTCTGAAAAGTATCTGAACATTCTGGACAATGCAATGCTTCCTACTTTGTGGCATTTGTATGGAAATGGCCATTATCTCTTTTAGTAAGACAATTCACTGTCTTAAGACAGCTGCTGGAACTGCATTGTTTGTGAACATGAATGTCATCATACTTGAATGACCACCACAGAGCCCTCGATCTCAACCCTATTGAACTTCTGTGGGATGACCTGGAGCATCGGGTGAAGTCGAGTGATGTCCACCCCACAAAAGTCCAGGACCTCATTACGTGCCTACAGAAAAAAACGGTCCAAACTTCCCATTGATCTCTATCATATGCTTTTGGAAAGTATGCCCCATTTGGATAGCTGCAGTCATCGCAGCGAATGGAGCTCCTACATCTTATTAAGGTGGGTACCATGGCTGTTTCTGCCTCACATTATGGTGGCGGTTGACTTCTTTCCAGCCAGGTATGTGTTCAGTCCTTTTGATTCCATCACTAATGGAGTTGAATAGTATGCCATTTTTATGTATCTTGGGATTTCCACATATTCTGATTATAATGATAGAATACTATGATTTTAATTTTGCCTGAAGCGGTGCTCATATAAGTGACCATACAATTTTCAATTTATTGACTTATGGTGAGGTTTTCCTATTAGATCTATACATATAGAAAGGATTAGATGTTGTTGATTATTCATGACATTGCTTCATAGTATAAACAATACTAAAAGAAAAAAAACTAATTCATTTATTTATTTAATTTGCTAATATTTTGCTAGTTTTTCTAACCAGTAAAACAATTGAAATTTTAACTTTAAAGATACATGGCTTCATCCAGGGACTAGATAACAGCACAGTTAATTTGGATAAGTTTATATTAATGTCTTAGAATGACTATCTCTTTTATTTTTGATAAATTTTACTTGTTAGGGTAATTTCAACAAACATGGCTGTGTTAATTGCTAAATTAATATAGCCATATTAAACCAATGAAATATTAACAAGTTCAGTAAATAAATAAAAAATTGTTAGCTTTATTAATAAAACTTTGAGTTGATTTCAGAAATGCCTTTCCTGTAAGGCAGCATTTCCATGGTAATGTACCATGATAAGTGAATAAGTGTTCCATGAAAAATTATCAAAATTACTATGAGCCTGGAATGGTTTTAAATGCTGTGACAAATTCAAATATTTTTGAAAATCAAGTACTCCTCACTTTGTGTGTTGATTGTGCTATTAAGGCCAGTGTGTGCTGGCCTTGACTCAGCCGCCTGCAGTTGTTGACACCTCTGAGCGCGAGTGAAATTTTAGGAAACGTGAGATCCGCTGCTGTCCAGCATCCCTGTAGTGTGCGCTGTCACATTTTTGCGATGCGATGCAGCCTGCTGTGGCGATAGTGTGTGCTTAGCTTTACATTGAATATGAGACCGATGATGCTCGACTCTAACCAAGGTGTTCTGTTAAAATTTCATGATTTGTGAAGTGTTCTGTCATAGCGAAAGTTTGAGAAACCCTGCTGTAAGGAATGGAAATTCTCTTGAGATTGGCTAATGAGCTATTAGTAGAAGAATAATCATCCAAGTTGTGTTGTAATTTAAATGGAAATTATCAGCCCATTGAGCATGATTTTCTCTTATACATTGTAATCCTGGCTGAGAGTATCAGAAGAGCTGATGATTTGCTCTCTGCTTTTTTGGAGGCCTGAAGTGTCTTGAAAAAGTTTGATATTTGGTCTCTAGAGCAGGGCTCCAGACTGTGTAAAAAAAAGAAGTTTAAAAATACATAAAAAAATAGAAACAAAAGATCCTTAACCTACCCACAATATGAAGTGTACTTTTGGCTTGCCAATAACCTTTTGTGGTGGGAGAGAATTGTCAAGTCTTGACAATTCAGAGATTTGTTTAAGGGTGGATGGTGCATAGAGTCCTAGAGAATGTATCTTCTGTAAATGTTGGCATCTTATAAACAGAAAAGCTGAGAAAACCATCAACCTCTCTCCTTACAAGTGAATCCAGGTAAGGAAAGACTCCATTATTTTATTTTCTAATGTAAATTTTTTTTCTTGGAAAGAGGTTAATTTCAACTAAAAATCTATCTAATTCATTTGACTATAGCTAAATAGCAAGCATATCAGCATAATGAACCCATGTTGGGGGACAAGAAGCAATCATAGTGAAGCCTTGTTCTTTCGAGTGCTCCATGAAATAATTGGATAATAGTGGCAATGAGAAGACATCACATCCATGCCACCTTGCCAGGAGTATCCAGATTGCACAGCAAAGTCATATAATTTAACAATGTTACTGGAAAATGCTTAGAAAGTGTTTGCTATTTGGTCATGCTCCAATGAAGAATTAGGTAATTTTTTTTTAACTAAAATCAACAATCTTTTCCCCAAAATGAAATTTAACTTAGAAAAAGAAAATAATGGAGTCCTGCCTTTCTTAGATTCACTGGTAAAGAGGGAAGCTGATCTTTCTTTCACCTTTTCTGTTTATGAGAAGTCTATATTCACTAGAAGATTTTCCAGTACTCAATGTATCATCTTTCACAAAAATTACGAAAACTCATTCCCACAGTGTCATCTACTCTTGTCAGGACACTCTCAAACTAGAATTGCAATGCATTGAAGACAAATTTACACTTAGTGGTTACTTTCCATTCGAATCGCAATATATCTTAAATTACTCCCCTACTAATAGTTCATCATCAGATATCAAGAGGATTTCCAAACAGCTTTCAAACCACTAAACATTGTTTTGTCTGTCCTGCCTACCACTTAAACTTCCTCTTTAGGCTCACTTCAGGAGTGGACCATATTAATTATTCCTGCAATCTATCCTATTTTGGTCCGAGAGATTGTGCTGTAGACATCTGATGATCAGAACATATCAATTACATTCATTTTCTGATCATCAGATGCCTACAGCCAAATCTGGTTTTGCAGAAGCATGACATTTTGACTAGCCAAGGATCCTATGAGTAACACAAAAATTCTTCACAAAGTCCTATCAAATTTGAGAAACTCTTCAAAGAATTCTGGAATGTTCTTCTCATTTATCCTAATTTAAATTACATCGAGGATCTTAAATTTTCAAAATTCTGGGAAATAATGATTTTGAGCTTTTGTAATCATATATCACATTTAATTGTGCTATGTATATGCAAGTTTTACATAAAATATTTTATTTATGTATGTAGAAATATGTTTTTTGTAGTTAAGGCTATATATATATATATGTATATGTAATTAATTTTTTAACTTGGGGATACTGTATTAGGGTTACCAAGTAATTTTATAAACTTGGTTATTTAACTCCTAATCCCAAGTATGCAAACAATTAAGTTTGCACCTGAAACATAGTTCAAGTCTAAAGATGGTACAACACCAGAGCAACTCATTGTAAAGGTGGGTAAAGCTCTGATCACTATTCTTAGTATTTTCCCATAATGTAAAGCACATCTTGCTAAAAGATGTATACTGCAATACATTATGGGTGGGGTCACTACCCAGACCGGTTTCAACCTTTTTTGAAGTCTCCTACTTTTTTGAGTAGCTAGACCCTAAATACCAAGGTTTTAGTAATACAGAGCCTTATCAACTTTACCTATAGAAGTTGCTGCAAGGGAAAATATTGGAAATATTGAAAATATGGGAAAATACTAAGAATAGTGATTGAAAACAATTGGGCAAAGAAGAGTGTTTTCCTTGTGGATATATATTTACCAAGTAATTTTATATAAGCATGGTTATTTAACTCCTAATCCCAAGTATGCAAACAATTAAGTTTGTGCCTGAAACATAGTTCAAGTCTAAACATGGTACAACACTAGGGCAACTCATTGTAAAGATGGGTAAAGCTCTGATCACTATTCTTAGTATTTTCCCATAATGTAAAGCACATCTTGCTAAAAGATGTATACTGCAATACATTATGGGTGGGGTCACTACCCAGACCGGTTTCAACCTTTTTTGAGGTCTCCTCAGTGAGTAGCTAGGACCCTAAATACCAAGGTTTTAGTAATACAGAGCCTTATCAACTTTACCTATAGAAGTTGCTGCAAGGGAAAATATTGGAAATATTGAAAATATGGGAAAATACTAAGAATAGTGATTGAAAACAATTGGGCAAAGAAGAGTGTTTTCCTTGTGGATATATATTTACCAAGTAATTTTATATAAGCATGGTTATTTAACTCCTAATCCCAAGTATGCAAACAATTAAGTTTGTGCCTGAAACATAGTTCAAGTCTAAACATGGTACAACACTAGGGCAACTCATTGTAAAGATGGGTAAAGCTCTGATCACTATTCTTAGTATTTTCCCATAATGTAAAGCACATCTTGCTAAAAGATGTATACTGCAATACATTATGGGTGGGGTCACTACCCAGACCGGTTTCAACCTTTTTTGAGGTCTCCTCAGTGAGTAGCTAGGACCCTAAATACCAAGGTTTTAGTAATACAGAGCCTTATCAACTTTACCTATAGAAGTTGCTGCAAGGTGTTTTTATTTTTATTAAGAATCTCTGGAGGAGATATAGATGTAATTAATTTTTTAACTTGGGGATACTGTATATTAGGGTTACCAAGTAATTTTATAAACTTGGTTATTTAACTCCTAATCCCAAGTATGCAAACAATTAAGTTTGCACCTGAAACATAATTCGTCTAAAGATGGTACAACACCAGGGCAACTCATTGTAAAGGTGGGTAAAGCTCTGATCGCTATTCTTAGTATTTTCCCATATTTTCAATATTTCCAATATTTTCCCTTGCAGCAACTTCTATAGGTAAAGTTGATAAGGCTCTGTATTACTAAAACCTTGGTATTTAGGGTCTAGCTACTCAAAAAAGTAGGAGACTTCAAAAAAGGTTGAAACCGGTCTGGGTAGTGACCCCACCCATAATGTATTGCAGTATACATCTTTTAGCAAGATGTGCTTTACATTATGGGAAAATACTAAGAATAGTGATCAGAGCTTTACCCACCTTTACAATGAGTTGCTCTGGTGTTGTACCATCTTTAGACTTGAACTATGTTTCAGGTGCAAATTTAATTGTTTGCATACTTGGGATTAGGAGTTAAATAACCAAGTTTATAAAATTACTTGGTAACCCTAATATACAGTATCCCCAAGTTAAAAAATTAATTACATCTATATCTCCTCCAGAGATTCTTAATAAAAATAAAAACACCTTGCAGCAACTTCTATAGGTAAAGTTGATAAGGCTCTGTATTACTAAAACCTTGGTATTTAGGGTCCTAGCTACTCACTGAGGAGACCTCAAAAAAGGTTGAAACTGGTCTGGGTAGTTACCCCACCCATAATGTATTGCAGTATACATCTTTTAGCAAGATGTGCTTTACATTATGGGAAAATACTAAGAATAGTGATCAGAGCTTTACCCATCTTTACAATGAGTTGCCCTGGTGTTGTACCATGTTTAGACTTGAACTATGTTTCAGGCGCAAACTTAATTGTTTGCATACTTGGGATTAGGAGTTAAATAACCATGCTTATATAAAATTACTTGGTAAATATATATCCACAAGGAAAACACTCTTCTTTGCCCAATTGTGGAAGGAATTGATGGTCCTGCTTATAAGCTTTCAAAACATCTTGCAGAGTACCTCAAGTGTTTCTCCAATAAATCTTCATCGTTCATCAAAAACACCACAGATTTTGTTTCTCATGTCAAAAATATTTCCATCAGCGAAAATGATATCATAGCAAGTTTTGACATTATCTCATTATTTACTAACGTCCCTACTGAGGAGGTGTTAACATTACTAAAGGACAAATTGTCTAAAAAGATATTTGCTTTATTAAAGCATTGTATTCAATCTGGCTGCTTCAGATATAGGGACTCCATTTACAAACAAGACCAAGGCCTAGCAATGGGCAAACATTTTCCTAGAAGATTTTGAAACGAAAGCCATATCGTCCTTCTCACTTAAGCCGAAACTTTGGAGGCGTTATGTTGACAACATTTTTATCATATGGAGTCACGGACACATCTCTCATGGATTTTCTTCATCATCTTAACAACCAGCATTCTAATATAAAATTCACTGCCGAACTAGAACGAAATAACTGCCTTCCATTCCTGGATGTAATTCCTACACAATGCTCTGATAGATTTAAAATCTCTATATACAGAAAAATCCACTCATACTAACAGATATCTGCACCGCCAATCTCATCACTTTCCACCACAAAAGCGCGGAACTATTTCTACCTTAGGACACAGAGCACGCTCTCTTTTAAATGAACCAGATGAGCTCCAAAAAGAAATTAATCACCTTTCTCTTATCTTTAAACAAAATGGATATTCTGAAAAAATGATTAAGAAATTTCTTCTGGATCCTCCTAGGCAGTGTACTATGAAAATTACTAATTTTAAAGGTGGTATCTCCATCCCTTACATTAGTTCAATCTCCAATAAATTGACTAAAGTCCTTAAAAAATACAACATCAGGACGTTTTTTTTCCCTACACTTCCTAAAGTCCATTCTCTTATAAGCCTATTCATCACAACCTGAAATATCCAGGTGTTTACAAGTTATGGTGCGATTGTAATATTCCTTATTTTGGATAGACTAACAAATCTATTGAACTTTATATAGAGGAGCATAAAAGAGACATCTCCTATAAAAGATCACATGCATCTGCGCTATCCAGTCATGTTCTTTTCTCAAACAATCCTCATGATGACCTACAGAGTCACTTAGTTTGCTGGGATAAATCTGAAAACATTTTTTGCTGCAGTGATGAGTTTGAAAGGGAAATCCTCCTTAATCCTGAACATTTGAACAGCAATTTGAGTTACAACATCCCTGAAAGCTATGCTGCAGTTGTTCAATACTGGCGTTCACGAGAAATTACAAGCACGCACGCAACAAACAATGACACGTTGGATAAAACAACTTGAAATATACAACGTTTTTGAGTCAATTATGTATTGCATTTTTGCCTGTAATTCTCAGTTTTTTGTAACTTCAATTTTTATTATTGTATTCTACCTTTAGTGAATACTTGATGAAGGCTGTAAAAGGCTGAAACTAGTTTTATAATTTTCATTAAAACTTAATATTTTATCTCGGTTTAAAGTCATTAAATATCTATTTTTAAGTGTAAATATATATATGCACACACACACACAGACACACACACACGCACGCACGCATGCACGCACGCACGCACGCACGCACCTACCTGTTCACATGTTGATTTATTTATTCGTTCGTTTTTGAATGCAGTTTTTCATATTCACTTCACATCTTCTTCATCTATGATCTCTTGTGCATTTAAACTCGAGATTTCGCCAAAGAGATTTCCATGCCATCCTGTCCAGGGCTTGTTGTTTTGCTTCTTTCCAGTTAATTCCCTTCTCTTTCAATTTTTCTTTAATTTCCTTTTGCCAACCTTTCTTGGGTCTGCCTATATTTCTTTTTCCTATTATCTGGCTTTCATATACAGTTTTTGCTATTCTTCCTTCTTCCATTCGATTAAGATGCCCAAACCACCTCATTTGGGCTTGTGTTATGAATTGGTTCAGAGGTGCAACTTGAAGGCTGTCTCATATAGTTTGATTTCTTATTCAGTCTAGTCTTAATTTTTGTGCCACTTTTCTAAGATATTTCATTTCAGTTGTTTGTAGTTTATTTGTATTTCCTCTTGTTAAACACCAAGACTTGCAACTGTATGTTAATGTTGGTAGAAACACTGAACGGTATACTGCCATTTTGGTATTCTGGGTGACTTCTCTCTTATCTAGAAGTAGGCCTTTCATTGCACAGAATAGCTTTGTTCCCCTGGTTATCCTGCTGTTAATTTCTCTGTTTAGTCTACCATCTTCTTGTATATATGATCCCAAGTATTTAAAGGAGTGGACTTGTTCCAGTTGATAGTTCTCTATTTTTATTATGTGTTTTGGTTGGTTTCTAGCTATGATCATCATTTTAGTTTTATTTATATTTATGGTCATATTCCTTTTCTTTGTTTCTTCATACCAAATGTTGATGTTGTACTGCAGATCTTCAGCTGGATTCTGGATTTGCTAGAATCACTACATCATCTGCAAAAGCCATGTGTGAAATCCTGGTTTCTTTCAGTTTCCTGTATCCTAGGTGGAATTTTTTTGTTTTTGTTTGGCATGCCTTTAAAATTTCATCCGTTACTATGATGAAGAGAAGAGGGCTCACTCCTACATTTGGTTCAAATTCTTTTCATCTATTATTACAGGTTCTTCACTAATTTGTTACTTTTGTAGAGGCTTTGTATGGCTGCTATTAAGTTATCTTGTATCTTGTTTTTCTTTAATGTTTGCCATATTAAGTGTCTGGGAACTCGGTCAAAGGCCTTTTTGAAATCTATAAAACA
Source organism: Typopeltis vanoorti (assembly GCF_054136105.1). NCBI lineage: Eukaryota > Metazoa > Arthropoda > Arachnida > Uropygi > Thelyphonidae > Typopeltis > Typopeltis vanoorti. The sequence continues at coordinate 24,323,769 of NC_143569.1, read as the reverse complement.
TGCATGTAGTTCTTTTCCATATTTCAATGTTTTCTCTGATATTTGTCTAAGACTGAAGATAAGATCCTGCGTGCTTCTATTTTTTCGAAAGCCCTATTGCATTTCGTGCAGTGTATCCTCTATTTGGTTCCTGAGCCTCTCTTCTAAAATACGGGCATACAATTTTCCTGGAATGCTTAAAACCGAAATTCCTCTATGGTTTTCACATTTACGGTTGTCTCCTTTCTTAAATATAAGGATTATTATTTCTATTTCCCAGTCTTTGGGAATAATTTTGTTTTTCCATATGATATTGAATAGGCGTAAAATAAATTTAATTGCTTTCGTTCCTAAATGCTTTACCATTTCTGGTGTTATTTGGTCATGACCTGCTGATTTGCCCAGTTTTATTTTATTTATTGCTGCTAACAGTTCATTTGCATGAATTTTCTCACTTTGATCTTCTGGTTTGCTTGCATGTCTTGCTCTTAGGGTTCTGTTTTTTCCATGTCCTGCATCCTCCAATAATTCCTGGAAGTACTGTTTCCATCATTCCATAATGTCTTCGGAATTTGTGAGTAACTTTCCATCCTTATTTTTGATAAACTTTATGGGGAATTCTTTCTCTGACCTCATTCTTAAGGATACACCACAAATTTCTTTGCTTGTTTCTAGAAGAAGTGTTTTGAACCTGTACCATAGGCTTTCTACATCTTGGTCTTCATGTATTTCTTTTTCTGTTTCTTTCATCTTGTCTTCTATTTTACTTTTATACTCAATGGCTGTTTCTTCTTTCTTTAGTTTGTAGTTCTTTATATTAACATTTATTTCCTTGCTACTTTTTCTACATTTTTCAACTTTTATTTTATGGATTGTTTCCAGTACTAATAAGTAGTGGTCACTGCCTATTTCAGGACCTCTATAGACTCTTGTGTTTTTTGTATACTTCCAGTACGATCTGCTTATGATGGCATAGTCAATTATAGATTTTTTGTTTCTACTGGGCTCTTCCCTGGTAAACTTATGGATTTCTTTATGCTTGAACATATTATTCGCTATTACTAAATTATTTGTAAGGCAAAGATTTATTATTCTGGTTATTTCTCCTTGTGATCCCAACACTTGTTTCGTTTCCTCATCTACTCGATTCCCTACCCGGCCATTAAGGTCTCCTAGTAGTATAATATGCCCTTGAACTTTTTCAATTGTTTTTTGTAAGAGTTCGAAGAATTCATTTTTAATTTCTTTATTAGCATTATCATTTGGACCATATGCAACAATCACAGTGAATACTTGATTATCTGATTTAAAATCTATAGTGATTATCAACAACCTTTCATTTATTAGTTAAATTTAGTAATACATTCTTTGAGGTCTGGTTTAATTATGCAAGCTACCCCTTGTTTTCCCCATTCTCTTGGGTTTAACCCTGAATATAAAAGTATATGTCCATCTTTCATTTTCTGACAATCTTGACCTTTCTTTTTTGTTTCTGTGACTGCTAGTAGATCCAATCTTGATTTTTTAAATTCATCTATTAATTCGTTTTCTTTTCCATATAGACTCTTAATGTTCCATGTTCCGTATCTTATGTACCTTTTTCCTCGCTTTATCATTAACTATTTAAGAAGTTTGGCTATCTCTTTATTTCTTTTAATAAGAGAAATTTTAAGGTGTGTAGGGGATTAGCCTTCACCACCCAAGTCTGGTGGTGGGGCTGCTACCTTTAAGGCCCCCAGACCGGCCTATGAGAGAAGTGCTATCCTGTTTATCCTGGAGGGAAATAAAATACGGGAGGTATTTTATTTCCCTCCTACCCTTCATAGTAAACTATGATGAGCATTCCCCCGATCCGCGAATTAATTCCCCCGATTAATTAATTGTATATGCACTCTGTAGATAATTTTATGCAAATATAAATGAAATTAAAGTTGTCAAGAAATTATATTCTTGCTTAATCCTTTATTCAAGTGTGAGCAAAGTTTGTGCATGAAGAATCTTCATGACTAGGCTTTTAGTTTTTAGAGGCAAACGACTTCATATTAATATCTTAGTATTCCATAATGCAACGCCCTTTCAGACATACTGTGTATATTATGGGAAGGGCCAATACCCAGACCAGTTTTGGCATTTATTGAGGTTATTAAAGTGTGGAGGATACCTCTGTGAAAACTGAGTGATCTTGTAGATCATTGTCAATCTCGCTGAGTAAGCCAAAAGGACTACTAAACTCATCATTCCCGACCTGAATCACTCCAGGACAGCAACCTCAGGAGTAGCTTCACTCAATGACTAGTAAAATCCCACGACCAATCAGAATCACTCCACTTCCCAGGAAGCAAGCAAGTTCAAAGACAAAAATTATTAAATGTCATCAGTGGAAGCCAGATCCAGAAGAGATACCAAGGTTGAAGTCATGCAGAAGTTGTACATTTCCAATATACAAGTAGTGGGAAGGTGTATTATCTTATTATTAAAAAAACTCTGGATTAGAAATAGTTGTAGAAGTTTTTTTACTTGGTTATAAATAAATTAAACTTGCCAAAAAATTATATGTTCTTGTGAATTGTTCTTTATTAATATTGAAAAGTAACTGGCTGGAGAGCAGTATAAAGAAAATACTCTGTCTGTTGTGATTCCATTCTTGCTTCATGTAACTATCCTTTCTTTTTTTTTTATGCGCTCTGATGATGCGATGAGATAGTCATAACAAAATACAAAAAACTAAAGTATTTAATATGAATTAAATACTTTATTTTTCTTTACAGAGTTTATGTCTATAGAATCTGTACTGTGTACATCATCTGCATCATTACTACAGTATAGTCAAATACACTTACTAGTATAAAAACTGCATTTGGCATTCATTGATGGGCTGGAAAGAACACATATATTAAACCCAACTTATTGCATAGACAGTGTTACCATAATAAACAAATTATGGTAACATGGAATTAGATTTCCCTTAACTGTGTTTCATGTGTAACATCAATGATATTTTAAAGTTGGTCTAAGAAGGAGTATTCAAAAGCATTATGAATTTGGCAGTGGAGTTCATGACAGTAGTATCTGTCATAAGCAGAAATATATCAGATAGTTATTATTATTTGCATTTTTTAATCTAAATTTTCCTAAAGCATTTCTACTGGTATAAGATTCCTTTCCTACTCTGTTTAGTTCTCCAGCAAGAATAAATTTTCCTCTTTGTCAATTTCTCTTTCTAATGGTGTAAAATCTCTTTTCTCCTTCTCATGAAATGGACACAAGCTGAATTGTTCAAAGCCCCATTTTGGACTTTGCTCTCATCTCTCAGTATGAAAGTTATTTCCTGCTAAAGATTACATTCATGTTTTGTGTTAAATGCCATAATAAACTCTCCCCCCCCCCCAAGTAATGTTATATCAGTATGGTATTTTGGTAATTCCTTTGCTAAATCTAATTTTTTTTTCATTCTTGTTACATTTGTATTGAGCTTGTTCTGGTAAATCACTTCTCTTTGTCTCTTAATGTAAACAGCTGTGCTGTGTTTAACTTCATTTGCCAGCAAAGGTTGGTCGATTGGTAGAACTTCTGCTACTCTCTCAGTATGAAAGTTATTTCCTGCTAAAGATTACATTCATGTTTTGTGTTAAATGCCATAATAAACTCCCCCCTCCCCCCCCCAAGTAATGTTATATCAGTATGGTATTTTGGTAATTCCTTTGCTAAATCTAATTTTTTTTTCATTCTTGTTACATTTGTATTGAGCTTGTTCTGGTAAATCACTTCTCTTTGTCTCTTAATGTAAACAGCTGTGCTGTGTTTAACTTCATTTGCCAGCAAAGGTTGGTCGATTGGTAGAACTTCTGCTACTAATGGCTCAGCAAAAAAGTTAAGCAAGTTTGATCACATTTAGTAGTTGGAAGGGATAATTGTTCAATGCTGTTGGCACTATCCCTCGATGAGTCTTTGGACTCCCTGGAGGTGTCACATAATAATAATAATAATCATCATCATCAAATTATGCCATGTACCCTCAAGGGGTGTACAGGATATGATAGTACTACATGAAAAATTTACATCATTACTAATGTCCTATCTACAATTTTCCTCCAAATCAGTCTGTTAGTTGTCAAGACTCCATCATTATCAGATCTTATATTTCTATTGTCTAAGGCACTTTTTACTGTATCAATCCACCTATATCTTGGTCTTCCTGCTAACCTGGCAGAGAATACTTGTTTTGCTAATCTTTCCTCTCCCTTTCTGTTTAAGTGACCATGCCACCTGAGATTAGCTCTGCTAATGCATTCCTGGATGCTGACAATGTCAAGTTCTTTCCTAATATCTTCGTTTTTAATATGATATTGCAATTGATGCCATGTTCAAGCCTCTAATCTTTCTCAGGACTGTCATAACTGCGGTCTCCAGTTTTTGGTCACGTGTTTTACTTCTGACCCATCTCTCAGATCCATAAGTTAAAACTGGTTTGAACACTGTCTTGTATAGAGCTAATTTAGTGTTCCGACTAATTTCTCTCTTATTCCATATGAATTTATTCAATAATAATCATTATCTAAGCAAGCCTGCTATTTGGTGATATTGTAATCTCTTAATGCTTATATGATCAGTTCTATACTAAACTTGACAAGATATTAAAGTAAGAATATAATTTATATTCTTGCTTTAAGCCTTACCCAAGTTTAAGCAAACAGTTTGTGCATGAAAGTATCTTCAGTGACTAGTCTACTTGTATGTAGAGGCTGTTAATATCACATCAAAGTATTAGTGATCCTTCCCAAAATGCATAGTACTATACACATCAGAAAGGTAGGGTACTTTGCTAATATGGGATACTAACACAATTGATATGAAGGCAACAGCCTTTATATATAGACTAGTCATGAATATACTTCACATATGAACTTTATTTGCTTACACTTGTATAAGGAAAAGTTTGTCCTGTTTAATATACTTTATAAGCAAGTGAAAAAACTTCCTACAATGAACTCTCATTATAAGAAACTATAAAAAGTCCCAGTGAACTTCCCATAAGTATAATGCTCTGCTAAAGAAAATTTGTGATTGAAGAGTATTTGCTACAATGAACCCTTCCTGTAGTCCCTATGAGTGATGTTATAGTGAAGTCAAATTCAGTGCTTATATAGCCTTAGCTTTATAAGTACTGCAGTACAATTCTGGCAGCTAATTTTCCAATTGCTAGCTTATCTTCATTTGTTCAGTATTCATTGTAAACTTCACTTGTTTTTCTGCATTTCTCATAGGTCATATAGAGATCTTTATATTTCAGTTTCAGTCAACCCTAAATGACATAAACATATATGCAGGAAGGGAAAAATCATTTTTATGCTGATTTTAAGCTCTTCAACATCTCTTTAATTTCTTTTCACAGTATCTAAATTTGTTGAGTGAGCTATCAATGACAATTCTATTATGTCTGTAAACAACTGCACTGGTTTGCATGATTTGATAGAGGAAACTGGTTTGCATGCTTTACTAGAGGAAAAATCTGAGTTTCCACTTAAAAAAAAAAAAAAAAAAAAAATTGTAAGCTCAGTTTCTTCATAACACCTGACTTAGCCTTGCATTGAAACGGACATAGAAAATTTTCGAAAATGGACATAGAGGAATGGACAAGGGGGATTAGAAATGGTATAGAGTAATCAAAATGCAAAAATTCAGTAATTTAGTCCACTTTATTTTAAATGCCTTATAAATACATAGTTTTGTTGAAAACTACAGTTACCTTAGTATTAGATTCATTGTTTCTTTCCCATTGAGGTAGATGGACTTAGTGAGTTCTGACAGAGAAGTAACTCCAGTTTCTGTGTGGATGAGGAAGCTTCCAACGAATGCAGAACCACGTTGTTTGGTTGTGATGGAGCCGGTTGAAAGAACAACAGCTATTGTTACTTTTAATAGTAAGGTATGTCTAAATCAAACTTTATTTCTTTATTAAATTTATTTCTGTAAAAATGTTCCAGCCTGGTTGACTGAATGGTTAACTTTCTTGCTCTCCAACCAACAAGCTGCCAGTCCAAGTTTCCCCAGAGGCGTGAATGTTTGTAATTGTCTCTAAGTTGAAATGAATTTCATCATCTGGTGTGAGCCCACCAACCACCCTGCTTATTGGAGGCCTGGAGTGGCTTAAAAAAGTTCCATGTTTGCTCTCTAGAGCAGTGTTTCTGGACAGTATAAAAATAAATTGAAAGTACAATAAAGGAATAATTAAAAATGAAGGAAATGTCCTATAAGTTTACAACCTGCCATGGGTAGAAGAAAAACATAATATATAGCTTATTTTTAAAATTTATGTTTTAATTCAATTCTGTTAAAAAGGGTATTTCCATTATAATTATTATATCCTAGAACAGTGCATATGTACTTAAACTTGAATTTTGGGGAACCCCCTCTCGATGTTTTAAATATCATTGATTACTCTACATTACAGAATGTAGACAATTGTGGTGACAACAACAAAAAAAAAAAAAAAAAATTTAATTTTTGTAATTACAATTCCTGTAAGTTAAGCCAACAGATGATCCGTTATAACTGGTAACATGTTAAAATCCACACCTTTCATTGCCCACGGTCTTAGGGATCGATTAATGAGTAATGGTTTTAAACATTTCGAATTGTAAACAAGAAATGATTGTTTAACAAACAACTTAACTCCTTCCAAGCAGTTTCATATAGTCGGGCCTCCCGTAACAGACCAACTAAACTTTTAAGGAATCAGCATAGCACCCTTCTGCTTCCAGGAACCACATGTACATAATATAGAGTGACATGGTCAAATTATATTAAGGTTCTAATAAAATAACTTTAATAAGAGATCATTAATTTGAAAAAAAGAAAAATTAATTCTGGAACTTGGAAGAACTATTTCCTACGAAAGGGATATTTTAGTCCATTACGTCTATTTAAATTCAGACAATGAGCAAGGTTTCACAACTTTCTTTTTATAAGCATTTTAAGAGATAATCACTTTTATGGAGAACGTTAATTTTCTTCCAAAGGATTCTGTGTGGTGGAGATAGCATGTTCTGCAATTGTTCTGGCTCATCATGGAATTTAATGTAGTCTAAATGTTTATCACAATGCACATCTGCCAGTCTACCTGATTGGCCAAAATATGATCATCCACACTAGCAAGGAATTTGATACACCCCAAGTGAATCAAAGTCACTCAAATTTATCTTTTGCAGAGCTTAGAAAAATAGTAATCTTGTTGATTGGGCAGGAGGGCACTTGTAGTCCAACTGATTTAAGTAGTTTAGCTATACCTTCAGAGGCACATTTAACATAAGGAATGGTAACATGATGGACCACCTCTCTATCACCATCACGATGAGAGGCATAGGACAAGGAAACTAACTATTAACGATCTTATTGACATAAAATTTAATAAAACCATTAGCAAGGAAGGTGGACTTGATGTGATTTATTTCCTGAGAGAGGAGCATTTCAATAGAGCAGAGAGAGAGAGAGTCAGCTTGATGTACCAATGTTAATGGTGCCAGATTTTTGACAGTAATGCATAATGGTGTGAAAGAACTTGCATTTTAAGTCCAGTATGTGTTTTCTTTATAAAAACTGAGAAATGAAAACTACCATATGGTTGATGAAGTGAAAGGAGATCCAAAAAGGCAATCTATTTGTTCTCTTCTATCTCAAGAATGAACTGGAGACAATGGTGAAAAGTGTTAATCTTATTGGCTAACTCTTGTAGATCTGTTTGGAAACCATGCTTAATCATGAAAAAATCATTTGCATATCTGTACCATCAGGATGGTTTAGGAAAGATGCTATTAATTATCTATTTCCACGTAGTAGTTAACTAGTGTGGAAGAAAGGGGACTATCTATTGATGTACCCTTGGTTTGTGTAAGGTTTATTTTGGTGTATGTGAAGTCTCCAGAGTGAATCAGAGTCAAACAGCAAGACAGTATCTGCTGGAAAGTTTTGCTTGAGGAGGTCAAGTGTTTCATCTTAAGGAACACTTGTGAATAAAGACAATATCTAAGCTGAAAAGGAGATCACCAGGACAAAGACGGAGCTCTGGTATCTTTGTTTTGAAATGAGAATTATTCTTGATAAATGAAGAGGACTTTTCTTAGAAAGGTCTTGAGCAATTTTGTAGAAAGGAGAGCCAGTGCAGTCTATCACAGGGCATAATGGAATATTTGCTTTGGAAGTTGATACAAACAAGGAGGTAGCACAAAAGTTTTTTCTTGGTTTTCTCATCCCAGCAAGAGACATTTAACAATAAGTGTGTTTAATTTCCTAATCTGGGTAGTCGTGGGAGATCATTAGCAAGATGATGATATGTAGAATAGTCATGTAGTGTGAAGGTTAATTTTCTGTAATATTTATTTCCAACTTGAACTAGTAATGCTTTTCCTGTATCTGCAATACCAAAATTATTGTTTTTCCATAGAGAGAGAGAGAGAGAGAGAGAAAAAGAAAAGACCTTCATTTCTGGGTAAGTCAGAGGAGGAGGCTTGGAGTTGAAAAGGATTTGCTCTGTTTGGAAACAATGGCAGTTATAGTCACATCTGGAGAAATATGTACTTAGCACTTTGTCAACCACCAGAAAAATTTCCATTACTGAAATGACTTTTTATTGCTACCGTGAAATCTGGACTTTTAGAAAGTGCATTTAATTCATTCAGTAGAATGAGGAAATAGAAGAAAATATATTCAGTGAAACATATTTTATATATTTTGGTAGAAATATATTATTATTATATATTAGGCAGATGTTAACAGGTTTTCTTGTCCAGTGTAGACAGAATTTCTGGCACTTCAATCATTTTGTTCTAGGATGTGCATACATGAGGGTGAAGCTTTTCCTTTGTATGAGAAAGTATTCTTGGATTAGCATCAGTTATGATACATTCCCCTGACTTCAGTAAGTATGGCCGTGTTAATTTCCTGAAATAATTTAATAGTTAGTGGGGGGGAAATGCATATCAAGAAAATATAAATAAATCCTTAAACAGAATAGAAAGTAGAGATAGAAGAATAGAAAAATCTGACACTAATTATACAGAAAGAAGTCTAGGAAAATTTTTAAAAAATGAAAAAGATAACAGGCACTTTGAATGACAAAATCAAGAATATAATTGAGGATAAAAAAAAAATATATATATATATATATATATATATATATATATATATCGAGACACTCTAAAGCTATTAATTCCAATGCTGTTGAGTGTCTTCTGATATGCTTTCATACGTGCACAATTATCCTCGTCAGAAGGGAAATGATGACTACTACTACTATTAACTCGGAATTGGGATATGTTAATTTTAATATAAACTGACTAAAAATCCGAGAATTATAACAAATTGAGATTTATTTGAAAATGCAACACACACACACACTCTCTCTCTCTCTAAATGGCAAGAAAACTGTCAGACAAAAAGAGAATGTAAGAGGAAACAAGCACTAGTGAAAAGAACGGCAAGAAAACTTCAGAAAAGTTGTGATAATTATATTAGTAAATTAGAAAAAGAAATATAAATATAGGTGATATAAGTGGACAGATTATTATTATAAACTCTGGAAAGGAACTTTATCTGCAGTATTATTTGGAATATATATATAATCAAATAATGGAGGGTAACAAAGAATTACAAATAGAAAATAATTTTATTTTAGATATCTTACACTTTGAAGATAAATAAGTGAATTTTGGAGTAACTGAGAATACTCTCCTAAAAAACTGTGTTTAAATTGAATTTAATAATAGAACACCATGTCAGCATCTCAAGAAAAAAAAAAAAACTAAAACCATGACACTCAAAAGGAAATGTCCATTCAAACTAAAATAGTTACAGATAGCAAAATAATCGAACAGGTCAATAATTTTAATTCTTTTGCTGTGTAGTAAGTTACAATGATCTATCCATCCCTAACAAATAAACAGATTCTTAGTCTCTAAAGGAAATGAAATGGAGTAATAAAGCATGAATATCAGCATTAGTTGTAAAAAAAACAAAACTAAGCATGCATAATATTTTATCACACCAGCATGATTAGGTATAAGTGAAACATGGAAAGAATATCTGGGTTCTTTCATTTCATTAATCTAGGAAATGACATGAAAGAATACTCAGGAGGTTGAATTACAAACTAAAAGGACAAAGATAAAACACTTGGCTGAGACTGCATAGGCCACCTGGCTTAGATTCATGAAATAAGGAAGAAGAAAAATTTGAATTAACAGTGTTTTTAACCGTTTCATTGTTAGTATGCAGTTTCTGTATGTTCAAGTAGCATGGTTGAATTTAGCTGAGCTTTGCTTGTATACCTTATTTTTAAAATGTGGCAGTTTGAACTTGGCTTAAATCATTGTACACTGGACTATCTTACTGGAGATGGGATTCTTCCATTTTCAGTGAGCTGATCTTCATCAGGAGGAGCACAAAGCATAATCAAAATTACAAATAGTGCAAATTTTCCTTTGTGCTATTTGTAGTTCCTTAGATCCTTAGTTCCTTAATGTATTAATTTTAGATATTTGTGAAATTGAAGTAATGGAAAGAAAGAAGGAGCGAATGAATTATTTTTGAGATAGAAGGACAAGCATTAAAATTGTTTGAGATGGGTAGAACTGTGGATAAAGTTGGAAAACAACTAATTTTATGTCCTAGTGAAGCCGAAGATGTCTCTTGTAAACAATTTTACATTAATATAGTTGCAATAAACTTTTGCTGTTACCATGTGAAAGCAAATCAAATTTTAGAAATAACCAAAGAATTCACCTTCCAGAATTAAGTCAAATATTTACAACTTCATGTTAGATATGATGTGAAGCATCAATCAGAAAGGATTAAAAATATTACTTAATTCTTCCAATATTTTGCCTCAGTCACTGGAATATTTTCAGGGAGATACGAGACTTTGTAACACACACATACAAAAAAAAAAAAAAAAAAAGGCAACATAAAACTAAATGAAACACGTGGACAAAAGACTAGTCCTAACTAGGTGGGGCATACTCTGTGGATATTTGTTAGTGGCCTACGATGTGAACTAAGATCTCGAAATATTAGTGTTTCCCATATTTTGGGAAGTTTAATGCAACCATATTTATTGAAATCAGGCTGATTTCTGAGAGCATGGTGGTCTTTTTCCAATTGATTCAATGAATGAGATGTATAGTTTGTAAGGCCTGATTTGCCATAGTCATAACTGCAGATGTATTTTTTGTGTTCTTCCATGTGGATGATAGCTGATCTTCCTGTCTGTCCATAATAAGCCAACTTGCAGGATCGGGTCACGTTATGTACTCCAGGCATAGAGAGTTGATATTTAGGAGTGTATAAGGAAAGCAAACTTTCGATGGGGCTTGAAAGCTATGCAGAGATTGTGTTTATTTAAGACTGGTTATTTTTCTGAAGTGCCTCAGACATAGGGAACGAATGACGATAGCATTAACAAAATCTTTCTGAAGAGAAGGTCGAGGATTGGGGGAAGGATTGATTATTTTTTTAATGCTATGGGAGCTGTAGCCATCAGAAAAGGTGTGGTGTATATGGTTAGGTTCTGCTGTAAGAGAGGACTCATTGGAACAAAAGTTATAGACTTTATTGGTTAGTGTTTTAATGACTTCATTGAGTGTATTAGTGATACAGCATCTCCATACTTTGACAAGGGGATGAAGAAAGGATGAATATTTTGACTCTTTTAGGCTGGGTGCTAACTTGATATTGTTGGTTTTTAAAAATAGTTTTAAAAAAATGGTCTCTGTGTACTGCATATTCTCATAACTTTATGTTGAAAACACAAAATGCAGGTTTGTCTGTTATACCTACTTTTGTGTGTGTGTGTGTGTTTGTTTCAAGCACATATTGCCATGAAAACTGCTTTTAAAAACTTTTTAAAAAGATGATTCAAGAACTTTATTAGGCCATTTTTGCTATGCTAGACTGGTCTTTAGATCATTCTCTCTCTCTCTCCCTCCCTCCCTACTTTCCCAAGAACAGGCAAGGTGGCCTATAAAAACATGTATTAGATAGGCAATGATTAATACACAAATAAGCTATTGACGGGTGGCAATATGAATTAGGTTGTTGGATTGCACTTCATTCCTGTAGGAAAAAAAAAAAAAAAAGTATTTTCCCATGCCCATTAATTTTAATGCATTGTTTTTAATAATGATATTTGAAATTGTTCTATTTATATAATCATAATATAATATATTTTTGTATCCAGGGTCAACTTTTACACTATGACAACAATTTGGCAACTCTTCATGGATATTTATCACCCCAAGACCTTGAAAATGTCAATATCACAGACTTGATTCCTTCACTTGTCCTTCCTCAGAATACAGCAGCTGAAAAATTACCTCAGGTAAAAATTTGATATAAATACAAATTATTCAGTTAATTTGCATAATGTGATCATGTATTTTCAAATATTTTAATATTTATTAAATATAACCTTAAATATTAAAGATTTGTCAGAAAATTTATACTTTTTTTTTCTTTTAATGTTTGTATTACAGTCGGTTCTTGTCTCATTCCTCCTAGTCACTTTCTGAAGAATGATGGATTTTTGTCTTTTTTTTTTTTTTTTTCCTGAATATAATATAGTGTAGAAGTGATAAAGGTAGGTTTTCGTTCAGGAATACATCTAAGAACAGTTGGTGAAATACCACCAGGACCAGAAACCTTTTTGGTACCCTTATTGTTCAGGATTCCTCTGACTTTCTTGTGGAATACTACAAGTGATGCATTGTTCCAGGTAAAGTTGGATGTAATTTACCTTGCTCATCAGTGTAGGCATTGAATGAGAAGAATGACACTATGAAGCCAATTTTTATTTTTACGTAATATTGCCATTTGGATAAGACAAAAGCAGGTGCACAGAGGGTGAAAATCATGGAGCATATTAGTGTAGATTTTAGTATATTTAGTATTTTATAACATATTTTTATTAAGATATTTCAGCAATAAGTATAAATTTAAAACGGCACAAAAACACACACAAGAAAAGTAATGCTAAAAAGAGCACTGCAGGTGAGAACAAGAAGGCTAGTCCCACTAACAAAGTTATTGGAGTTGTGGAGGAGGTTAATGAAAATGAATTAACCTCCAAAATAGCAAAATTAAAGCAGATAATCAGAGAAATGACACAGGAATTACAAAAAAAGTTGAGAGGCATTAAATGAGCATAGAGAGAAAAAGAAAATTAAGCAGCAAAATAAGCACAGAAACAGGTAAGTCAGGAAGTAACGTAAATCAGATAAGTGACGTTGTTAGTAAAAAGAAAGAAGTTATTTGGTATGGTGACTCTATAATAAAACATGCTATTGATGAGCAAGTTATAACTTACTCATCAATAGCAAGGAGCAAAAATTAAGAATATAAAGGAAGCAATTCAAAAACAGAAAAGAAAAGTAAACGAAATCGTAATTGTAGTAGGTACTAATGACTTAACTAGCGATAATTTCAGTATGAGAGAGAATGTGAAAGGGTTGTTGGAAGACGACATAAGAGTGAGAAAGTGAAAATCGTCACTATTTTACCTCGATACGATAAAAATGAATTAAGAAGAAGGGCTATGATGGCAAACGATTTGATGCGTAGGCTGTGTAGAAGGAATGGATGCAAGTTTTTGAATGTGCGGAGTAAGTTTGAGAGAAGATTGGATTTGTATAAGAGGGATGGCCTACACCTGAATGCATTTGGTATCAGGAGTCTTGAAAAAATTTACTAACTGGCATGAGACCTAACACAGAGACTCAGGGAAACTAAATTATAAAGGGAAGAAATGGTGAGAATGTGAGTGTAAAAGCGACAATGTTAGCAGCATGCCCTGTCACTAGAGAAGAATAGAGATCTGCAAGTTGTCCAACTGTGTCATGCAGACTGCAGACAAGAATATACAAAAGAACATGCAGGTAGATTATTATGTCTGTACACAAATGCTAGGATTATCAGAAACAAAGAGGTAAAGTTTATTGCCTTAGTCAATATGTTGGGACCTCAGATTGTAGGCATTAGTGAGACCTGGCTATCAGAATCAGCCATACTAATTGTTGAAAGTTTATTTTTCATTTGGTTAGACTATAATAAATTTAGTTTAATTCTTTATCCAAGCATGAGCAAACAAAGTTTGCACCTGAAAGTATCTTCAGGACTGGGATAAGGTAGTACAACACCAGGCAACTCATTGCAAAGGTGGAGCAAGCTAACATCACTCCTATCTCAGTATCTCCCATAATGCAAAACACATCTCCTTGCGGATATGTATAATGTTATGCATTAAGGGAAGGGCCACTACCCAGACTAGTTTTGACCTTTATTGAGGTCTCTTCAGTGGGAGCCAGGTCGAGAGTTTGAGATACCAGGCAGAAGCATTAGCAAGGTCATCTCTACCTATAGGAGTTGCCAAAAGGTGTACCACCTTTTTATTAAATTATTCTGGATTTAGAGAAAGATGTTGAAAGTTTATTTTTCACTTGGTTAGACTATAATAAATTTAGTTTAATCCTTAATCCAAGTGTGAGCAAACAAAGTTTCCGCCTGAAAGTATCTTCAGGACTGGAGTAAGGTAGTACAACACCGGGCAACTCATTGCAAAGGTGGAGCAAGCTAACATCTCTTCTATCTCAGTATCTCCCATAATGCAAAACATATCTCCTTGCGGATATGTATAATGTTATGCATTAAGGGAAGGGCCACTACCCAGACTAGTTTCAATCTTTATTGAGGTCTCTTCAGTGGGAGCCAGGCCCAGAGTTGGAGATACCAGGCAGAAGCATTAGCAAGGTCATCTCTACCTATAGGAGTTGCCAAAAGGTGTGCCACCTTTTTATTAAATTATTCTGGATTTAGAGAAAGATGTTGAAAGTTTATATTTCACCTGAAGAGACCTCAATAAATTTCGAAACTAGTCAGAGTAGTGGCCCTTCCTTTAATGCATAGCATTATACATATCTGCAAGGAGATGTGCTTTGCATTATGGGAGATACCGAGATAGGAGTGATGTTAGCTTGCTCCACCTTTGCAACGAGTTTCCCGGTGTTGTACTACTTTACCCCAGTCCTGAAGATACTTTCAGGCGTAAACTTTGTTTGCTCATGCTTGGATAAAGGATTAAACTAAATTTATTATAGTCTAACCAAGTGAAAAATAAACTTTCAACATCTTTCTCTAAATCCAGAATAATTTAATAAAAAGGTGGCACACCTTTTGGCAACTCCTATAGGTAGAGATAACCTTGCTAATGCTTCTGCCTGGTATCTTCAACGCTGGGCCTGGCTCCCACTGAAGAGACCTCAATAAAGGTCGAAACTAGTCTGGGTAGGTAGTGGCCCTTCCCTTAATGCATAACATTATACATATCTGCAAGGAGATGTGTTTTGCATTATGGGAGATACTGAGATAGGAGTGATATTAGCTTGCAACGAGGTGCCCAGTGTTGTACTACCTTACCCCAGTCCTGAAGATACTTTCAGGTGCAAACTTTGTTTGCTCACGCTTGGATAAAGGATTAAACTAAATTTATTAAAGACATACTAACTTGTATCGAATCTAAAGGGTACACTATTTTTAGGAAGGAGAGGAGGTCGTGCTGCTAATGATATCAGATGACTTGAATCCAGTTAGAGTTGAGACCTATGATTGTAGTACTACTGCAATCAGTATTTATATGAAATAACAGTATTTCATGTGGCAGTGAGATTGAAGCCATCTAGTGTGCTGTGGAATCTAACAAGATCAATTACATAGAAGGGTGTTGTTACAGACCTGGATCAGTTGCTAGTGATGAAGAAATGCATCGTCAAATATACAAGATGAGCACGAAAAGAGTAATCAGTGAGGTGGAATCTAACAAGATCAGTTACATAGAAGGGTGTTGTCACAGACCTGGATCAGTTGCTAGTGATGGAGGGCAAAAAGAGTAATCATAATGGGATACTTTAATTATCGAAATATTGATTGGGTAGCAGTAGAACCTCATGAGAAGAATGGAAATGCATTTATTGAGCTGTTGCAGCACAATTTCCTCAAGCAGCATGTGACAGAAGGAACCCGAGGTCAAAGAGTGTTAATTTGATTATAGTGTCAGGGAGCGTTTCAGTTAAAGATGTAACTATTCTGCCTCTGGTTGGTGATAGTGTTCATGTGGTACTCACTTGGGAAGTGATTAAGTTTATGAATGTTCAATTCTTAAAAGGTTATATTGCTGGTTGGGTAGAATATTGGCAGTGCATGGGAAGCATTTAAACAGTACTTAAATGATGCGATGTCAGAGTTTGTGTTCCGAGGGTAGGAGTCCAGTGGATGTGTAATCTTATTAATCAAGAGGTTCGTAAGAAAAGGATGATGGGGAAGGAATACCGTGTGCATAAGGATGATGTGCATTATGAAAATTATAAGCAATTACAGGCTAAAATAGTCACATCTGTTGTATGGAAAGAAGTCTGAGTATGACAAGAAACTGGCTCTGCGTGCTAAAGACACCCCACAAGAATTCTATCAATATGCTGCAAGTAAAAGAAAGAATGAATATGAAAGAATAACTCTTCTAAATGCAGATGGCATAAGGGTTACAGATGCAGAACAGGTTGTTCAACTAATGAGGCCCATTTTTTTAAAAGCTATCAACCTGATGTATGCGACATTAAGCTCACTGCTTCCTCACTGGATGAAAAAACTCAAGTGTATGAGAAAGAGGTATTAGAACTGTTGCACAAATTGAATAAGAATTCAGCATAGGGACTGATGGGATATCAGCACGTGTGCTAAAAGAGTGTTCAATGAACTGGCTGTTCCTTTGACCAGGCTGTTTAATATGAGTCTCAGAACAGGGAAGATTCTGCATTAATGAAAGAATGTATGGTATGCATTGCATAAGGGTGGTGCAAAGACCAATGTATCCAACTATCGATCAATTAGTATCTCAAGTGTAGCAGTGAAAATTTTGGAAAAATTGGTTAGGGTTTGCATTCAGAAATGGGTTGACAATGCATCTCTACTTTGCAACATGGGTTCACTAAGGCCAGGTCATGTTTTAGCAACTTGCTCACATCCTATAACAATATTACTAGACAAGGGGAATGTCTACATCATGATACTTTTGGATTTTGGTAAGGCTTTTGACAGAATACAGCATGGTAGACTGTTGCATAAATTGGAGAATATGGGTTTTGGTTATAGAATAGATAAGAGGATGGCTGATAGATATCAAAAAGTGGTATTTGGGTGATGTGAGTCTGCAAAATTTAAGGTAACCAGTGGTGTACCAGAAGAATCAGTGCTTGGTCCACTGTTATTCAGTCTGTACATTATTGATATTGGGAAGGATTTGACAGGCGACATAAATCTATTTGCTGATGATGTAAAGATAGGTAGGGTAATCAGGAATGCTGCTGATATCCAGTACTTGCAGAATGATTTGAATAGGCTGGAACTGTGGGCATGGGAAAATGGATGTCAGTTCAATGTCAGTAAAAGTAAAGTCATTCACTTTGGCATGATTAGATATCCAATTTCATATTATATCTGTGGGATTGTGCTTAATGAAACTGATGAGGCTATGGATCTTGTAGTGTTAGTAGATAGGAAGTTGAAATTCAGGGCCATGTAGCAAAGGTTGCAAATATAACTCAAAAGATAATTCAGTGCTGTAACGAACATTCACATGTAAAGATAAGGATGTCATTTTGCCTCTTTACAAAGTCTTGATAAGACCTCACTTGGACTATTGTGTGCAAGTGTGGTCTCTTGGTTTCCGTTGTGATTCTGATATATTGGAGAGAGAGAGAGAGAGCATGCAAAGGAGAGTGTTAAAATTGATATCAGGATTATGGAATACTGATTATGAAGACAGATCAAGAATTTGCAGACTGTAGACACAGAGAAAGGATGCAGGAGAAAGAAGGGTGATATGATTGAGACTTACAAACTTCTGAAAGCATCATACAGGATTTCAACTGATGGAATTTTTCAATTTATGGAGTGTGGGGAAACGACAAGAGGATATTCTTGGAAGGCGAGAATGAATGACTCTAAGGGGTTCAGGGCTAGATTTTTCTCTCATAGGATAGTGCGTAGTGCGTTGGTCATTCACAATGCAAGCATTGTGAATGACCTAAGAATAAGTATGATAGCTGGTGTGTGTGTAGTATGTGGCCTCCCTCAATGAGTCCCTGACTCCCTGGAGGTCTTTCTTAATAATAATAAATGAATGATTAACACAAAAGAATATAGTTTTGAAGACAAATTGTCTGAATGGATAGTGTTTCTCTTCTTCTACAGATAGGTTATGAGTTGGAATCTCACTAAGATCTTGATGTTTGTGAATATTTAAGTGGGAGGCAAATGTTTCATCATCGTGGGACTACCACAGTGATTGTTGAAGACCTGAAGTGACTTGAAAATGTTTGTTTATCGAGCCCTAGTTAATATACATCAGTAACCAGTATTGTGAATGATAGTTCCGAATGTTGTTTATTTTAGTCAGCTAGTTTACTTGACTACTTTAGCACTCATTTAGGTTGCAACTCAGCCCTTACTATATACAGTATATGCTCTAGTATTTCTAGAGTATTAAGCTACAGCATCTCTGATTTTGGTGAAATCAGTTTCATTGTCAATATTTACTGTCACATTTTATGCCTTAATGTAACTTCATATATATGTGTGTGTGTGTGTACAGTTGACCCTTGAACAACGTGTGGGTTAGGAACGCCAACCTTCTGTATTTTTCAAATATCTGCATATAACTTTTGACTCCCCAAAAACTTAGCTACTGTTGACCGGAAGCCTTACTGATAACATAAAACACTCATTACTTAAATTAAGGGGATATTAAATCCCACATAGTTTTAAAACCGAATGAGAAACTCAAAGATTGGAATCAGAGAGTTTCTTGCCGAATATAGTAAACTATAAAGTATCGGCGACACTAGCGTTAGCAAATGCAAGTGATCCTAGTCCGTAGTACAATACCGGACGACTCGTTGCAAAGGTGGAGGAAGTTCAGATCGCTATGCTTAGGTATTTTTCATAATGTAAAAACACATTTCCTAGGAAATGTATGCTGTTATTACATTATGGAGGGAGGTCACTACCCAGACTGGTTTCAGCCTTTTTTGAGGCTTCATCAGTGAGTAGCTCCATAATGTATCCCTCTATAATGTAATAACAGCATACATTTCCTAGGAAATGTGTTTTTACATTATGGAAAATACCTAAGAATAGCGATCTGAACTTCCTCCACCTTTGCAATGAGTCGTCCGGTATTGTACTACGTACTAGGATCACTTGCATTTGCTAACGCTAGTGTCGCCGATACTTTATAGTTTACTATATTCGGCAAGAAACTCTCTGATTCCAATCTTTGAATTTCTCATTCGGTTTTAAAACTATGTGGGATTTAATATCCCCTTAATTTAAGTAATGTTTTCATTGCCGAAATGAAGCTTATTAGCTCTTTATACTTAAATAAAACACTCAATTAATACATATTTTGTATGGAAGCTAGAGAAGAGAAAATATTATCAAAGAAAACCATAAGGAAGTGAAAATACATTTACAGTACTGTATTGTATTTATCAATACCGTATGTTTGTCGTCTGTTTACAGGATGAATCATGTCTGTCAGTACCTACATCAATAGTGTCTTATACAATGCAAAATACTGTAGATGTAATATGTATTATAATAAATGTAGTTTAATCCTTTATCCAAGTGTGAGCAAACAAAATTTGCACCTGAAAGTATCTTCAGGACTGGGGTAAGGTAGTGCAACTCGTTGCAAAGGTGGAGCAAGCTAACATCACTCCTATCTCTGTATCTCCAATAATGCAAAACACATCTCCTTGCAGATATGTATAATGTTATTGCATTAAGGGAAGGGCCACTACCCAGACTAGTTTCAACCTTTTTGAGGTCTCTTCAGTGGGAGCCAGGCCAAAGTAGAGATACCAGGCAGAAGCATTAGCAAGGTTATCTCTACCTATAGGAGTTGCCAAAAGGTGTGCCACCTTTTTATTAAATTACTCTGGATTTAGAGAAAGATGTTGAAAGTTTATTTTTCACTTGGTTAGACTATAATAAATTTAGTTTAATCCTTTATCCAAGTGTGAGCAAACAAAGTTTGCGCTGGAAAGTATCTTCAGGACTAGGGTAAGGTAGTTCAACACCAGACAACTTGTTGCAAAGGTGGAGCAAGCTAACATCATATGTAATATGTATGTATTACTAATACATAATATGTATTACTAATACTAGACATCACTGATACTAATACATATTATGTATTACTAATACTAGACATCAAAAATGAATAGACAATGTGAAAAAGAAATTCATAAATGCTATATTTTTGAAGTCCAATGAAGTCTTCTAAGAAGGCGAAACTAGTTGTGTGTTCAAATAATAAACACTTTTTTCTATTTTGGTATCTTGACTTCTAGTCATTAAATTTCTTTTGTTATGTCATATAGTCGAGTAAATCATTTGTCTCAAATATATATATATATACATATTACTCTAAATTCACTCTTTGATAAATGTGATTTTGAATTCTTTAAGTGAAAAAGGGTATATGTTGTTTTGTTCTTTCTCTTCTCTAGGAAGTTCGAAAGCAGCAAGCAACTGGACGTACACGAGATGGTGCTACCTTTCCCCTGAGCATTCTTATTGAACCAGTATATCTTCTTGATGATGCATCACAAGTAGAAAACAACTCTCGATGCACTGGTATATATATATACGTGCTTTTGTTTGTATGTATGTGTATCCCTCTATATTACATTTTCATAGTAGTGATTATATGATGACCACATAATCTTCCCTCTCTATGCTATTACTGTTATGCTTGTATGGAAATAGTGACACAATAGCTGGAAATCAAATTATCCTGCAACGAAAGATTTCAACATAATCTTAAGTATGAAATTATGATTTTTGGTGTGGTTTTGAGTGTATTATGATGAAAAATAAAACTGAAGTATTCCTGCCAGAATCATTCATTGTGTTCACATTAAAATTACGTTCACTGTTAATGTTTATTGACATTATTCTTGCTGTTTTTTAATGCAGAGGGAATTCATTTGAGTGGAGGTGAATGAATGCTATGAAAAATCACAAGAATACTGATAACAGTATCTTGAAAAACACTTGAAAAATATCACAATGAAATTTAAACAACAAAACTGAACATATGATAGAAGAAAATAGTAAACAGTGTAAATGATGTAATGCTGCAAGTATGATTGAGGAGCAAAAATCTCTGAGAAAGATATAACTAATTAGATTACAAGAGAAGCTTTGGGTTCCTCTTTAAAAATGTTAAATCCTTCTGCCCGTTACTAATTGTAGACATAATAAATGCAAACAGTATAAGGCAAATGTTATTTTGAACAGTTGCTGTATACTGTTTGCATTCAATTGTTATCCCCATTTATTTACCCCCATTGAGAAATCAGCTGAAGTTTTCTATATTTCCTGCTGATATACATAGTTTTGGTATTTTGCTGATTTTCATGCCAAATTTGTTCTGTTATTCAGTTTAGTTGGAGAATTTTGGAAACTTGCACTAGATGTGTTTAGGACTAAAATATCATGTGTATTAAGCAGCAAACTAAGCTTGAAATCTAAAATTCTAATATCAAGTTACTGTCACTTTCTTTCATAATGCGATCCATAGAAATAATGAATAAGAGTGAACACAGCATAGTGTGCATCCTTGTCTTACACCTGATTTTACATCAATCTATCCTCTTCTGTTTCCTTCTATTCTAACTGGTGACTTTCCAATGTATTGCTCTGTATAGTGTTTATTTAACCCATACAATTGTGGCATTTTGAAAAGCATTTCTCTGGGCACCTAGTTGTATGAAATCAGATCTTGACAAACCTCTGTTTGGTCTGAACTGAGCTTGTTCTTCTCCAAGTTCCCCTACTACTATTTTTCTTATCCTCTTCTGGAGTTTACTTGCCTTGCATAAATCTTCTCCAGAACATTTAGTAGAGAAATTTCTCTGATTCTCACATTCAACTTTATTTCTCTTTTTTTATAGATGAGAACTATGAGAGCTCTACTCCAATCATCCTGGAATTCGACTCTGTGACCAGGCTTTGTGTATTTCGCACTGCAACTGCTATAAAACTTATATCTCCATATTTCAGCATTTCCCGTTGAATATCATCTATTTCAGCTGTTTTCCACATTTCAGGCTTTTGATAGCTTTTTTCTATGTCAGTTATTGATATGTACTCCTGTTTGCATTTCTCTTGAATAAATTCTCGTACTGTTCTGTCACTGCTTGTTTCACTTAAAAGTCTTGAAACATTAATTGCTCTGGAATTTTAGAATATCCTTATCTTTAGTTTTCATGTCACCTTTATCATTTTTGATTCCTTTTATGGAACTAGTTCCTCCATTTTTAAGCTTTTTCAATAGCCTCCAAAACATTTTGCCACCTTCCTGATATTTACCTTCTATATTCTTAACAGTCTTCCCATGACTTTTGTTTAGCTACTTTCAAACATAGCTTAGCTCTCTTACATAATTCTCGTATACCTTTAGGACATATGCTGACTTATTTACTAGAGCTTTCAATATGGTTTTTTCTTTTCCAGGACTGCTGTTTCAACTTCTTGTCTGTCATGTTATACTTATTTTTTATGTCTTTGTAGTCAACTTCACCACATATCTCCTTAGTCGAATCAAACATTGTTTTCTTCAGAGTTTGCTACTGCAACTCAAAAATTTGGTTCTTGTTTTTGAAATATCATTTTTTTTGTGAATAATATTTAAGTAGTTACATCTACAGTTTACCAATAAAAGTTCATCATCATCACGAACCATGGGCTCACTGCCCGTTGATGTCCAATGCCTGCTTCACTATCTTTGTCTAGTGCACAGTGTTGCAGTTTTTGTACACCCATTCCACACCAGTCTTTTATATCGTCTATCCATTCTCTGTATGGTCTACCTCTTCTGTTTAAACCATCCAAAATACCAAACATAAATGTCTTTATCTTCCGGTCCTCACTCATTCTACAGATGTGTCCAAATAATTGCAGCTTCCATTTTATAATCTTCTGCATTAGGTTTTGTTTTGTTTGTATTCTTCTGATAGAGCTCTTCATTGGTGATTTTCTGTACCCATCCTATTTTTAGAATCTTCCTGTAACAAGTTGTTTCAAATGCCAAAATTCTTTTTCTTGATTCCTTATTTATTACCCATGTTTCAGATCCATTCAGTACACCGCTGAAGATGCATGTTTCCAGTACTCTTAGTTTTGTTTGCAGGCTGATCACTTTACTTTTCCATATGTTATCCATGTCCTTCAGATTTGTTCTTCCCTTTGCAATCCTGATCTTTATTTCTTTTTTACAGTCCAAGTCATATGTCAGTTTACTTCCCAAATATGTGAATTGTTCTACATTTTCTATATCAGTTCCATCCACTTGTATCTTTTGTTACATGTTCTTCTCACCAAATACCATTGTCTTTGTTTTTTCCAAGTTCATAACAAGTTCAAATCTCTTCCCTTCCTCATTTAACAGTTTCAATGTTTTTTGTAGTTCTCTTTTGTCTTCTTCAATAATAACAATGTCATCTGCAAATCTCAGATTGTTAATTCTCATTCCTCGTGGTCCGTGTACAGATATTCCTTGGGCATCTTCCTTCAGTTTGTCCATTGCTCTTTCTAAATGTGCGATGAAAATTCTTGGTGATATTGGGTCTCCCTGTCTAGTACCTCTGCTTGTTTTAAACCATTTCCCCAAATCATCACCTATTCTAACTGCTGCAACTGCATTCTGATAAACATCTTTTAATATAGCTATTAGTTTTTTATCAATTCCATAGGATTCCAGAACTGCTAATGTCATTTTCTGGTCAATACTGTCAAATGCTTAATGAACATCAACAAAGCAAGTATATACGTTTTTGTTTTTTCTCCAGCTTTCTCTGCTATTAACCTCATTGTCAAAATCTGTTGAATTGTAGTTCTGTTCCTTCCTAAATCCTGCTTGCTTGTCTGCAAGGTATGCTTCCAATTGTGTTCTCAATCTTTCTGTCAATATGATCATCATCACTTTACCAAGGTGACTTATCAAGGCAATTATTCTATAATTTTTATATTCTAGCTTATTTCCTTTCTTGTATGATGTTAGTAATATTGATTTCACCCACTCCTCTGACATTTTCCCTTCTTTCCACACCATATTACATAGTTGGTGCATTTCTGTAACCACACTTTCACCACCATATTTAATCATTTCTCCAGTAATGTTATCGTTACCAGGACTCTTGTGTTTTAGTGGTCCTATTGCTTTTTATACCTCTCCTCTTAGAATGTCCATATCATGCTCATTACCTGATGGTGATATTTGCTTCAATTCTTCAGTCAGTTTCTCAATGCTATCTGAATCTAGTTTTTCTTCATATAACTCACTACAGTATCTTGTCCACTGCTGTACAATTTTTTCTTTATTCATCAATACTTTGCCTTTTTCATCTTTAATTGTGGTCTGTTTTGATTGCCACTTTCT
This sequence comes from Typopeltis vanoorti, assembly GCF_054136105.1. Classification (NCBI taxonomy): domain Eukaryota; kingdom Metazoa; phylum Arthropoda; class Arachnida; order Uropygi; family Thelyphonidae; genus Typopeltis; species Typopeltis vanoorti. Next base: position 24,299,246 of record NC_143569.1, on the reverse strand, counting down.
ATTAATGGTTCTGATTATTTTGTATACCTCCCTTGGTTTATGCTCTCCATAGTACTGTTCTATATTGTTGCATTGGGCTTCTAGCCATTTCATCTTATCCATTCTGACTGCTTTTTCACCTCATTACACTTTCTTCTATATTGCTCTTCTATTTGTTCTGATATATCCCTTCTTATCTTGAACATTCTTTTCTCCTGTACTAACTTCAGTGTTTCTTATGTAATCCATTTCTTCTTGATCTTCTCTTCTTCTGGACTGTTTCTTCAACTGCATCTTCTATCATTATACTTTCTTCTATATTGCTCTTCTATTTGTTCTGATGTATCCCTTCTTATCTTGAACATTCTTTTCTCCTGTACTAACTTCAGTGTTTCTTGTGTAATCCATTTCTTCTTGATCTTCTCTTCTTCTGGACTGTTTCTTCAACTGCATCTTCTATCGCCTTCATTACTCTTTTTCACTCTTAAATTTGAGTTTTTTTCTTTCTCCACACTTTTAAGTTTCTCTTCTAACACTGTTCTGTACCTTCTTCCTATTTCTGCTTCACTTATTCGTGCTACATCTCTTCTATTTTGATGTTGGGGTTTATATTTCTTTTTTAATTTCAACTTGATGTTATCCATCTTCTCTTAATCATAATCATATCAATCATGTTTTTGGTTTTCCCATCATTTGATCGCCACGTCCATTTTCTACACTCCTTTTGTTGGAATCTTGTGTTACAGATCATCATCTCGTGGCCCACAGCAAATTCTAACAATTTTTCACCCTTTCATTTCTTTCTCCGAAAACGATATTTTCCCATGACTCTTTCCCAACCATCATTATCTATTCCAACTTTGGCACTCCAATCTCCTTCAATAATTAGCACAGCTTGCTTTGGTATTGTTTCTATTGTCTCTGTCAGATGTGTGGGTACATACATCTGGACTATTGATATGTTGAATGGTTTTGCCTGAAATCTTGCTACTATGATTCATTCATTGACTGGTTTGTAGCCTAACAGTGCCTCTCGAGCTCTTTTGCTAAAAAGGAAGCCAACTCCTGCTTCGTGCATGGTGTCATGTCCTGACCATATTACTTCGCATCCATTGATCTCTCCTGATGATGTCCATCTCATCTCTGCCAATTCTAGTATATTCCACCGATATCTCTTCATTTCCTGATGAAGTAGTTCTAATTTTCCTGACATCCAGAGTGTCCGCTCATTCCACATTCCTATTAATAACAGTTCTGTTAGTTTCAGTTTCCTTTCGGTATCCCACTTTTCGATCCAACCCCAATTGCTCAATTGGTATCGCGGGCCTTGTTTATTCGGGCGATGCCCTAGCCGGCATGTTGTAGCTGTTCATTGTATAGGCAACAGATAACAATCATGTTTTTTTCTTTATGGTCAGAGCATCGACACCCATCTGACCGACCCTCCTCCTTTATCCAGGCTTGGACTGGCATGAGATCCCTAAGCATCCCATGGCAGAGTCTATAAAAGTTGCTCAACTTTAATTCTTTTTAAAACTTTCTTGCATGTTTTCTTTTAAATGCAATATTCATTTTTATCTGCTTAACACTTCCAATTTCTAAGCCTCTGTACATACTTGTATTGTGAACTAGCATGAAGATATTACTATTAACAATAACATAGTCAGTATGGATTTTCTATTTTTTTGTGTCTTCTTCTATGTGAACTTGTGCTCTTTTTTATGTTTTAACATGATGTTGTAATGACTAGTCCATATTCTGAGCAGAAATCCATCAGGTACATACCATGATTATTATAATAGGCTTTGCCTTTATTCCAGATTTTTCCAAAGTGTTTCCCTATGCTTGATGCCATTCATTTTCTGTTCTGATTGTTGAATTTAGATCTCCAAAGAAGGTTAATTTTTTCCTTCTTTATATTAACCATCTGCTTTAATGAATTCTCCACTGCTTCCTTAGGACGACCTTTGGTGGGACCATAGGCAGTAATAAGTTCATTGTCCATTTCTCTGTTTTGAAGTTTGCCCACATAACTCTACTTGAAATTGCCTTCCAATCTAGAAGTTCATGCTATTCAAATATAACATCCTGCTTTTTAGTGCAGTCTCACCTGTTATCTCAGTCTTGTCTCAGTTATGCCAATTATGTCCATGTGGTTCTTTTCCATGTTTGGGGGGGAAAAAAGCAAAAAAACTGCCAGTTTAATGGACTTCTTAATGACATTCCTTATGATCATACTAAGTTGCTCCATATAGAGGTTTGCCATTTGATATGCCATTTCAAATGTTTTTGAAATGTTCTGATAATGTTTTTGGCTTAAGAAGGTCCCAACATACTGATACATTTAATAACTGAAGTAAGAAACACAAGACATGATACTAGTATAAATGTACAAATTTTTTTGAACATCCATACAATAGGTGAAGAGCCTAGGAAATATGTTGCCCTTCTTTATTCAGTAGGGTTTATTTAGAAGGATTGGCAGGTTCTCAGAAAACAGTTAAGAAGCTATGTTCTGGTGATATCCTTGTAAAAACATCATGTCAACATCATTCTGAAAAACTAATGAGAGCAATATTAGTGGGGGAATACCAGTTACAGGTACACTTCATAAAAACTCTCAATTCTTTTCAAGGAGTGTTCTCAGAACACCAGCTTTTGATGTTCCTGATGAAGAGATATGTTCTGAGCTTAAAGAGCAGGGAGTGACAGGTATAAGGTACATCTTGATCTGTAGAGATGGTCATTTTGTTTCAACCTTGCTTTTGATACACCTCCACCATCTGTAAAAGAAGGGTATCTCAACTGTCTCCTGTTAGACTGTGTATCCCTAATCCACTAAGTTGCTTCATATTTCATAAATATGGACATGCCTCAACTGCCTATATGGCTCTACCATCTGTGCTTGATGAGACAGTAAATAGCATGATAACAAATCTTTTTCTACAGAGAAAGCTAAATTTGTCAACTTTCAGGGAGATCATCCAGCTTACTCCTATGCATGTAAGAAGTGGAAAGATGAAAAAAACTACAAAAGATTAAAACGGAATAAAATATATCATATCAGGATGAAAAAATGAAGTTAGATATCATCGCACCTGTTCTGAGATCCTCTTATGCAGAGAAGGTGGTAGTTAAGAAAATGTCAATAGCAACTCAAACTCGTATGTCTATTCACCATATCTGCACTTTATGACTGTGAGTGCTTCTCTTGAGAGGCACTTGAATTTTTTTTTCCAGAGGAAGAGATGGACACTGACTGTGAATACCTCCTGAAATAAATTCGCTAGTGCTCTGGAAGCAGTAGCGATTCGCTTATCTGAGGGATTTCTTATAACAGTATGTTCAATTTATTTACTACTGGGTTATGAGATAAAGGAGATGGAATTTTGATAATCTTATATTGCAACTACTTGAGCCTGTACTTCTTATGGATGACTTTAACGAGCACAGCATTATGTGGGGTAGTGCCAACACTAATGAATAAGGTCATATCATTGAATAAATCCTTCATAATAATGACCTTTCTCTTTTGGATGATGGACTCACTTTCTCACTTCCATATGCCCACTCACTTTCTGCAATAGATCTTATGATCAACTCCCCTGCCATGTTTCCACTACTCACATGGGATGTTGAAGAGAACACATACGAAGCAATCATTTTCCTGTTCTTTATAAAATAGCTTCACAGGAACCATGCTCTCCTACAAGGATCTCTCATAGGATGTGAAAAATGGAGCAGGCTGACTGGAATGCCTTTTAACATTTTGCCGAATTTAATGCTGATAATACAGGCAGTCAAATGCATGTAATTGAAGCAGTAAAATATGTAACAGATTGTATTGTCCAGACAGCAACAGCCTCAATTCCAAAAACATTATGTCGATTTCCACTCTATCCAAAGCCTTGGTCCAAAGTGCCAAAAAAGATCAAGACAGAGCATGGCATATATTTCATAGATACCCTAACAAATCAAACTTTATAGTTTTTAAACATACTCAGGCAAAAGCACAAAGTCAAAAACAATCTTGGATCCATTTTACCTTATCGGTTATTCAAACTACCAGTGTGGAAATTGTATGGGATAAAATCTGGAAAATGGAAGATTAGACCATAATGGGTGTGTGTTGTTGTTGATCCCAAAACTATTGCAGACACTGTGGGAAATATTTTGCCAGAAACGCTGCAACACTTTAATATCTTCTTGAGCTTTAAATATTGAAAGAGAAAGAGAGACTAAATGTTTCTACCAATGAGCATGAGCTGTACAATCAGCCATTTGTCATCATCATCTTCAAATTCCTGCCATGTACCCTCAAGGGGTGTACAGGATATGATAGTACTACATGAAAAAGTTACATCATTACTAACTTCCTATCTACGATTTTTCCTCCAAATCAATCTGTTACCTGTCAAGACTCCAACATTATCAGACCTTATATTTCTGTCTTCTGAGGCACTTTTCACTGTATCAATCCACCTATATATCTTGGTCTTCCTCTGGGTCTTTTTCCTGCCAGCCTGTCAGAGAACACTTGTTTTGCTAATCTTTCCTCTCTCATTCTGTTTAAGTGACCATACCACCTGAGATTATCTCTGCTAACACATTCCTGGATGCTAACAATGTCAAGTTCTTTCCTAATATCCTCGTTTTTAATATGATGTTGCCATTAATTCCATCTGTTCATGCCCCTAATCTTTCTCAGCACTCTCATATCTGCGGTTTCTAATCTTTGGTCAAGTGTTTTACTTCTGACTAGCTCTCAGATCCATAAGTTAAAACTAGTTTGAACACTGTCTGGTATACAGCTAATTTAGTGTTCTGACTAATTTCTCTCTTATTCCATATGAATTTATTCAATTGACTTCCTACCATGCCAGCTTTGTTGATTCTGTTGTCTATTTCCATATTTAATTTACCATCTTCACTAAAAATCGTGCCTAAGTAGCTGAAATGTTTTACTTGTTCCACTGGTTCCCCGTTCACAACACAGTTGACATTTTCAACAATTCTACCTATTTTCGTTGTCTTTGTCTTTTTAATGCTGATCTTCATACCATATTTATTACAACAGTTATTCAATTTAGTCAGGGAATCTTGCAGACTTGTAGCGGATTTATTTAGAAGTATAACATCGTCCTCATAAAGCAAAGAGCTACATTAACACCGCCAATTTTGATATCGTGTTTAATACCACTTTCCTTCATAATGTGATCCATATAAATAATGAATAACAGATGGATAATGAACATCCTTGTCTCACTCCAGATTTAACATTAAATCATCTTCCTGTACTTCCTTCAATTCCAACTGCTGACTTACAACCCAAATAAAGACTAAGTATTACAGTAGCGTATTGAATAACTTCTCTCTTGACACGTTGTCATATGCCTTTTCCAGATCGACAAAACTTAAATATAGATCTTTGTTATATTCCCACTTTCTCAACTATTTGTCTTAAAGTGAAGATCTGATCCTGACAGCCTCTATTTGGCTTGAATCCAGCTTGTTCTTCACCAAACGTTTCTTCCACAATTCTTCTCAACTGTTACTCAAGTATACTTGCATAAATCTTGCCAGGAACACTCAGTAGGAAAATACCTCTGTAATTCTCACATTCAGTTTTATTTTCCTTTTTATATATGGATACTGTGAGAGATCTACTCCAATCATCGGGAATTCTTCCCTCTGTCCAGGCTTTCTGAACTATGCAGTTCAGCCATTGTAAGACTTACATCATACTTAAGCATTTCTGGTCGAATATCATCTACTCCTGCTGCCTTTCCAAATTTCAAGCCTTTGATGACTTTTTCTCTACTTCAAGTATGATATGTATTCCTGACAGCATGCCTTGTCAGTGTTTTTTACCACTGTGCTGTCATCACTGTTTGTTTCATTTAGCAATTTTTCGAAGTAATTACTCCATACTTCAAGGATATCTTTTTCTCCCGTTTTCATGTCACCTTTATCATCTCTACTCCTTTTACAGCACTCTTTCCTCCATTTCTAAGCTTCTTCAACAATCTCCAGAATATCTTACCACCTTCTTGATATTTATTTTCTATGTTCTTACCAATGTCTTCCCCATGGCTTTTATTTAGCTAGTTTTGCACAGTGTTTAATTTCTTTCATTTGTCTCTGTATTCTCTAAGAGCACAAGCTGACTTATTTGCCAGGAACTTTTGATATGCTTTCTTCTTTTCTTTCACTGCCTGTTTAACTTCCTGTGTCCACCATGGATTTAATTTTTTTAAATTTAATTTTATTTACATTTAATTTTTTCTTGAATAATGTTTATGTACTTTAGTCTACATGTCACAGCTGAGAGCTGCTCAACACTTATTTGCTTTAAAACTTTCTTATATGTTATTCTTTTCAATGTGAAATTCAATTTTATCCTGCTCAAGACTAAATAGTGATCACTTCCAATTTCAAATCCTCTGTATGCTCTGGTGTCCTGCAGTAGGGAGAAAATATCACTATCAACAATAACATAGTCTATGAGACTTTTCTTATTCCTTGCCTCTTCTCTCCATGTGAATTTGTGCATATTTTTATGTTGGAACATGGTGTTAGTAATAACCAGTCCATGTCCTGATCAGAAATCCAATAGGTATTTGCCATTGTTATCAGCTTTGTGCTTTTCTCCAAATTTTCCCAAAATATTTTTGTGTGTCTGACAATCATTTCCTACTCTGCTATTTAGATCCCCAACAAGGACCAATTTTTCTTTTTAAATGTGTTAGTTGCTTTTTCTAAAGCATCAAAAAATTCCTCCACTTCTACCTTAGTAGAACCTTCTGTGGGACCATAGGCACAAATAAGTCTCATTGTCCAGTTCTCCATTCTCATATTTGCCCACATCACTCTACTTGAGACTGCCTGCCATTCAAGAAGATTAGCCTCATATTTTGTGTTGAATACTATGGCTACTCCTTCTTTTCCTTGATTGTCATTGCCTGAATATAACATTTTGTATTTATTGCTCAGAAAGATCTCGCCAGTTTTTGTGTTTTTTGTTTCAGTAACCCCTATTATGTTGATCTGGTACTTGTCTAATTCCTTAGCTAGCTCCATTTGTTTGCCATTCAGGCTTCTTATGTTGATACTACCAATCTTTAACTCTGGTGATGTTGAGTTGGGGTTTGTTTTCAGATTTGTTCCAGTAGCTGCCTTTTCGCTGTTTGTCCTGGTTCCCTGGCGAAAAGAATGGGAGCCTTGTTTAACCGGGCGACGCCCCAGCTGGCATGAAATTTTGTCATGTGTAATCATCATTTTGTATTTTGGTTTAAGCCAATAAGAATACAATTTGGTCGGCTAAATCCCAAATTGCAGCCCATCCTCGTTCATTCAGTATCCATGTAGATACCCACGAGAAGGTGAGGATTAGACATTAGGTCAGAAGCCCTGGTCGGTTCTCAGCATTCCTTTAAAGGCTATGTGGAGGTCTCCTCTCAGTTATATAGCTTTGACCCTTAAGCACATCCTATTTGTAAGCCATTTGTTAGAGACTAAAAAGAGCTCATTTTTTGTTTCATCCCAGCACATTAGGTCCTGATGACATCCATTGTGAAATGATAAAACATCTTCAATGGATCATCTTCTCTTAATATATATAACAGAATACTTACAGATGAAGATATTCTGAATATTTGGCATTAATCAGTTATCGCTATCCCAAAACCAAGAGAACATCCAATACAAGCACACAATTATCAACCTATTGCTCCTCTATAATAAATTTAGTTTAATCCTTTATCCAAGTGTAAGCAAACAAAGTTTGCGCCTGAAAATATCTTCAGGACTGAGGTAAGGTGGTACAACACTAGGGCAATTTGTTGCAAAGGTAGAGCAAGCTACCAACCACTCCTGTCTCAGTATCTCCTATAATGCAAAACGCATCTCCTTGCAGATATGTATAATGTTATGAATTAAGGGAAGGGTCACTACCCAGACTAGTTTTGACCTTTATTGAGGTCTCTTCAGTGGGAGCCAGGCCCAAGTTGAGATACCAGGCAGAAGCATTAGCAGGTCATCTCCACCTATAGGAATTGCCAAATGGTGTGCCAAAAAAAAAAAAAATTCAATATCTATTGCTCCTCTGAAGCTGCGATTATAAGATATTACGGAAAAATGATTATTGTCAGACTTCTCTGATATTTAGCAGTAACAATCTTTTCTCCAATACGCAATGTGGCTTTTGTGGACATCGTTCAACTTTCGACCATTTTGGAGTTTAGAAAGTTGTAAAAAAGATGCATTCCTGAAACGTGATCATCTGGTTTCAGTATTCTTTGACACTTATGACACAGTCTTGAGATCTGGCGTATTAAACGGCCTCTATAACCTTGTTCTCAGAGGATGCCTTCCTGTATTTATTAAAAATGTTGTGTATCTAACTGAGTTTTCCAAGTCAGAATGGGAAGTACATTATTTTGGCCATTTCACAAGAATAGGGTGTTCCCCAAGGCACTCTTTTAAGTATGACACTTTTTTGCTATCAAATTTAGCTCAGTCACTAAATAGCCTCTTATCATTATAGAAAATGCTCTGTATATTTGCTACTTCATTATTTACTACTGTCACTCTCACAAAATGAAAGTAATTGAAAGACAGCTTCAACAAGCAGTCGATCACGTCTCTTCATCAATTGTTAGTTAGTTCAGGTTTTTGACAGAAAAAAACTGTACACTTCTAGCAAAAATGCACTCTTCACCCAGATCCTGCATTAAGAATGGGACAAATGTTATTTCAGTAGCAACAGAAGCCAAGTTCTTGGGACTCATCGTTGACAGAAAGCTTACATTCCTTGCACACATTTGTCAACGAAAGGAAAAATGCAGGAGAGCACTGAATTTCCTTTGCACTCTGTCTACTGAATGGGGTGCTGATTGATCTTCATTGCTTCATTTTTATTGTGTGCTCATGCATTCAAAGCTTGTTATGGGTCTCGAGTCTATGGTTCGGTAAGGCAGAGTAATCTGTGATGATTAGATCCCATCAATCGTTGGGTATCTGGGAGTTACTGGTGCCTTTTGTGCATTGTCCACTCGAAGCCTTTATGTTAAAGCAAATGAACCAGCTCTGTCACTTAGATGGAAACAGTCATCTCTTTACTACGCCCTAAAAATAAAGTCTCTCCCATAGTATCCCACATGAACTAGTCTCTTTTCTCTGTTGGAAGGCCCAATATCCCACACATCAGACTGCCATACGTCTTTTTGGTGTGTGTGGGTAGGAGATTATGGAAGCTTTTGGCATGAATGTTGACTGTATTACCTACAACAATCATAACAGCATTTCTCCATGGCAGGTTCAAGATCAGATATCTCTGTCGGTCATGCTGCAATTTTTATTAAACTGTTGAAGTTTCAGCTGTTTAATAAACAGTTGAACCAGGTTCCACTCTATTGCAGTAATTATAATCAGAATTGCATGCCTTTCAGCTTTTGCTTGTACATATAAAAGAAAATCCCTACCAAAAGTGTGTAATTTATACAGACTCACTGAGTTCTTTACAGGCCATCTCATCTCCTGTGTATAATCCACATCTCGTTTTAAAGTTGTTACAACTATTGTACAAAATGAAGACACTTAATTTTGATGTTCAGTTGTATAGGATTCCTTGCCACTTTGGAATTAACAGAAATAAGACTGCAAATGCAGCTTCTAGATCAGCTCATACTTTCCACATATTGTTTGATTCCGTATACAGACTACAGACATTTTATAAGATCAAAGCTGTAAGCATTGGCAGCCTAGTCAATAGAAATAGAAGAGAGGAAGTTGTTCTTACTGGGCTCCACATAGGTCACACTCATCTTACCTTGAGGGACCTGTGTTTCACTCAGGATTTTTCCATAAGTGCAGGTCACAAAGATGCCTCCAACAATCTCGATCTTGAGCCTCTCTCTTCTATGTTATACCCATAGATTTAACTAGTGGATCTTCCCATCTTGTAGGTGCTCCTCCTGGTTTTCTCTTTATCCTTGGTTGCCAGTTAAGTATTCTATATGTTCATCTGTTATCCTTGAGTCTTGTGACCTGCCTATTTCATCTTGCTTTCATATACTGCAGTTACCACATCTTTTATGCCTGTGATCTCTTTCTTAGTTCTATGTTTCTAACATGTTCCATTTTGCTGACATTACAAATCTTACGTTTTATTGAACACTGAGTTATTCTGAGAGTTTCTTTTTCTTTTCTTGTCGTGTTCCATGTTTCTGATCCATATGTGAGTGATGAAAGAATGTCATTATTAAATAGTTTTGCCTTCGCAGAGATGTCAAGATTTGGATCAGTAAGTGTTTCTTTTAGTCTGTTTAACGATAGCCATGCAGCTTTCTTTCTTTTTACTAGTTCTTCAGATAAATCGTTATTCATTTTTATTGTTTGTTCTAAGTAATTGTAGGAGTCAACTTGTTCTATAGGAATATTATTAATAGTTATAATCTGTCGTAGTAGTTGTAATTGTTAGTAGTAATAGGTAATATTTACTTAATATGGTTTAACTCCATTACTTAACTATCTCTTGAATAATTTGTCCTATCTCAGCAGTGCCTATAATATGTCTGTCTTTGTCTTACTATTATATACTTCAGCCCCTCAGATTATCACGTGCGCGAGTCTGATTTACAAAGAGGTTGTCTCAAGGTTAAGCCAACTCCTTGGTAACCAAGGTTCTGGGAAAATTTATTTGTTCCGCTGTGCCACCCAAAACCCATAGATTGAAAAAACTTCTCAGTCAAGAAGTGAACCTTCAGATATGCACGTGGTTAATCTAAGATATTTCTATACTAAGTTAACAATTATCAATACCTTCTATAATCAACCATGTATGCAGTCATGGTCTTAATTAACAATTATCTCCCGCTTAGATCCGAATAATTTATGAGTGATACATCGGATTCTTAGACACAGGCAACCAAATAAATAAGAGCAAAAGGTTTATTTAACATAATGATCATCATACAGAATAAAGAACTTTCAATTATCACTGTACTTCTAGATTACAAAGTAAAATTAATCAATATACATCACACAGTAATTAATACTACAAAAACATTATGTTCAAAGATTCAAAGCTTGCATTCTTAGATTATAAAACCAATAATGACTTCATCATCATCATCAAATTCCTGCCATGTACCCTCAAGGGGTGTACAGGATATGACAGTACAACATGAAAAAATTACATCATTACTAACTTCCTATCTACAATTTTTCTCCAAAATCAGTCTGTTACTTGTCAAGACTCCAACATTATCAGATCTTATATTTCTATCGTCTAAGGCACTTTGTACCGTATCAATCCACCTATATCTTGGTCTTCCTCTGGGTCGTTTTCCTGCCAACCTGGCAGAGAACACTTGTTTTGCTAATCTTTCCTCTCCTATTCTATTTAAATGACCATACCACCTGAGATTAGCTCTGCTAACGCATTCCTGGATGCTGACAATGTCAAGTTCTTTCCTAATATCCTCATTTTTAATATGATATTGTCATTGATGCCATCTGTTCACGCCTCTAATCTTTCTCAGGAGTCTCTAGTCTTTGGTCAAGTGTTTTACTTCTGACCCAGCTCTCAGATCCATAAGTTAAAACTGGTTTGAACACTGTCTTGTATACTAATTTAGTGTTCCGACTAATTTCTCTCTTATTCCATATGAATTTATTCAATTGACTTCCCACCATACCAGCTTTGCTGATTCTGTTATCTATTTCTATATTTAATTTACCATCTTCATTAAAAATCGTGCCTAAGTAGCTGAAATGTTTTACTTGTTCCACAGGTTCTCCATTCACAACACAGTTGACATTTTCAATGATTCTGCCTATTTTCATTGTCTTTGTCTTTTTATTGCTGACCTTCATACCATATCTATTACAACAGCAATTGAATTTAGTTAGAGAATCTTGCAGACTTGTAGGGGATTTATTTAGAAGTATAACATCATCCGCATAAAGCAAAGAGCTGACATTAACATCTCCAATTTTGATATCAGGTTCAATACCACTTTCCTTCATAATGTGATCCATATAGATAATGAATAACAGAGGGGATAATGTACATCCTTGTCTCACACCAGATTTAACATTAAACCATCTTCCTGTACTTCCTTCAATTCTAAGTGCTGACTTACAACTCAAATAAAGACTAAGTATTGCTTGATATAATGCCCCATTGACACCATATAACTGCAGCGTATTGAATAGCTTCTCTCTTGGCAACTTGTCATATGCCTTTACCAAATCGACAAAACTTAAATACAGATCTTTGTTATATCCCCATGCTTTCTCGACTATTTGTCGTAAAGTGAAGATCTGATCCTGGCAGCCTCTATTTGGCCTGAATCCAGCTTGTTCTTCACCAAGCTTTTCTTCCACAATTCTTCTCAACCGGTTCTCAAGTATACTTGCATAGATCTTGCCAGGAACACTCAGTAGGGAAATACCTCTGTAATTCTCACATTCAGTTTTATTTCCCTTTTTATATATCGGTACTATGAGAGCTCTACTCCAATCATTGGGAATTCTGCCCTCTGTCCAGGCTTCCTGAACTATGCAGTGCAGCCACTGTAAGACTTTTATACCACCATACTTCAGCAATTCTGGTTCAATATCATCTACTCCTGCTGCCTTTCCACATTTCAAGCCTTTGATGGCTTTTTTTTTCTACTTCAAGTATGGTTATGTATTCCTGACTGCATGCCTGGTCAGTGTTTTTTATCACTGTGCTGTCATCACTGCTTGTTTCATTTAGCAGTTTTTCAAAGTAATTACTCCATACTTCAAGGATATCTTTTTCTTCCGTTTTCATGTCACCTTTATCATCTCTAACTCCTTTTACAGCACTCTTTCCTCCATTCCTAAGCTGCTTCAACAACCTCCAGAATATTTTGCCACCTTCTTGATATTTATTTTCTATATACTTGCCAAAGTCCTCCCATGACTTTTGTTTAGCTAGTTTTACACACTGTTTAGCTTTTTTACATTTGTCTTTGTATTCTGTAAGAGTAAAAGCTGACTTATTTGCCAGGAACTTTTGATATGCTTTCTTCTTTTCCTTCACTGCCTCTTTAACTTCCTGTGTCCACCAGGGAGTTCCGATTTTTTTATCCTTGCACACAGCCTCTCTAGCAGAATCAATCAATGTTTTCTTCAGAGTTTGCCACTGAATCTCCAAGGTTTGATTCCTGTTCTCAAACTCTTTCATTTTCTTTTCAATAATCTTTCTGTATTTTAGTCTACAGTTCACATCTGAGAGCTGCTCAACTTTTATTCGCTTTAAAACTTTCTTACATGTTATTCTTTTCAATATGAAATTCAATTTTATCCTGCTCAAGACTAAATAGTGATCACTTCCTATTTCAAAATCCTCTGTACACTCTGGTGTCCTGCACCAGGGAGAAAACATCACTATCAACAATAACATAGTCAATGAGACTTTTTTTATTCCTAGCCTCTTCTCTCCATGTGAATTTGTGCACATTTTTATGTTGGAACATGGTGTTAGTAATAACCAGTCCATGTCCTGAACAGAAATCCAACAGATATTTGCCATTATTATTAGCTTTGCTCTTTTCTCCAAATTTTCCCAAAATATTTTTGTATGTCTCACAATCATTTCCTACTCTGCTATTTAGATCCCCAACAAGGACCAATTTTTCCTTTTTAAATGTGTTAGTTGCTTTTTCTAAAGCATCAAAAAATTCCTCCACTTCTACCTTAGTAGAACCTTCTGTGGGACCATAGGCACAAATAAGTCTCATTGTCCAGTTCCCCATTCTCATATTTGCCCACATCACTCTACTTGAGACTGCCTGCCATTCAAGAAGATTAGCCTCATATTTTGTTGAATACTATGGCTACTCCTTCTTTTCCTTGATTGTCATTGCCTGAATATAACATTTTGTATTTATTGCTCAGAAAGATCTCACCAGTTTTGGTCTTTTTTTGTTTCAGTCACCCCTATTATGTCGATCTGGTACTTAACTAATTCTTCAGCTAGCTCCATTTCTCTGCCATTCAGGCTTCTTACGTTGATAGTACCAATCTTTAACTCTGGTGATGTTGAGTTGGGGTTTGTTTTCAGATTTGTTCCAGTAGCTGACTTTTCGCTGTTCGCCCTGGTTCCCTGGCGAAAACAACGGGGGCCTTGTTTAACCAGGCGATAATGACTGATAATGACCAATAATGACTTTTAGGTGTTAATCAAGCTGTCTGGATTAGATATCTCTACAGCTCTTAAACATAGCTAGCAATCAACACAAGTACAATTATAATACATAGCACATATTGCTCACCGACTATGATTAAAATATCACGGTACTGTCTTAATTTTTAGAGAGTCTCAAAACTTTATAAAGGTCTATGATTCTTAAGTTACAATTACCTTCCTCTCACACATTACTTGATTAAAGGTTTACTATACCGAACTTGGGGATTACTCATGCTTGTCCTTTCGATTCTTGGATTCCTTTCCTTTCAAACATTTTCTTCCCTCTATGTTAAGGCTAAATTTCCTGTCAGCTTAGGTTGGTCCTCATGGAGTCTGCACACAGATCATCTATGCTTAGAATGTTCTTAGCGCGAGGCGATTCTGCATACATAAGGCAGAATCCAGAAAACATAGTGCTACCTGGGCACTATCTTTTCTGGAAGTTGCCCATTGCTTCGAAATTCCGCTATTCGTTCATAGTAGGGCTGGGAATTCGCAATCCCTCTAATCATGACCCAACACCTCCGACTTCTGCCACCGAGAGAGAACAGAGACTCCAGACAAAAATCTTTGTGGTGGGGTTTTCCAGTCCTTTTATATCAACCTCTACCAGGACTCCTTGTAAACCTAAATTTTCACCTGACACGTTATTCCTTTGCTCTCGTGGGTCTTGCCTTTTCGTATCGTCTTCCCTGAAAACTTAGGTCGCTACGTGCTGTTGCTGACCGCTTGAGGCAACTTACTAATCCGGTGTCTTGCCCACGTACCTTATAATCTCAGTTGGTTATATGCAATTTACACTAATTCTTTTATATCAATTCTAACAGAAAATACGTATATAACAAATTCATTGTCTAACATACAATTTAGTAGGTATTTTACATGGGAATATTCACAGGTTTTACACTAATTACGGTATCCAATATATGTCAGGCTATATACAACTTATTCTAAAATACAAGCATATCCTTTTCAAGAGTTTTAACTTGTCAAATTATGAATGAAACATTCCTTAGTGAATTGTATTCATTCACAATTTAACAATAGGTGACTGCCACTTGTGTAGATGTTTTTGATCTATTTTGTTTTGCTAGATTAATTTCTAAGCCTATCTTACTACTGTTTGTGTATATTTTTTCACCCATTTCTTCTAGGTCTTTTGGGTTGAGGGTTATCAGTACTAGATCATTGGCAAACATAAGGATTTGTAGTTTTTCACCATCTATGCTTATTCTTCTGCATAGGTCTATTTTTTTCAGAATGTATTCTAAAGTGCTAGTAAATAGATTTGGGGAGATCACTTCGCCTTGGCAGATCCTTTCTCTTTATATCTATATTTATAGGTTAAATAGGGTTATTTGTGTGGTCTGATTTTTGTTAATTTCTTTTATCATGTGGATGTAAGTAGGGTCCACATTTATTTCCAGTAAGGCACTGATGACTGCATTGTGTTCTATTGTATCAAATGCTTTTTTAAAATCAATAAAGAGGAAACATAGAGAGATTCAGTATTCTGTGCATTTTTCTGTTAGTTGTGAAATGTCCTGGATATGATCTATTGTGGAGAAGCCTCTTCTGAATTCTGCCTGCTTTCTCTACTGGGTTCTCTTTGAGAATGTTTTGTATTCTGTTCATGACTTTATATATGTGAGAAAGTAGACAGATTGGACAATAGATTTTTTGTCTTCCTTGTTCCCTTTTTTGAATAGAAGTATGGTTTTTGAGGTCTTCCATTCCTCTGGAATGTTCCTTTCTTTGAAGTATACCACATGAATCTGGCAGCCAAGGCTTTGAAAATAATTGGTCCATCTTGTTGGATTTCTTCTTAACATGATCAAGTCCTGAGGCTTTACCTTTACTCAATTTCTTAAGGGCATGTTCTATTTCTTCTCTAAGTACATCTGGTATATTGCTTGGTTTTGGAATGATAGGTTCTGAGACTTGGCACGTAGTTGCATAAAGATCATTATATAAATTCTGCACAATTTCTTCTATCCTTTTTCTATTAGTATGTTTTTCTCCATTTTGATCCTGTAAAGCAGATGGAATTGACTGTTTAAAATTTAAGTCTTTGTCTATTTTTTTTTCAGGCTGGTTTTTGCCTGCACTGCTTCTCATAGTTTTTGTATCCTGAAAGCTTTGTAATCTTCTGGAATTCTTTTCCGTAGTAACTTACAGATAATTTTGCATTCTAGAAAATTTCCTTCAGATTTCTTCAGTTCTTTTCTCTTTTTCAGTAGTTCTATAGTTTGAGGTGAGAGTCATTCTCTTCTCTTTTCTTTTATTTCACAGGAATTTCTGATTTTTTCTTGCACCCATTGAATTTATTAATAAAGTCTATATTCATCATTTATGTAAGAGTTCTTAATAGTCCATTCGGTCTCTTTTATGTACTTCCTGAACTTGTGGTAGTCTATTTGTTGAATCTGCATATTTGCTTCTAGTTAGCATTTCTGATTAAGGGTTTCAGTGGAACCCTTAATCCAATGTTTCCAATTAGTCGGTGGAACTTTTATGTTTACTGGTAAATTAAAATCTCTGCAGCAGCTGATTTGGAAAGCCCATGAGTACACTCTTAATTTGTTGTTGAAAATGTAATCATTGAACAAAGCACCTTAACCCTTTCACTCCTGTGTTTTCCATCTCATTGTTTCCTTTTATTTTTCATATTTGAACTTAATTCTTTATGTGCATTTTGAGAAAGGGATATAAAGATATCATTTAATTTACAAAGGAGTAATATATATATATATATATATATATACACTGACTTAGAACTGAGAACTAGAAATAACAATTAAATTTATTCAAAACGTAACATGTTTCATCGGATTGTCCGACTTCTTCAGGCATGGGAACATAGAAAGCAAATAAAAAACATTATAAGAAACATCATATCACTATAAAAACGACTATTATAAAATTCAGTTAGCTTTGAACTGTAGCTACAGTCCATGTTGAAGTTCTATTGTTGGGCATCTGCGTGCGTCTGATTTCTCGAGTGCCAATATCAGATAGCTGAGCTGAAAGAGTTTGGTAGATTATAACTAAGGTTATTATTTATATGATGAGGGTCCATAACAGTTTCCTTAGACTTGACTATGTGGCGCTCCACCTCGTCATGGCATATATGAAGGTTTGAAGTTGTCCAGTTTATCTCATGTTGATGGCCTTCATCATTTGTGTTTACTGAAAACAGTACATGGATTGATAGGGCACTTGCTCTAGTTCTTTTGTAGGCAATGTCCCTCTGGTGATCTTTCAGACGCAGGAGGAGGAGGATGGATTTTTCAGTTTGTCCATAGTATTGTTTCCCGCAGTCACATGTGATTTTGTACACTCCTGGGAATTGTAGATGGTTGTGAGCTTGTTTGTATTTGCTTAAAATTGATCTTAGTTTAGAAAGAGTAGAGAAGCAGGTTTTTATGTTGAACTTTCATAAAATTCTTCTTAGTTTTGTGGAGAGCGAGCTGATGTATGGTAAGGAGATATAACCTTTGGGGTTGTCTTGTGTTTCTGAGTTGTTTTGATGGCGGCGGTATAGATGCTTATTAATAGTTTTCGACGAGTAGCCATTACTTGTGAAGGTTCTTTGTAGATGTTGTAGTTCATTTTTTAGCTCTTCATCATCTGGCACGATGTGCTAGAGTTGAGATGATACCCACTTTCTGTGCAATATATATATATATATATATATATATTGTACTAGAGGCATTCCAGAGTTAATTATTTAAAATGTGCATGAAAATAGAATTTTATTTAAAATATAAAATTAGATGCTTCACCTAATGTTACTTCATGTGAATTTTTACTTATCCTTTTTAGAAGAGTATATGCTCCACAATATTCTAGCAGTGGTGGTGTTATTTCTGACAATGGGATAAATGACAGGAAAAAGCCACTTACTAATTTGGAGCAAGTGTTTCAACTGGTAGTAATTATTCTTTTCATCATGGTGAGCTACCATGGGTTTTTAGGTTTCTACCTGATTTCTGAAACAAATGAAAAATATTAAGTGTATTTAAATTTTTGTGGTCCCCACTCACACTAGGTGAGTGGGGACCTATAGACCATTAGTACCTTAAGAGGATAAAGGATTTTTATGCTTTTTTTTGTATTTTTTTTAATTTGTTTATTTTTTACATAATCTGGAAATCCTGCTGTAGAGACAAAACAGGAAACTTTTTCAAGCCACTTCAAGCCTCCAATAAGGACTGCAGTCTCACACCAGGTAATGACATTCATCTCCCTACTAAAAACAATCACAAATATTCATGCACATGTGGGATTTGAACCCCCAGACCTGTTGGTTGGAGAGCCAATAAGCTAACCACTCAGCCAGCCAGGCTGGCAGTATAAATTACCATACTACCCAAGATTATCAGTGCCTATCCATTCCTGAATGCTAACAGTGTCAGGTTCCTTCCCAGCATCTGAATTTTTAATATGATTGTGATTGATACAATTGATCAACTGTTTCATTTCTGACCAAATTCTAAAGATCCATATATTAAAATTGGTTTGAACACTATCTTCTATATAGTTAATTTACCATTTTGACTATTGTCTCTGTAATACCATATAAATTTATCCATTTGACTTCCTACCATATATCATTGTTAATTCTCTTGTCCATTTCCATATTTAATTTGCCATTTACAGTAAAAATTGGGCCCAAACAGCTATAGGTTCTCTGTTCAGAATATTATTATTATCTGAGACCTCCAGGGAGTCAAGGACTCATTGAGGGAGGCTATAAATCACCCAAACCAGCTGCAATATCTTCCCTTAAATTCATTCACGCTAGATGAACTCACTACCTAATGCCAAACAATTCCACTCACTCACTGCTCTCTGGGAGAAAAACCTAGCTCTTACTCCTTCCTTGACCGTGAACAAACTTAACTTCCATGGATTTCCCTGTGTTCTCTCCCCACCTTCCATATAACGAAAATTTTCACCTCTTTCTCCTGTTAATCAGAGGTCTGCAATCCACATACTTACAATCTGTCCTCATAATCTAAATCCTATGATCCAGATATAATCCTTCTAACTCTTCTTTTTTGCACCCTTTCCACTTCTTTTTTTTATCCTCTTGGAACCCAGGAGTCCAAATCTGTGTGCAATAATCCAGGTGTGGTCTTATCAAAGCCTTATAAAGAAGCGCAATGACTTCCTTATCCTTAGATATTAAGGTTCGCTTCAACATTGCAATTATCCTCAGTTGTATTTGAAACTTTTGCCGTGTGACCTTTGAACATCAAATTCCTATCCACCAATATGCCAAGATCCATTGCTCCTCAGCTTCTTGTAGCATAACTCGCTAATATAATATGGTGCTGGAAATCTCATCATGCCAAACTGTATAACTTTGCACTTACTAATATTAAACTGACGGTGATTTTCGTTTTCCCAAATTTTCAGCCTACTCAAATCATTTTATGAGTTCTGAATATCAGTATCATCCCTGATTGCCCTGCCTATCTTTGCATCATCAGCACATCTGATGTTGGACCCTGGCTGATGTCATTAATGTATAGATTGAACAATAATGCTTCAAGGACTGAACTGTGAGGTGCACCACTGGTCACCTTAAATCTGGCAGATTCACACCCACTGTATACCACTTCTTGATATCTGTCTGTCAGCCATCCCCTAATCCAAGTCAAGAGTTTATATTTCAATCCCACATTCTCTAGTTTATGCAACAGCCTTTCATGTGGTATTCTATCAAATGCCTTAAAAAAATCCAACATTATCATAGTGTATCCGTTCCCTTTATCCAACTTGGCCATAACATTGTTATAAAACACATGACCTTCCTTTAGTAAACCCAAACAAACAAGCTACACTCTGCTCCTTGCAAAGTGTAGCTTATTTGTCTACCCATTTCTGTATGTGAGTTCTTACCAACTTCTCTAAAATCTTCACTATCACACCAGAGATGCTGATAGGTCGGTAGTTAGATGCATCAGTTTTTTTGCACCACCCTTTTACAATGAAACTATCATACATTCCTTTCATTCCTATGGTATCATTCCTGAGCTGAGACTCAAGTTATACAAACATGTGAAAGGCCTAGCCAGTTCAGCTGAACATTCTTTTAGCAATCGGGCTGATATTCCATTTGTCCCTATTCACAAATTCTTATTCAGGTTATGCGACAACTCTTCAACCTCATTTTCATGAACCGGTAACTTTTTATCCAATGTAGCAGTAGCACTGTGCACCATGCTACATGCACCTGGTTGATATATCTTAGCAAAGTGACTCATTAATTGAACACTCTTCTGACACTAGAGTACATCTGCATTCAAAAAGTTACTCCTTCACATTCATTCTTTCTTTTCAGGTGACTCACAAGATGATTTACAAATGAGACATCAAGTTTATATGGGATAAATCAGAACTATCACACCATTGCTATGACAATACAATGGAGAGAAAATTTTGGGAGTCTTTGGAAATGGCTAAACATCTAAATATTAACCCAAGTATCAGCTTGACTTAATATTTAGATGTTTTATCCTAGTCTTCGTTAGCCAAGCGTTCACATGAATGTATAATCATGCACAACATTCTAAAGAATTAGAAATATTTAAAAATAACATAAATCTCTTCTATAACTGTTGTATTCCTTTGTTGGTCCTCAGGTGTTATGCTTACACCTGAAGAAATCCTGTGCAATTAGGATGAAACATTGTGTTGCCAATTAAAATAAATGTTATCATCTTATTCTGATGTTCTGCCTTATAAACTCTTAGTCGTTATATATATATATATATAAATAACTCTTTTTGATCTGTTGTTACTGCAATTAAAGTATAAAAATATACTTCATTTTCTTACCTTAATATTTATGAAGCAATGAATTTAAAAAAAATTATCAGGAAATAACTACATTTAAATGCACATTTATGAATAATCATTATATTCAGTTGTTCATATTTGGACGTTTGTATCTTACTGTGGTCTTTTCACCAAATCCATCATAGTGGTGTGCCAGTTTTCTCCGCTTATAGCTATGCCCACGACAACCCGAGATCAAAAAAGCTGTCATGTGTTTAACACAGGTGTCGACAAAGTGGTCGATGTGGCTATCCAAGGGGTCAATAAATATCTGGGGGACAAAAGGGGACTCAATAAACATTTTGAACTCTTAAAACGATTTTGAGTAACACCTAGTAAACATGCAATACCAACTGGCTGATTGGTTAAGCCAATGATGGAGAAGTGCATGCTCTCCCCCGATGAAGACATCTCGAACAGAGACAATCAGGGCTAGTGCTCGTTTATCTCCAGAGCTATCAGAGTGGTGTTTAGTGATCTGATAACTCTGAATTTGCTGTGTAATTTTTTTAAAAGTTACAGTGTTCATAATGGTGGCCCCTGATAGTAAGAAGAAGTGCCGACATTAATCGCAAGAGTATTTAAAATGTGGATTTATACCATCATTTATCAATGAAACAATACCTATGTGCCTATTATGTGAAAAGACTTTCAGTAATGATGGCACGAAGCCTGCAAAGATCAAAGACCATCTCAAAAGGGTTCACTCTGATAAGAAAAACAAAGATCTTAATTTTTTTTAAGGCACTGAAAGAAAATATCATAAAATAATCAAATTTAAAAGCATATGCCAGCAGAGATTATGAAGGAGGACTGAAGACATCATACATTATCTCTCTTAATATAGCAAAGAAAGGAAAACCACATACCATTGGTGAAGAGATCATCATCCCAGCCATTAAAGATGTGATTGAAACTGTTATGAAGAAAGACTCTCAACCTGTTTTAAAATGTATAACTTTAAGTGCAAGGACAGTGAGCCGGCATATTGATGAGATGCCCAATAATGTGGAGAAAACTTTGGTGTCAGAGCTTCATCATTGCAAGTTTTCCATCCAACTCAATGAGTCAACATTTGGTAGTTCAAATATTCTCTTGGCCTATAATAGTCAAATCCTAAAGTTGTTGGAAGTTTTTCACTTGGCTATACTATTTGGCAACTCGTATATGAAAATATGACTTCTGCATTACTTCAACATTAGTATCATCTCTAGGTCTGGCTGCCACTGAAGAGACCTCGATAAAGGTCTAAAAGGGTCTGGGTAGTGATCTTTCCCATAATGCATAGCATTATACATACCCATAAGGATATGTGCCTTGCATTATGTAGGATACTAAGGCAAGTGCTGTGAAGTGATTAGCTTCTATATACGAGTTGCCCAGTCCTCAAAATACTACAGGCACAAACTTTGTTTGCATACACTTGGATAAAGGATTAAACCTAGTATATAATTGATTGGTATCTTTAATTTATAGTATAACCAAGTGAAAAAAAAAACTTCCAACAACTTTCTCTAATCCAGAGTAATTTAATAATAAGGTGTGACACCTTTTTGCAACTCGTATATTAAAATATGACTTCTGCATTACTTCAACTTTAGTATCACCTCTGAGTCTGGCTCCCACGGAAGCGACCTTGATAAAGTTTGAAACTGGTCTGGTTAGTGACCCTTCCCATAATGCATAGCATTATACATATCCATAAGGATATGTGCCTTGCATTACAGGATACTAAGGCAAGTGATGTGAAGTTATTAGCTTCTATATGCGAGTTGCCCCAGTCCTGAAAATATTTCAGGCTCAAACTTTGTTTGCATACACTTGGATAAAGGGTTAAATCCTAAAGTGCATTGTTGATGAGTTTTTGTTTGCCAACTACCTTAAAGCTGATGCAAAAGTTGAAACAATTTTGCAATGCTTAGAGGATTATTTGAAGAAACTTGATGCTCCCCTTGAAAATATTACTGCAGTGGCTGCTGACAGTGCACCAGCAGTGGCTGGCTGTTACAGAGAATTTGCATCGTTACTCAAGAAAAAGGTTCCCGATGTGCATACTGTTCACTTTGTATTAAACAGAAACCATCTTGTAGCCAAGAATCTAAGTGCTGCCTTAAAAGTGTATATCAGATCAGTGAATAAAATTAAAGCGCATCCTCTGAATTCGCGACTGTTTGCAATGCTGTGCGAAAAAAATGATGAAACCTTTAACCAACTTCTTTTGCACACGGAGGTAAGGTCGTTGTCAAGAGGTGATTCCTTACAAAGACTTGATTTGTATGACTCCACTGTCGAGTTTTTTAAGGATGTGGACCAATCACTATATGACAAGTTGAAAAAGTGTAAAAAATCAAGTTTTCTATTTGGCAGACCTATGAGGGTTGATTGAAAAGTTTGGTAAAAAAAATAAGTTAAACACATTTTTTTGGAAAAAATCACTTTTATTTCTTAACATGGTCTACAGGATCTACACATTTGGTCCAGTGAGTTTCCAATTTTTTCATCCCATCTAAAAAGTAGGATTTGTCAAATTGTGCAAAATAGCCTTGATGACATCGTTCAAAGAAAAGTTTTTCCCTCCGAGCCAAATTTTTAACTTTGGGAACAAGAAGAAGTCACGCAGGGCCCAGTCCAGAGAATACGGTGGATGTGGAACCAATTCGAATCTCAATTTCTGCAATTTTGCCATTGCGACGACCAGTATGTGGGACGGCGCATTGTCTTGATGAAAGAGCACACTTTTTTTGTTTTCCAATCTTGGCTGTTTTTGATTCAGTTCTTCTTTTAAACGGTCCAACAATGATACATAATAAACTCCTGTTATTGTCTTATCCTTTTCCAAATAATCTATCATGATAATTCCTTGGGAATCCCAAAAAAACAGTGGCCATCACCCTCCCAGCTGACAAAATGGTCTTCGCTTTTTTCGGTGCTCTTTCACCGGGCATTGTCCACTGGTTTTGACTGCTGCTTGGACTCAGGTGTGTAGTAATGGATCCAAGTTTCATCTGTAGTCACGAATTGATGCAAAAAATCCTGCGAATTTCAATTAAACATTACCAAACACTGCGTTGAAATGTCTTTTCGCGTGCGTTTTTGATCGACAGTCAACAATCGCACACGAAGCTTTTTCATGTGCAATATTTCGAGCAGGATATTATACACTCATTCAGTTGAGATGCCTACAATCTCACGCACTTTCACTCGGCCATCTTCCATAACGATAGCATGGTTTTTGTCAATCATTTCTTTTGTAGTAACCTCAGTCGGATTTACGACCACATTTAAACTCATTTATTCCAAAATAAATAGTCTTTAATGCTGGTGCAGAGTCCCCATGAACTGCATCTAACTTGGCTTTGATCTTCTCGGCCATCCACTTCTTCAAATAAAAGTGTTTTATCACTGCACGAAACTGGTTCTTCTCCATTTTTATGAAAAATGTGAATGCAGTCATTTTAAATGTTTGCCAAATGAGAACTACGCGTCGCATGCAGCTAAATTTTGCCAGGGTCATGAAAAAGATGATACATGCCGGCACTGGTATGGACGAATGAACTGTCGCCGTCTATTGGAAATTTACCAAACATTTCAGACAACCCTCATATGTTCAAAATTTAATGAAATACAGAAATGTCTGCGAGGTAAAGATGTTATGTTACAATTATTTAAGCCCAAACAATCCTAATAGGTTTACAAGCTAAAATATGCCTATATAAATTAAGTAGATATTAAATCCAACATTATTTCAAAGACGAATACAGAAACTATAAAAGTTTCATGTGAAATTTGACCAGAGAGCTAATGGGAATACAATATTGGTCCATTTTGATAAGGTTTCACTGGCCTGACAGTTTTTCAAACTCAGCGAGAGACCAGGCAGAAACCTCCTACGAAAACCAACGAGTTTGAAACAACTGTCAGGCCAGTGAAACCTTATCAAAATGGAGGAATAGGAGGTGAATGTGTGGACGCTCTGGCTAGTGTTCATGTCTTCTATTAGGTTCGGCTAGGGCAACTCATAGTATAGCAGCGAATGTATTCCTGTTAGTCTCTGATCAAATTTCGCAAGAAACTTTTATAGTTTCTTTATTCGACTTTGAAATAATGTTGGATTTTAATATCCACATAATTTATATAATATTGCATTTGCCAAAGTGAAGCTTTTTGGCTCTTTATTTTAGTAAAATATGCTTATTTAAATCTTCATTGGCATGTAAAGATTACAGCTATTTTTCAAACTTAGAGCAACTGGAAGATGGAGAAGAGGGAAAAATTAAAGGATGACTTTAAAGTATGTTTTGAGGACCTGGAGAAAATGCACTTACCTGACTGGATTGTTACACCATTTGATTTGGAAATAGAAAATGCAGACATTGAATTTGACTTACAAGACAAGCTTATTGATATGTGTGTGTGGATCTCGAAGCTAAATCCTTGTTTAAAAATAAAAGCCTCAGTGACTATTGAAGCAATGTAAATACTAATAACAAATACCCCAAGGTTAGTGCAGCAGTTGAACCCTTTTTACTTGCATTCCCAAGTTCGTTTCAGGTTTTAGCCATTCATATTCACTTTTAATGAAGGAGAGGAACAGAAAGAACCTGGAAGAGCGTAGTGACTTAAAGCTAAAGCTTACCAATATCCAACCAAATATTGATGCATATAATAAATTTAGTTTAATCCTTTATCCAAGTGTAAGCAAACAAAGTTTGCACCTGAAGACTGGGGTAAGGTGGTGCAACTTGCAGTAAAGGGACCAAGCTCTCATCACTCCTTGTCTCAGTATCTCCCATAATGCAAAGCATATCTCCTTGGGACATGTATATATTGCTATGCATTAAGGTGAACTACCCAGACCGGTTTCGACCTTTATTGAGGTCTTGTCAGTGGGAGGCAGACCCAAAAGTGGTGATGCAAAGGCAGAAGCAATAGGAGAGATCATATTTACCTATACGAGTTGCCAACAGGTGTACCACCTTATTATTCTATTACTCTGGATTAATTTAGAAAGATGTTGGAAGTTTATTTTGCACTTGGTTAGACTATAATAATTTTAGTTTAATCCTTTATCCAAGTGTAAGCACTTTGTTTGCTTACACTTGGATAAAGGATTAAACTAAATTTATTATAGTCTAACCAAGTGCAAAATAAACTTCCAACAAATATTGATGCAATGGCTACTATTCATCAAACATATCCTTCTCATTAACCATTCAAGTAAATCAATAAAATGTAAGTAAATTTTTTATGTCCTTTAGTATTTTCTTTAAATTTCTTTAAATATTTCTTATCGAGAAGCAGTAATGAAGTAAAAGGGTGATGGAATTATTATTTTTAAATTGAGAAATTTGTTATTGGTAACATTTATTTAACATGATGGGGATCGATTAGGTTTCAAGGATTCTGTGAAAGGGTCAATGGTATAAAAAGTTTACTAACTCCTGGTTTAACACCACCAACATGCATATTGTAGGCTGAAGTACTTAAAAAAGCAGCACCATTTGATCTCTAGAGCAGGGTTTCCAGATTTCGCATCCGTTAGTCTACCCATCATGCTAAATGTCCAATAGGTTTAGAATCTTTTAAGTGTGGAATTAACATAAAAAAACTGATTCATTAATCTAAGTTGCTTTTTTTTGGAGGAACACAAAGTGGCTTGATTTATAATTTCAGTTGTAATTCGATTTCTTGTTCTCTTCCAACAAGATGGGAACTGATAGTATTTATTTCATTCTTTCCCATGAAAGGTTGAAAACCTAAAGTATATTTCAGTACCATTGTGGTGCTAATTGTTAGATAAGCCAAGAGCCTTTCCTTTTTTAAAGTTTTACTAGTTAATTAAATAGATGTATTATTATTATTATTGTTGTTGTTCCGGGAAACTCCAAGGAGTCAACAGACTCATCGAGGGAGGCCCTAACATCATGTCTGGAACATCTATTCAACATTCACAGTATCTATCATATCTTGCCTTGAACTCATTCACGGTTGTAGCACTCACAACAGACTCTGAAAGCTTATTCCACTCATTCACCACTCTCCAAGTAAAAAACCTAGCTCTAACACCCTTGTCAACCACGCTCTTGCCTAGCTTCCATGCATGGCCCCTAGTCCTCCCACCACCAGTCATATTTTCAAAAATATCTTCTGGATCAATCTTATAAAAACCCTTCAGTAATTTGAATGTCTCAATCATATCACCCCTCCTTCGCCTATCGTCCAATTTCTGCAACCCACAAATCCTCAACCTATTCTCATAAGGTTCATTCCACAGACCTGCTATCATCTTGGTCACTCGTCTCTGGACCCTCTCCACTTCCTCCCCATCACGAAGAAACCCTGGTGCCCATAACTGGGCA
This sequence comes from Typopeltis vanoorti, assembly GCF_054136105.1. Classification (NCBI taxonomy): domain Eukaryota; kingdom Metazoa; phylum Arthropoda; class Arachnida; order Uropygi; family Thelyphonidae; genus Typopeltis; species Typopeltis vanoorti. The sequence goes on along the minus strand of NC_143569.1, from coordinate 24,271,835 downwards.
CAGAAGTCCAGATGGGGTCTTATCAAGGCTCGATACAGAGGAACAACAACTTGTTTGTCTCTGCATGTTAAAGTATTTTTCATAAGCCAAGTGATTTGGTGAGCTGTTTTAGTCACTTTTGCAATGTGCTCCCTAAATTTCAACTCCCTATCCACCAGCACTCCGAAATCCCTGGCCTCATCAATCTCCTGGAGTACGGTTCCACCAATGCGATATACTGCTGCTATTCTTTTCACCCCAAAGTGCATAACCTTACACTTTGCCACATTAAACTGACATCCATTTTTCCTAGCCTAGTCCTCCAAACTATCCAAATCATCCTGTAAAATTTTGACATCCTGCGCACTCACAATTGCTCTACCCAACTTTGCATCATCAGCAAACAAGTGAGCACTTCCTCTCAATTCCTTTCCAATATCATTGATGAACAAATTGAAAAGCAGTGGTCCAAGTCCAGAGCCCTGCGGCACTCCTCTAGTCACAAGACGTCTTTTTGACTCCACTCCTGAATAAACCACTCTCTGGTATCTCTCCTTCAACCACCCTCCTATCCATCTTACCAACCCTATATCTATTCCCATCTGCTCCAGTTTACTGATTAGGGTTCCATGTGGTATCCTGTCAAAGGCCTTGGCAATGTCCAGTAGTATCACTGTAAACCCATTACCGCTATCCAGTTCAGCCGTCACTGTGTTATAAAACGTGAACAAGTTACTGAGGCATGATCTACCCTTCACAAAACCATGTTGTCCCCCATACAATATCCCATTTTCATCTATCCAATCCTGTATTCTTTTCTTGACTAATTTCTCCAAGACCTTGACAATGATTCCTGATATGCTAATCGGTCAGTAATTTACAACAGCAGTCTTGGAACCACCTTTATGCAGTGGAACTATTTTCGCCTCCTTCCACCCGCTCGGGACTAACCCAGACCCGAGACTCAAATTAAACAAAATGGTCAAGGGTACTGACAATTCTTTAGCTGCTTCTCGTACAACACGAGCTGGTATACCATCCAATCCCACAGATGTATTGACATTGAGGTTATGCAATAGACTACTCACCTCCTCTTTATTCACCACAATTCCCGTATAATCTACTGGTTTATTCGTTTCTGCAATGTCAGAAACGAATGATATATTCTTGCAAAGTGCACACTCAGTAACTCAACTATCTCAACTGATTCAGTTACCTCCCTACCATCGGCATTCTTTAAAATCATTCTGCCATGTACATTTTTCCTTTTACTTGCTACATATCTAAAAAACTGTTTAGGATTCTCTTTAGCCTGCATGGCCAATGTTCTTTCGTAATCTATTGTATTGGCTAGAAACTTTGCTTAAAACATGCTAGAAATTTGCTCTTCTTTTTCTTTCTCCTAATTATTATATTTCTCTATACTGAGTGATATATTATCATTAATCTTCACTTTAAAAGTACTGATTACCAAAATTTTGTGTGAGATATTTTTTGATATTTTTATCACAAGTGCTTAAGTACTGAAAATAATTTTTAAGCTATTGCAAAATAATTTTTTTTTCTTGAATATCAGTATGCATCAATAATATGAAATAAAATGTATTTTATTTAGCATAATAAATGTTTTTTTTTTTTTAAAAAAAAAAATCTAGATATACACTCTGACCACCTCATTTATCGTGGAATAATTTGGGTTTTTGCAAACATTAGTGGAATGATTACAGTACTTCCAGATGGTAGTATTCATAGCTGTAATACAAATTTTTCACTGATGCTCTTTGGATATTCCCAAGATCAATTAATTGGAAAAGTAAGTTTATTTTTAGAGCTCAACTCTAAAAATACCAATTTGAATCTGTATTTATAATATATAAAATAGTGTTTCAGTACTTAATGCTGCACTCAGAAAGTTCTGTTTGTCTGTACAAGCCTTCTCGGGTGACGGTAATCTTGTTCCTGACAGACTATCTTAGACCACAGTTATGCTTCTTAGACAAGCAACATGGATTATTTTTCCACTGATGTAATGTAAATGTTATAGTTTGGTAATGGAAAAGAGCTGTTACTATCAGGAATGTGACATTTTTTTGGTATTTTTTTAATGTATATTTTATGTTTTTTATTGCAGTTTTCTTTATTATTATGCTTTGATATCAGCATTTACATTTTCTTTATAATCTTCAGGACTTCAGGTCAAATTACTATGGAGATCAGCTAGTGACGTTTTCTCTCTGACCTTACACTAAGATCAATAATAGCATAACAAATATTGTGGAAAGTTTTTTGCTTAGTTATAAAGTTATACACATGCTGGCTACTGAATTAGAAACTTTTATTTAATATACTGGGTTCCATATGGGCACACTACTGCCAATACTGATCCCCTTCAATTCCCTGCACATAGTTTGGTGAGATATGGGCCAGGAACAGCGTTCATTAAATGCTTCAGTCAAATACTGCACCCAGGAAATTCTGTTTGTTTGTACAAGTCTTCTCAGATGGCATCAATCTCATTAGGACTACAGTTATGCTTCTTAGACAAGCAACATGGATTATTTTTCTACTCATTAAACACCTGGGATATCTTGCATTTTGAGAAACCAGTCAGCTGTGCTGTTTTCAAAATCATGGCTCCAGCCAGACAGACACCCACAATAAGCCCTTTATTGAATGCTGAAAGATTCTTTGTTTTTCCCATTGTTGGGAAAAACAATTTCCAATTACTGACCAGCACCATTTTTGAATAGTTGCTTATAACCTGTGTTGATGCACATGACCAAGTATTTTGCAAATATGCTGCATAAGTGAATTTTACATACATCTGCATAAAGGTTTGCAATTCAGTGTCAAGTATGTGTACTAGACAATGCATTATATTCTTTTTTTAATCCTTTATCCAAGAGTGAACAAAGATATTTGTGCACAAAGTATCTTCAAAACTAGGCTATTTGTATACAGAGAAAGATAATTATTCTTGTTGAGAGGCTTATACGCTGGTTAAACATGATAACTAATATTTAAGGAATTGACAGCGTATACTAGAAATATAGATTAAATAAACTTTAATATATACTTTCCGATATTTCGGCGAACGTCACGTTGCCATCTTCTTGGGAACTTACTACAAAGATACGTGCACACAAGTACTAATAACAGCAAATGAGACTGAAGCTGGGAAGCTAGCGTTTTCCTAAAGTCCTGATGGTGCCCCCTGGCAGGCTATATTGGTAGTTCTTGGCCTTTGGGTTGAAGTTCTTCTGATAAAAGTTTCCCAAATTTGGGGCAATCTCATGCATCCAAATTTGTTGAGGTTTGGCATGTTCCTAAGGGCCGAGGCTGATTCTATGAATAGTCTTTCATACTTAAACTTGCTGCGGTGTATTACTGTGGCTTTATTCCATCTTATTCTGTGGTGAGTATCCAGAGCATGGTCTGCAAGCCCAGAGTGGCTGTACTGGTGAAATCGGATGTAATCCTTGTGTTCTGAGATTCTGATATTTGCTGTCCTGCCTGTTTGGCCAAAGTAGGACAGTTTACAGCTGCAAGGGACCTGGTATACACCAGGTAGGTCTAGGGGAAGTGGTTGGTCTTTGGTGGAGTGGATAAAGGATGCCAGTTTTCTATGTGGTCTGTAACAAGTGGTCAAGTCATGTTTTTTTAAGATTTTATTGATTTTTTCCGAGGTGCCTTGGATGTAGGGCATGGTGATGGATTTAGAGTAATCTTTTTTGTGAAGGGGAGGGGGTGGTGGGTTATGGATAACTGGGTTAAGTATTTTTTGGAGGGGGTAGCCGTTGGCTGAGAAAGTGTCATGGATGTGATTTAGTTCAGTGGTTAGGGCTTGATCATTAGAACAGATTATTTTTGCCCTTATTAAAACATTATTCAACAGGGCAAAAATAATCTGTTCTAATGATCAAGCCCTAACCACTGAACTAAATCACATCCATGACACTTTCTCAGCCAACGGCTACCCCCTCCAAAAAATCCAAAAAATACTTAACCCAGTTATCCACAACCCACTACCCCCTCCCCTTCACAAAAAAGATTACTCTAAATCCATCACCATTCCCTACATCCGAGGCACCTCGGAAAAAATCAATAAAATCTTAAAAAAACATGACTTGACCACTTGTTACAGACCACATAGAAAACTGGCATCCCTTATCTGCTCCACCAAAGACCAACCACTTCCCCTAGACCTACCTGGTATATACCAGGTCCCTTGCAGCTGTAAACTGTCCTACTTTGGCCAAACAGGCAGGACAGCAAATATCAGAATCTCAGAACACAAGGATTACATCCGATTTCACCAGTACAGCTACTCTGGGCTTGCAGACTACGCTCTGGATACTCGCCACAGAATAAATGGAAGAAAGCCACAGTAATACAACGCAGCAAGTTCAAGTATGAAAGACTATTCATGGAATCAGCCTCGGCCCTTAGGAACATGCCAAACCTCAACAAATTTGGATGCATGAGACTGCCTCAAATTTGGGAAACTTTTATCAGAAGAACTTCAGCCCAAAGGCCAAGAACTACCAATATAGCCCGCCAGGGGGCACCATCAGGACTTTAGGAAAACGCTAGCTTCCCAGCTTCAGTCTCATTTGCTGTTATTAGTACTTATGTGCACGTGTCTTTGTAGTAAGTTCCCAAGAAGATGGCAACGTGACGTTCGCCGAAATATCGGAAAGTATATATTAAAGTTTATTTAATCTATATTTCTAGTATATGCTGTCAATTCCTTAAATATTAGTTATCATATAATAAGAGAAAGATATGTTCACAACAAATTTGCTCCAGTATATTAATGTGCAACAAATTCCTGAGATGTGCATATTTCATGAATTATGTAAAAAATCAATAGCTAGATCAGTTTTGACCATCACTGAGGTCTTTTTATCAAAAGCAATTACTGGATGTCATATTATTGTTATTATTAAAAGATACCTCCAGGGTGTCTGAGACTCATACCACATGTCATTCCTTCTCTTGAATTCACTCACTCACCCTGCACTCACAATCTTCAAAGGCAGCAATTCCAGTCATGCACTGCTCTGTGAGAGAAAAATCTAGCTCTTGCCCTTCTCTTAACTTCATTCATTCTCAACTTCCATTGATGCCCTCTTGTCCTCTCGACACCATCCATAAAATGAAAAATTCCATCTACTGGCATTCTGCACAATCTTTTCAAGTCTCTATCATATCACCCTATTTCTGATGTCTGCTAGCATCTGCGATCCACAAATTCTCACTTGCTCTTCATGATCTAGATTTCATAGTCCAATTATAAATTTTAAGACTCTCCTTTACACCCTCTCTGCTGTATCTGCATCAACTTGTAAACCAGGAAACAGATCTGTGTACATTAGTCAAAATGAGATTGTATCAAAACCTTGTAAAGAGGCAAAATGACTTCCTTATCTTTACATATTAAGGTTCATTTCATCATTGCAATTATCCTCTGAGTTGTATTTGCAATTTTTGCAATATCACTCCTGAACTCCGGGATTCCTTCTTCTAGCATAATCCTTCCAATATTATATGCCATTGATATCTCATTAAACGAAAGTGCATAACTTTACATTTACTAACATTGAAATTGCAGTCGTTTTCACATGGCTGCAATTCCTGCTTATTGAAATCATTCTGCAAGTACTGCCTGATAGTTACATTTCTAATTACCATGTCTATCTTTGCATCATCTGCCAATAGCTATATGTCACCTGTTAAATCATCACCAATATCATTATTGTAAAGATGGAATAACAGTGGACCAAAGACTGATCCCTGGGACACCTTAAATTTTGTAGACTCACATCCACTATACCCAACTTTGATATTTCTCATTTAGCCATCCTCTTATCCAAACTAGTAATTTATAATCCAATCCCATATCCTCCAGCTTATACAGCATCCATCCATATGAATCCTGGTAAAAGATTTAACAAATTCCAAAAGTATCATGGTATAAGCATTTCCCTTGTCTAACTGAACTGTGACATTATTATAACATGTGAGCAAGATATTGAAATATGATCTTCTCTTAGTAAACCTATGTTGTTCTTTGCAAAGTATAGATTCTCAGTCAACCCATTTCTGAATGTGATTTCTTACCTACTTTTCCAAAATCTTCTTCATCATCATTGGCTCAACAGCCCAGTGTGGGCCATGGCCTTTTTCTGAAACTTCTGCCAGCCTTCCTTATCATACAATGCTTCCACTTCTGTGGAATCTTCTCAGTGCTGAGATTCAAATTATACAGCTGGATCAAAGGAACATTCAGTTCAAATGAAAACACTCTTAGTATTCCTTATATTCCATTGGTCTCTATTGCCGAATTCATATTCAGTTTGTACAACAGCTCCATTACTTCCTCCTTATATACCTGACTTTCTTCTAGCAGTGTTAGAGATAGCATGTGTTCAATGTTACATATATTAGGTTACTAGCTGTTAACAAAATGCCACTCATTAGTTGATTAATGTCTTTTGCATCCGCCATCCCCATATACCATCTGCATTGGTGAGAGTTATTCTTGCACATTCATTCTTTGTTTTACTTTCAACATAATGATAGAATTCTTTTGGGTTGTCTTCAGCTTGCATAGCCAGTTTCATTTTATAGTCATGCTTAGCTTTTCTTCTGTGCCACATAATTTTCATAACTGACATCGTCATACATACTGTATTCCTTCCACATCATCTTTTTCTTAATAAGAATGCACATCCATCTTATTCCTACTCAGTTTATTCTTTGAATTCTAAGAACTATTCTGACTCTAGGAACTTCCCACATCAGCACAGTGCGATCACTCATCAGCCATAGGCAGAACAGTTGCATCTTTTACAGAAACTCACTCTGACTTTAAAATAAGGTCTAATATTTATTGATTTAAGTTTCATTCTTTTCATGAAATTTTATGAAATTGATCTTGATTTTGAATTGAAATTGATGATGTTGATTTGCTGATGCATTTCATCATCGCTAGCAGCTGATCCACTGTAGCAACACCCCCACCATGTGTTTGATCTTATAGACTCCACCTCACACCAGATTGCTTCAAACTCACGTCTATATGGAAAACTGTTGCTGATATTGCAGTCATAGCTATCTTCCCAAATTGGACTCAAATCATCTGATATCATTAGAATAACATCCCTCTTCTCCAATTTTGCATATTGTTTCTAAAAATACTGCACCCCTTACACTCATTCCCAGTTAGTACAGCTGCCTCTGAGATCCGTATCTTACTAATGCAATGTCTCACTAAAACAACATAAAAATTTAAAGATGGCATGAATTGTGAAAGAACAAAATAGTGTGTTTAAAATTTTAGCAGAAAATAAATAAATGCTAGTAAACAGTTAGCTTGACAAAAACTTGGTCTTTTAATGGCATGAGGGGAAAGAAATTGTGCATTTCCAATAAAAAGAATCAAATTACTATACGTTATTGCTCTTGACATTGAGGTTAAGAAAAGCTGTACATTAGAGTACTACCAGTCTTTGCTGTCAAAACAAAGTTTAAAATAAACACTACAAGAGTAAATAAATTTTCGTTTACATTACTAGAAAGGCTGGAAATGCAACATAGTATATAATAAAATTAGTTGAAAACAGAAAAGGATAGCATTAAAGTGTTATTTTAATTTACATTGTTATTTAAAACTTGTTTGCTACTGAATATTTGGATTTAGTTAAGTGTCAAATTAAAGAAATATTGTATTGTACTATATTTTGGTATCAGGAGTTTGGAAAAATTATTAATTGGTATGAGACCTAACATAATGTCAGGGAAACTAGATTATGATGGGAAGAATGGTGAGAATCTGTGCAAAACAGTGACATTATCATGGAAACAGTTGTGTGTTTTTGTCCATTTGGGACATAATATACAATTGCAAGGATGTCAGCATAAGCAAGGCATTAAATAAGAATAAGTTCTGCAAGTTGTCCAACTGTGTCATATCATACTATAGAAGTGCGTATACATAAAAGCATGCAAATAACTTATTATTTCTGTACACGAATGTCAAGATTATCAAAGAGGCACAGGTTGTTGCCTTGGTGAACACCAGTGAGTATATCAGAGCCAGATATACTGGTGTCGGGTGTAAAAGGTACATGATTTTAAGAAGAAGAAGAGACAGGATAGGAGAGGAGGGATATGTGCTGCTAATGATATTGTATGATTTCAGTTTGATTAGGGTAGAAAGCTATGACTGCAATACTAGTAACAGTTTTCCTTGTTGCAATCAGTTTGAAGCATCTAGTGTGTTGGAGTCTAACAAAATCAAATATATAGTGGGGTGCTGTTACAGACCTAGTGAACTGATTGATAGTGACAACAAAATACACTATCAAATAAGTATGAGTAATCCTCCTGGGTGATTGTAATTATCTGAACACTGTAGTGTAATCTCATGAGAAGATTGAAACTGAATTTATTGAGCTGTTGTGAGACAACTTCCTCAAGCAGCATGTGACAGAAGGAACTTGTCTTCCAAGAGTTTTAGATTTGATTATAGTGTAAGAGGGAGTTTCATTTAAAGACATGACTCTTCTGCCTCCAGGTGGTGACATCGATCATGTTATACTGACTTGTGATGTGGCTAAGTTTATGGATGTTCCATTCATAAAATGTTAAAGTTACTCTTTGCTATGTGTGGAGCTACTAGGTGTGATACCTTAAAACAAATGACTTAACTAAAAAGTTGCTAATTTGGGCAGAAGAATTTTAAAAAAATCTCTAACATAGAAATATTCTTTAGTTCCAAGAATTAATAGAGCATCAAAAATCCACAAACAGGATATTCCATTATGTCCTATTATAGATGGGTGAGAATCCCCCAACCTTAAACGTGAAGTACCTGTGAAGTCTGGTAGCTATACACATGCTCCTCATTCTGGATTACCAGTGGTATTAACTTTTTTGTACATTCTTACTCTCACTTGCATCAGTGGTATCTGTAGACTAGGCGTGATACACACAAACACACACACACACAGAATCATATGTGAAGAATAGCTTACATTTAATTGAAAGGATGAAAGATTTAAATATGGAACCTTCAAAAGGCCTAGCCAGTTTAGATGTTGTCAGTCTGTTAACCAATGTCTCAAGAGATGACACAGTGGATCTTCAAAACATTTTCTTATTCAATTCTGGATTGGGATATCTACTCCCAATTTAAATATTGGGAGTAGATAGAAGAATTTGCCATGAGATTCACTTGTCATCAACTTTAGCAAACCTCTTTATAACACAACCAAGTTTTTAAACAACCAAAAACTTGGTTGTGTTATATTGGCGGCATATTCATTATTTGGCTGGGAACAACAGAAAACTTAATTTAAAGCTTATCTTGAACAGCTTACATCCAAGCATAAAATTCACTTTTGAATTAGAAGATTTCAGAAAATTACCATTCCTTAATATCCTTTCTTGAAATATCTGAGGAAGAAAAAAAAATATTGGTTTTCTGTATACTGAAAAGATAACCATGACTAGAAGATTCTTATGTGCTGCTTCACACTACCATCCATTACAAAAGATAGACATGATATATTATGGGATAGAGCTACAACATTTCCAGTAAGTCAGAAAAAAGGAATGAAGAACTGTGTTACCTCAGGCTACTGAAGCCTGAAGACTATTAACAGAATTCTTAATACATTCCCTTCAGATAAATAAGATTTCAAACATGCAGTTATATGTCAAGAATGTTACAAACAGAAATTGCAACCTTACTTCATAATTTCATTGTTAAAGTGGCTTATTTCCCAATATATGTTTTCAAGGTTCTTTCCACTCAAATCTGCACATTCTCCCACGAAGAATCCAGAAGTATGCAAAATTCATTGTTCTTGTGACATTTTCTGTGCAGGCCAAATGGGATAGTCTGAAGGGATACTTGTATCTGAACACGTAATGGATGTAGGGATTGGGGAGACATAGATCAGGATTAGCCTTCCTTCAGACCAATGGCAATTCATTGGTCTGAAGATAATCCTTGATGCTTGGGGCACAAACTTTAAACAGCCATTCTTTGAATAGGATGTAGGGATTGGGGAGACACAGATCAGGATTAGCCTTCCACACAGGTAGTTTGGTAAAAAAAAAAAAACAGTAATATCATATATCGATCATAACTGTTTTATAAGAAAATTTAAAGAGGCCTCCAAAATTATCTGTATCTCCACACAGTGTTACAAAATATAAGGTTTAATGCCACACAAGTTTGGTCTGCATTCATTAAAAATCTAAGGACTTTTGAACTGGGATATGACACGTGTTATTCCACAGAACACGATAGTAACAATTATCATTGTTCAAATGCTTGCACATTAGTTAATACAATCTGTGTTTTATTGTCACTCTTTATATGTATTGAAGTTTGTTTAACATTTGTTGTGCGTAATTAATTTTTACATTGTCTTGTATCCCTGGTGATATCAGTCCAGTGATTTAGGAAATTTGTTTGGTTATACAGAGGATGATCGGTTAACGAACATAATCCATTCAAAGACTGTTTGCTATTCGAATTGTTCATTAACCGATCATTGATTTACCATAGATTTTTATGGGAATTTGATTAATTTGTTCTGGAGACCCAAAATAAAAAATTATATAATTTCTTACTACATTTATTTATAATAACAATAATACATACATACATACATACACAGTCTTGCATTTTCATCAGTCGTCTTTGTTTTTTTTTCGTTTGTGGGGCGTTAAAGAATCTGTCCAATGTCAGTTGCTTTTCTCTCTTCTTCAGGATTTTTCGGAAGTGATTAATAGCATTGTCATTGTAGAGATCCCCAAGCCTATTGACCTCAATCCGGTTTGGGTGCCATTCTAAGCCCATTGTTCTGACATCCTCCCACTTCTTCAAAAGATCTTTAATAGCAGATGTTGGCATTGGTCCTCTTTTGTCTTCCTCTTTTTCAGAAGAAAACACATCTCGCTGAGTTTCTTGGTGTTCTTCATTCAAGAGTTCTTGGAGTTCTTCTGTCGTTAGATCATTTTCATGTTCCATTATGAGCTCTTCAATGTCATCTTCATTCACCTCCAATTCCAGATCTCTAGCAGTTGTCGCAATTTCATCCATAATTTCAGGGACATCGTCTCCGTCTCCCTGAATGCAGGATGGACACAGCTTTTGCCAAGCAGAATTGAACTGTTGTTGAGTGACTTCTAACCACGCCTTTTGAATGAGCCGGATAGCTTCAAGAATATCAAAATTTTCTTTCCAAAACGTTTTTGATGTCATCGTTGAGAAGAACTGGCATGTTTCAAAACATCGACGAAACAGCGTGTGAGTGTACAATTTCTTGAAACCCGCAATAACCTCCTGATCGATTGGTTGAATCAATGAAGTGGTATTTGGAGACAGAAACTGAACTGTCAGCCAGGGAAAGTCTTCCAGCAAATTATCTTCAAGGTCTTTTGGGTGTCCTGGTGCATTGTCCAATAGCAACAGTGCTTTCAATGGCAATTCATTGGTCTGAAGATAATCCTTGATGCTCGGGGCACAAACTTTAAACAGCCATTCTTTGAAAAGAACCTACGTGACCCATACCCTTCCATTCGATCTCCACATCACTGGCAGTCTTTCTTTAATTATGGAATTTTTGTTGAATGCTCTAGGGCTCTCAGAGTGATAGGCAAGAAGCATTTTAAGCTTCATATCACCACTAGCGTTAGCTCCCAAAAGTAACGTCAATCGGTCTTTCATGGTTTTATGCCCAGGAATATTTTTCTCATCTTTCGTGATGTAGGTACGGTTCAGCATTCACTTCCAAAATAAACCAGTTTCATCACAATTGAAAATTTGTTGTGGACACTATCCTTCTTTTTTAATTAATTCTTGAAATTTGAGACAGAACTTCTCAGCTTCTTCTTTATCTGCACTAGCAGACTCACCATGCATTACCACATGTTTAATGCCAGATCTCCTTCTAAACTTTGCAAACCGTCCAGTGGTAGCCTTGAATTCTATCTCCTCATGTGATGAATGTGGAGTTTGTTTCTTCAGTTCTTCAAAAATTTCTCTAGTTCTCTTATATTCTTTTCTTGAATGATAGTCATACTAGTTACATCTCTTCTCATTTCCCTTTCTTTTATCCAAACTAAAAGCAATCTCTCCATTTTTTCATGGATGGCACATCTTTGTTTCTCAAATGTGATTTTCGTTACTCCTTTAGCTGCTTGAGTCCTCTTGATTATATCTTTTTTTAGCTAAGATTGTGCCTGCTGTAGACCTCTTCAAGCCATTCTTGACACTTCACTGTTTTTAGGCCACATAATATTATGAGTTTTTTTTTTTTTTTTTGAATAAAAAGTTCAGAAAAGCACTTACAAAAATTCAGAGAACAGAAATCAACTAGCGCACAAAAAAGTTATGTATACAACTGTCAAAGTCTCGTTCCAGAAACCTCGTTCATAGATGGCAATAAAATACAGTTCTACAAATCTTACACACAGCGTTGCTTCTTCTTGTGTTTGTTCTGCGAGGTGTTTATTATCCGAACATAAAAATCTTTCCTGAAAGTGTTCGTTGTCCAATTTGTTCACAGTCCGAACTGTTCGTTAACCGATTACTAATAAGTCTGTTTGTTTGGAAACGTGTTGTCTGTACCAGAAATTAAAAGGTTATATTCTTCTTGTAGTCCTTTACCCAAGCACAAGTTGACAACTGATTTACTTGTAAATGGAGGATCATCAAATTGGTATAGTAATCCTACACGTACTTGCAGGTGTGTATATTACTGAGCATTATAGGAAGCATTTTACGCAATATTTTGCTTACACTTGAGTAAATGATTAAAACAAGCATAAAAGCAAAGTAGGTAAATGAATTTATCTTTTTTTTTATCTGTTATGTTATTTATGACAAGCCATTATGATTATTATTGCTAATGTATAATCAACACATAATTTGAATATGCAAATTACAAGGATATTATTATTATATGGGCATCTCTATGTAGTCCGAATTGCATATTCATTGCAGGAGACCCAATCTATCCGCACAATGTATCATACCTATCCTTAAACCCATTAACAGACAAAGCACAACTGACTCTGGCAACCCATTTCACTCATTCACAACTCGCCAAGCAAAAAATCTAGCCACACCTTTATTCTACTTCCACAGATGATCCCTTGTTCTGTTCCCTCTAACCAAGTGCTGAAACGTTTTCCTAGCATCTATCCTATAAAACCCTTTAAGCAATTTAAATGTTTTTATCGTATTCCCCCCCTCTTTTTCTTGTATCAACTAATTTCTGATCCACACACCTTCATTCTATTCTCATAGGGAACATTCCACAGGCCACTCACCATCTTGGTCACTCGCCTCTGAATCCTCTCCGCCACCTCCTCATCACCAAAAAACCCAGATGATCAGACTTGAGACATCCAGGTGTGGGCGTATCAAGTCCTTATAAAGAGGAATGACAACTTCCTTATCTCTACTTGTTAATTTGTTCTTCAATACCCAGGTAATCTTATGGGCTACCTTAGTAATATATCCTCTAAACTTCAACTCTCTGTCTTATTTTTAGAGGTACCTGTGGCATAGTATAATTATTAAAGGAACACGTAATTATTAATGGAATCGAAATGGTTGTCTCTCTCTCTCTCTCTCTCTCTCTCGAAGATCTGGAAGACTTTTGTTTTATGTAATCATTAAAAAAAACACTTATCTTAAATATTAATTAATTATTATTTTCTATCCTTTCCTAGCACTCGACAACTATGTATTTTAATAGGTGATGCACCGAATGATCATTACTTGTATTCCATTCCTATAACTGTTTGTAACACTGAAGATGTACTATTAGTTTTATTATGAAATATCTGTACCTTATTAATTAAAAGTTATTACTGTGGTCTTACGTGTTCCTTTAATAACTCTCTGTCTACTACCACCCCTAAATCTCTAGCTTCATCTATTTCCTGGAGTAGTATTGCCATAAATGTGATACATGGTGTGTAATCTGTTTATCCCAAAATGCATAACTTTACATTTCTCAATATTAAACTGACACCATTAACTTTTGTCCATCCTGACAGCCAATTTAAATCATCCTGCAAGCTTTCCACATTGACTTGATTAACTCTAAATTCTTGTCATCAGCAAACAACTGAATATTTCCTTTCAGGTTATTTCCGATATCACTTATGTACAAATTAAACAGCAATGGTCCCAGCACTGAACCTTACAGCACACCACTAGTCACTTGTTTATGCCTCGATTCTGCCCCTCCACATACCACTGATATCTGTCCACTAGCCACCCTCTTATCCATTAACCAGTGTCATCGCCCTTTGTTCTAATTTGCATAACAGAGTTGCATGTGGTATTCTGTGAAATGCCTTTGCAAAATCCAGTAAAATCATCATGTAGCCATTTTCCTTTATCCAACTCAGATGTTACTCTATTATAAAAATTTAGTAAATTACTAAGGCGTGACCAACCCTTCACAAAGCCATGTTGACCCTCATACAGTATCATATTTTTATCTACCCATTCTTGAATTCTCTTTTTTACCAATTTTTCTATTACTTTTACCACCACTTCTGAGATACTGATTGACTATAATTTGCTACTGCAGTCTTAGAATCTCCCTTATGTGAAGGAATTATTTTGTTCCCTTTCCACTCCCTAGGAACTCTACCAGAGCTAAGACTTAAAGAGCTTAGTCAAAGGCATTGCCAGTTCCCTTGCACATTTTTGCAAAACCCTAGCTGTATCCCATGTAATCCCACCAGGCTGGTTGGCCTAGTGGTTAGCGTATCTGCTCTCCAGCCAAAAGGCTGTGGGTTTGAATCCCACCATGAGCATGGATGTTTGTGATTTTCTGTGAAAATACTAGTGGTCATGGTAGGCAGTAGATGACGCTGGTGTAAATGATGACGAAGACGGAGAGATGTAGAGTAGTTGCCATCCCTTGATGAGTCTTAGGACTCCCTGGAGGTGTTGTGTAATAATAATAATAATCCCATAGCTGTATTTACATTGAGATTCTGCAATATCCTAAGAACCTCAAATTCATCCACCTCTGTTCTTACATAGTGTCTATCACATAGGTTAAAGCAGTAACCTCACTAGGATGTATACTCTTGGAAAGTGGTCACTCAGTAACTCAACTATTTTATCCACTTCTGTGTCCTCATGACTATCATCACTTATTAAGGTTAATCTTCCAAAGTCATTCTTCCTCTTACTTGCCATGTAACAAAAGAACTCTTTGGGATTTCCTTTGGCCTTCATCTGATTTTGCTATAGAGTGTTTGATGTAGTCTGATTTTGCCTTCCTTGCCATGCTGGTCATCTTTCTTGTCTGAGCCTTGTACTGTTCGTGAGTTTGATTGTCACCTTTCTCTTTATATAACCTGCACAGCAATATTTGGTTCATTGCTAAACAAAAAATGAATTATTTCTGTGATTTCAAACTAAATTTTGAAGATATTGAACAGCTGCCACAGAATATTAAAAAATGAACTTCAGTTATTTATATCTTATGTACTAATTACTGTTTTGAGTAATATAGTCCTGAAAAGAAGTATCATTTGTTTATTATGTAATAGTATTGATGAGTTGTAAATTTCTCATTGTCAAAATTGTTAATTTATAAATCTCAGAAAAATTATGAAACATCTCTGATATCTTCCTACAGCATATAAATATGTTAATTCCTACATTCTATGATGACTTGGAGTTCCTAGATACTGATTCAATGCCTTTGCCTCCACTTGATGATGAGGATGAGGAGGAATCTCATGCTCAGTGTTGTGCATCAGATGGACGAACAACAGCAGAATCAATTGTGCCTGACCCTCCAAGGTAGGTAATTGTGTTACAGAAGAGGTTGTGAAGTTTTATAATATATTTATATATACCATTGATAAAGTAGAAATTAAGAAGTGGAAAAATAACAAGTTTAAATATCTTAAACTACAATGTAGATTGTAATCCATAAGCATTACTGAATAAAATATGCTGTCCATTCCATTGAGGGGGGGGGCAAAATCAAAGGAGCACTAATTGATTCTTCTCTCGGTACTGTGAGCAGGACAGTGGTTAGATAAGCCTGGATTCCTATTTTGAAGAAAACATGATGCTAATGTTCAGATTGGGTGATAAAAACTATCTGTCTCCTAAATAAAACTTCGCTACGTATGTGCCAATGGTGATTAATTGCTGTTAAAATATGAGTGATGCTGAAATGTAACTGTTTGTATGTTAGAAGTGGAGAGAAGAAAGCTTGGTTAAGCTTCGAGATTAAAGGACATTTATACTAGAAAGACTGGAAGTTATTGTCAATTTTAGAAATAATATCTGTTTTGAGGATGTGATCAATGGATAAGGATAGTCAAAGAGGGATCTGTATTAATGAACATCAACAGGACTGCATTTTTGTTGTATTGAAAGTCACTAATTTGTTCTTCTCTTGTCTCTCTCTACCCCCCCCCCCCCCTCTCTCCTCATTAAAAGTGACAGGAAAATCAGTGGTGGCTCATAAGAATTTTTAGTGATGGGCTGCAATGCTACCAGCCCACACTGCACGTAAATCATGCGTTATCCCCACTATGTAGTGGTTTGGTGCAGTCTGCATTGAATGCAGCTCCAGCATTGACTGATACTAGCCCTAGCCTGCACAGCACATTGACTATTGCAAAATACAACTATTGCTACAAGATGAATTACATAAAATACTATCGAGTGGTATTGTATTACGAACAAGAAAATAGTGGTTTTTAGATAAATGTATAAAAATTTAAGAACAGTGATAATAAAACAGGAACTTTCATTTTATACTGGAGAGGTTGCTGCCCTTATGGACAAGTTGCCACTGATGGAAATTAATATTTTAAAGTAATGGCATGCTCTTGAAGTTTTGATTGTTCACTTATCTTATAAGTTGCATTAGGATGCACTTGACAAATAAAAAGAAGATACAAAATGGAACTAGACTTCAATAAGATGTCAAGTCCTCCCCCTCTTCATTGTTTACCTTTCTTTCTTTTCTCTATATCACTAGTATTCCTAAGAGAACAGGATAGGTAAAAGAACATCAGTCTTGACTTCCAGGCAGTAGAAAAAGATGAGGCTGGTCTTCCAACTGCAAAACAGCAGAAAAACAAAGTTGTTCTTTGCTCTGAAGGGCTTGTTTATTAGAATCACTCGGATCCCCTGGAGACATCCAAGAGCTGTAATTAGTTTGTCCAAACTTTTCTTTTGCATTTCTTTTGGTGACATAAGTAAGCAGCTTGTAAATTTCAATCAGCAGACTTTATGGAGATATACTATAGGTTACAAACTATGAAGAAGTCGCCTGTTGATGATTTTTTTTATATATTCTCTTTTAACGTGTTGAAATGAAAACAGTGTTGCAGTGGTAAAGATTTGCCTCTGTTTGAAAATTCTATATATATATATATATATATATATATATATATATATACTATCATGCAGGAAGTTGTCACTCTTTCATGGACCAATGTGTGAGAGAGAGAGGTAATACAAAATGAGAGGTAGAGTTGACTTATCAGTGTAGTGAAGTTTTAGGGACAAAAGAAATATATATATATCTATTTTTTTATAACAAAAGGTTTTTGGTGAATTTCCTTTCATATTGATGATATATAGCTTTGGCCAGCACTTACTATTAGCTGACGTGTTCACTGTATAAGGGGTATTTTCTAGTGTAAGTTTACTGTTATTTTATAGCACTGGTTTTAAACAGGATTTAGAGGAACACAATCAGGACTGAACTTAAAACATTTATCTTAAAAGATGAATCATTTGTCTTGAGATGAAATAAATCTTAAAAGATTTATTTCATCTCTAGTTACAAATAGCATGGAGTGTGTTGGCATTTTGGTATAGTAAAAGGTGATTTGTCTAGCTTATTCCATGCTAGACTAATACTATACAAAGAAGTCAACTTTAGTCATGAACAAGATGGAAACAAGGTCAGATACAATACATGCAGGAAGGTTAGCAAAATGAATACTACCATTGAAATAGTTTATCTACTACACTGTCAATCATATGTGAATAATTTTATACATGTATAAAATTAAAGCCTAAAAGATTCAGGGGTGCTTAAGGGTCACAGCTGTATAACTGGGAGGAGACCTTCACATAGACTTTTAAAAAATGCAGAGAATCAACCAGGGCTTCTGACCTAATCTCCGGTCCTAACCTTCTTGTGGTGCACCCTGTTAGATATCTATCCAGATACTGAACGAACAAGAATGGGATGGCAATTTGGGATTTAGCCAACCAAATTGTGGTCTTATTGGCTTAAACCTCAATATAAAATGATGGTACAACATGACAGAATTTCATGCTGGCTGGGGTGTCACTGTTAACCCCTCCCAGTTGTTTTCATCAGAGGAACCAGGGCAAACAGTGTACAGTCAGCTACTGGAACACATGCCAACTTAACCATCAGCAGAGCTTAACATTGGTACTATCAATGGAAAAGAAATGGAACTAACAGAATTGGATAAGTACCAGATCAACATAATAGACTTGACTGAAACATAGAAGACAAAAATAGGTGAGATCTTTCTAAGTGACAAATATAAAATGTTATATTCAGGCTATAACAATCAGGAAAAATAGGAAGTAGCAGGCAATATCAAGAAGAATGATGTGAGCAGATATCAGAATGGAGAACTGGATAATGATCCCACAGAAGGTTCTATGAAGGAAGAAATGGAAAAAAATTTTAAGCATTAGTGAAGGCAGGTGGCACAATGAAAAAAGGAAAAGTTGATCTTTATTGGAGACCTAAACAGCAGAGTAGAAAATGATTACCAGAAATATAGAGAGGTTTTTGGAAAATTTGGAAAAAAAAAACTCAAAGCTAATAATAATAGTAAATGCCTAATGGATTTCTGTTCAGGACATGGAATAGATGTTACCAACAGCATGTTCCAGCATAAAAATGTGTACAAATTTACATAGAGAGAAGATGCAAGAAATAAGTAAAGTCTTATTGACTATGTTATAGTTGATAGCAATTTTTTTCTTCCTAGTTCAGGACACGAGAGTATATATAGGATTTGAAATAGAAAGTAAGCACTATCTAGTTTTGAGTATAAAATTGAATTTCATTTTGAAAAGAAAAGTGTATAAGAAAGTTTTGAAATGAATCAAAGTTGAGCAGCTTTCATAGGTGAACTGTAGACTCAAATACACAAATATCATTCAAGAAGAAATGAAAGAGTTAGAAAACAAGAATCAAGCCTTGGAGATTTGTTGGCAAACCCTGAAAGAAACATTGATTGATTCAGCCAGAGAGGCATGTTGTTAGGTTGTCTGTAAGGATAGAAAAATCAGAACTCTGTGGTAGGCTCTGGAAGTTAAAGAGGCATTAAAGAAAAGAAGAAATTGTATGGAAAGTTTCTGGCTAGTAAGCCAGCTTGTGCTCTTAGAGAATACAGAGAAAAATGTAAGAAAGCAAAGCACTGTGTAAAACTTGCTAAACAAAAGTCATGAGAAGACTTTAGTAAGAACATGGAAAATAAATATCAGGATGATGGCAAAATATTCTGGAGGCTATTGAAAAAGCTTAGAAATGGAGGAAAAAGTACTGTAAAAGGAATCAGAGATGATAAAGATGACACGAAAAGTGAAGATAAAAATATTCTAGAGGTTTGGAGTAATTACTTTGAAAGACTGCTAAATGAAACAAGCAGTCTCAACACAGTGGTAGAAAACTTCCAACAGGAATGCAGTCAGGAATATATATCCATATTTGAAGTAGATATCGCTACCGTTCAATATTCAATACGCTACAGTTATATTATGTCAATGGGGCATTATATCAAGCAATTCTTAGTCTTTATTTGAGTTGTAAGCCAGCAGTTAGAATTGAAGGAAGTACCGGAAGATGATTTAATGTTAAATCTGGTGTGAGACAAGGATGTACATTATCCCCTCTGTTATTCATTATCTATATGGATCACATTATGAAGGAAAGTGGTATTAAACATGATATCAGAATTGGAGATGTTAATGTCAGCTCTTTGCTTTATGCGGATGATGTTATACTTCTAAATAAATCCGCTACAAGTTTGCAAGATTCCCTGACTAAATTGAATAACTGTTGTAATAGATATGGTATGAAGGTCAGCATTAAAAAGACAAAGACAATGAAAATAGGCAGAATCATTGAAAATGTCAACTGTGTTGTGAATGGAGAACCTGTGGAACAAGTAAAACATTTTAGCTACTTAGGCTCAATTTTTACTGAAGATGGTAAATTAAATATAGAAATAGACAACAGAATCAGCAAGCTGGTATGGTGGGAAGTCAAATGAATAAATTCATATGGAATAAGAGAGAAATTAGTCGGAACACTAAATTAGCTGTATACAAGACAGTGTTCAAATCAGTTTTAACTTATGAATCTGAGAGCTGGGTCAGAAGTAAAACACTTCACCAAAGACTAGAGACCGCAGATACGAGAGTCCTGAGAAAGATTAGAGGTGTGAACAGATGGCATCAATGACAATATCATATTAAAAACGAGGATATTAGGAAAGAACTTGACATTGTCAGCATCCAGGAATGCGTTAGCAGAGCTAATCTCAGGTGGTATGGTCACTTAAACAGAATGGGCGAGGAAAGATTAGCAAAGCAAGTGTTCTCTGCCAGGTTGGCAGGAAAACGACCCAGAGGAAGACCAAGATATAGGTGGATTGATACGGTACAGAGTGCCTTAGACGACAGAAATATAAGATCTGATAATGTTGGAGTCTTGACAAGTAACAGACTGATTTGGAAGAAAATTGTAGATAGGAAGTTAGTAATGATGTAAATTTTTCATGTAGTACTATCATATCCTGTACACTCCTTGAGGGTACATGTCAGGAATTTGATGATGATTATGATATTTGAAGTAGAAAAAGGCATCGCAAACCTGAAATGTAGAAAGTCGGCCGGAATAGATGAAATTCGACCAGAAATGCTCAAATATGAAGGTATAAAAGTTTTATAGTGGCTGCATTTCATAATTCAGGAAGCTTGGTCAGAGGGTCGAATTCTAGATGATTGGTGCAGATGTCTCGTAGTATCCATCTATAAAAAGATGGATACTATAAAAACGGAAATATAACTGAATGTGGGAATTACAGACGTATTTCCCTACTGTATGTTCCTGGTAAGATGCAAATATACTTGAAAAACAGCTAAGAACAATTGTGGAAGGGAAGCTTGGTGTGAAAAAAAAGCTGAATTCAGGCCAAATAGAGGTGTCAGGATCAGATTTTCACTGTAAGACAAATAGTTAAAATCTTGCAAATATAACAAGGATTTGTATTTAAGTTTTGTTGACCTGGTAAAGGCATATGACAAGGTGCCAAGTGGAAAGCCCTTCAAAATGCTACAGTTATGTGGTGTAAATGGGACATTATATTAAGCGGTATATAGTCTCTATTCAAGCTATAAGTCAGTTAAAATTGGTGTGCGATAAGGGTACATATTATCTTCACTGTTATCCATTACCCGTATGGATTACATTATGAAGCAAAGTGGTATTAAATCTGATAATTAAAATTGGTATGTTAATTTCAGCTCTTTACTTTATGCAGATGATGTTATATTTTTGAATAAATCCATCACAAGTCTGCATTGAATTTGGTATGAAACTCGGCAATAAATTGACAAAGAAAATGAAAATATACAGAAACACCGAAAACCTCAGAAACTGTATCCTGAATGATGAACCTATAGAACAAGTAAAACCTTTCAGCCATGTAGACACAATTTTTAGTAAAGATGGTAAATTAAATATGAACATAGACAACAGAATTAGTAAAGTTAGTATGGTAATAAGTCATGTGAATAAATTTATATGAAATAAGAAAGAAATTAGTCAAAACACTAAATTAGCTGTATACAAGTCAGTGTTCAAACCAATTTTAACTTATGGATCTGAGAGCTGGGTTAGGAATAAAACACTTGATCATAGACTTGAGAACTCTGATGTCAGAATTCTGAGAAAGATTATTAGAGTCAACAGATGGCATCATAAAAAATGAGGATATTAGGAAAGACCTTGCCATTGCTAGCATTCAGGAATGTGTTAGTAGAACTAATCTAAGCGACTATGGTCACAAATTGAATGGAAGAGGAAAGATTAGCTAAACAACTGTTTTTTGTCAGGTTGCAGGAAAAAAGACCAGAGGAAGACCAAGATGTAGATAGATTGATACAGTGGAAAGCGCCTTTAACACGTTCATTGTCGGTCACGTGATATCGCGTGATGAGAGTTCTCACTGTGCGGCCGATCATGCGTTATTGCGTGGCCGTCACTATCAAGTAAAAAAAATTTGGCCACCACACGAAATTCCAATTTTCAGCTTGGCAATGAGCAATGAACGTGTTAAAGACAGAAATATAATATCTGATAATGTTGGAGTCTTGACAGATAATAGATTAATTTGTAGGAAAATTATTGATCTAAAGTTAGTAATGGTGTAACTTTTTCATGCAGTACTGTCATAATTATCCTGTTTACCTCCTCAGGGTACATATCAGGAATTTGATGAAGAAGATTCAGTCATCATGGTCAACTTTTAATCTTACTTTGTTATTGATTAATGTACTGCCCAAAAGATATCCTTGATCTTATTAAGCCATAGTCAGATTTTTTTTCATAGAAAGGAAAAAAATAAGAACATTTAGATGGGACTGGAATGGATTCCCTCCTTTCCCAATTTCTGTTTGGAATTTTTAGAAAAACCAATTACTCAACATAGCTACATGCTGAGACAAACCTATAATGGTTATTCTATGTAAATAATACCTCTGTAGATGCATTAGATACATTTTTATTGTATTTAATTAAGCAACAGCCCAAAATTTACTTTGCTCTACATGAAAAAATAAACAATAGTTTTCCTCTCCTAGACACTAGTCACTACGAAATAGTTCCTTCTCCTTTTCTGTTTATAGGAAACACATACACGCACCAGAGGACTCTTTCATAGGTGGTCACACCATCATTAATCCTAATAGTATGGCATCATCAGCATATGCAACATATATGCACACACTCAGTCAGGGCTCCTTGTTCAAATAACACAGCTCTTGTCTCGAACTCAGGTATCTTTGCAAAACTTTTTCAGCCAAAAAAATGCTGCAAGTGTATCTGTGAGCAGTACATTAATCAGTAACAAAGCAGTATCAAAACTATCAATACCTTTTCAAAACCCCAATAAAATAATAGACAAAATGTTACATCCTCTGCCATCCCTACCAACTCAAGATCACAGCCCATCCTCCTGTGTCTGGGATACATCTAAAAAGATACCTAAAGTTCCTCATAAATATAATCTTCATGCCACTTTTATGCTACATGCACAACTAACAACTTCCTCAATGCTCCTGAGGATAAGTTTCATCCACTTCTTCCTAAAGTTTATAAAGTTTCCTATGCTTGCATCTCAGCCTGCTTTGAACAGACCAGACCAGACCAGACCATATAAACTATATTTGCTTTCATCATTATGGCAAGTCAGGACCAGAAAACCATGCTTTGGATTCCCTAATACATAATTAAATGGAAGCTGAATACTGTGCTGCATAGACATTGCTACAATTCTGAGAAACTATTTTATGAATCCAAGGAGCATCGTGACATGTTCCCCTAACCTCAGTAAGTATGCCTGCATTAAAACATTCAGTTTTAAGATTATATCTAATCTAACGTCTGGGTTAGCTGAGTGCTTTGTAACAAGTTATTTATGCCGTGAAGAAACTGGTTTGAATTCCAGTGAAATATCCATCCATAATTTCTTTAGACATTAGCAGATATTGTTATGTCTGCTACACTTCTTTATTTTATGTACTTTATTGTGTTCTCTTACTTATATCACATATCTTATATTATCACTGTGTAGTGTTATCACTTTAATTATATACTTCTATGGTCTATATACATGCAAATATCAGAACATTGTACTCTCTCAGCTACAGTAAAATCTATCCACACAATTGGCCATTTTCTTAGAATGATTAAGTATATTAAATAATTAACAAAGGGTAAACTTCTGAATAGAGTCCGATCCTCAACAATAACGGTCTGAAGTCACCTCCTAATCAGGTTCTGGCAATATTTATTTGATCAAGCTTGCCCCAGCCAGATCCCTAGGTTAGAAATTCCTCTTAACCAAGGAGTAACCTTCAGAAAATATACTAAGCTAATCAATCTATTAATTATGATTTATCTCAATTCTATCTATCTCTCTTAAAATACTTTAGTTTGCAGTCGTGGTCTCTGTCATATAATTCCTTCCCGCTCAGATTCGAATATTAGCAAGCAGTGCATTGGATTCGATTCAAGGCACAAAACAGGTTAAGATATTCAAGATACATTTATTACATTTCTAAGATTACACATTTACAAGAATATACTCAATTGGAATAGAGGTATCCTAAGTTATAAAGTTAAACATAGCAACTGTAATTCACACAACATATCAAATCATGGGTTAATTTCACAGCACTAAATTTTGTTAACATCTTCTAAATATCCTAACTAGTCTACACATACTCTCAAAACAATCACATTGGTAACTTTATAGAATTGCAGTTTGAATTGTTGTGAATACAACAATTCAATCTGCAATTCATTCATAAAAATACTTGAGAAATAGCCTTTAGATTTAAGACACTGCTATCTAATATTCACTATAGTCCTTCTTCCTACAAGTATAGAGTTCTAAAACATAACATCTCTTTTCTTCTATATCACAATATTCCTTTCTTTCTTAACAAAAGGATTATAAAAGGTTTTACATTACCATATTTCTAGAAACTCATTCAGTCTATCAATTTTTCTTACTTCATCCCACGGAATGTTTAATTTTCTCCTAGACGATTGACTCACAGGCTAGACTTGGACTTCATTGTTCTGCCTTTCCTTCCCATTGTGGACTAGAAAACTAGAAACAGCATGTCTCGAATCGGCCCACGTGGAAGTATATAGCACTCAGCTCCTTCAAGCTTACTCGGAAGGCTACTGATTCTCTCCTTGTCAATTCCTTCCATACGGCATCGCAAACTGATGGCAGTGAATAGCTACACGCTATCGATAAGATCTCGAACTCACTCCGACTCCACAAGAAAATCCCTAGCAGACTAAAGACCTCAAGAAGAAAAACCCTCTCGCAAGGGGGGGCAAACCCCTTTTATACCCTCTTTTGCGCATGTGTCATATATTCTATTCACTTTTTCCTGGAGAACTTGCCATAGGCTATACAATTCACCCAAAGTTTTCGTTGGTGGACTTTGAACTTCTGTTACTATGCCCTAACATATATCTTATAAAGAATACTTCTTCCATTATAATTTCTTACAAACAAATGACATTGTTTACATTTAAGTAATATTACATAAAATAGTACTAGCATATGATTCATTAAACAATTTGTAACTTTACCTATGTACAAGCATTTTCGTTGTTGTTTAGCGAAAACTTGTTGAATCCTGAATAAATTATTTCTTTAAGGAAATCTTTTCATTCAAGATCCAACAATACCATATGGTCATTTTAGCTCAGTGATTCACCACACAAAGTTTCAACTTTGAAGACCAGTCATTCCAGACACAATCCATCCATCTCATTGAGGGTCTACCACTTCCCACACCAATGTAAAAATCTCACATAATCATTTTACTTATTATGTTTTTTTTTTTTTTTCAGTATTATGTATACTGAGTGTAGATTTCATTAATGTGGAATTAATGAGCAATACATTTTTGTTATATGATAAAGTAATCTAAAAATATATGTGTTCACGTTTATTAAATGCATTGTATGTGCTTTGTATTACTGGGACCGTCATGTGGTAATGCGACAGTATAATAAAGGAGACTTAAAACATAGTTATAAGTAGTAAACTTGCTTACCGTGAAGACCATATAAACTATGGGAGGTGAATATGAACCATATGGGAGATGAATGAAATTCATCTCCCATATGATCCTTTAATGACTAATGACCAAGAGATCAAAAGATGACATGATATATTTGAAAAGATACTACTAGTACACTAGTTTCGTTGAATTGAGCAACATCTTCAGGTATCACAGAAGTATATAAAGAATTACAAAGACTTAAAATTGTAATAACAGAACAAGTACAAAAAGACAGTAGTGTGTTTGAAAACAAAATGCGAGCTTGAGTTCCAAACAAACGTATACTACACGCTGTCGCGAGTGCGCCAGTACTGAACAGAGGCGACGTGTGCATCAGAGAGATTGAAACTCAGGCTGTTGTTGATATGAGAGGAATCTAGAGAAATTACCCTAGATTCAACAATCTTTCTCTCGAGTTCATCATAGCACACATGGATGTTAGAAGTTTGAGTCCAGTTCACAATGTGTTGGCGGACTTCGTCTGAGTTAGCTGAAAAGAGAACGTGGCTAGAGAGAGCGCTAGCTCTAGTCCTGTTATAGGAGATATCTCTATGGTGTTCTTCCAAATGTAGAAGGATGGATTTAGCAATGTGGCCATAGTATGGCTTTCCACAGTCACATAAAATCTTGTACACTCTGGAAACTGAGTTGGAAGATATTTCTGTTTAGGTTTGCTGAGTATTGAACGACGTATTCCTCTCATATCAACAACAGCCTGAGTTTCAATCTCTCTGACGCACACGTTGCCTCTGTTCAGTACTGGCGCACTTGCGACAGTGCGTAATATACGTTTGTTTGGAACTCAAGCTCGCATTTTGTTTTCAAACACGCTACTGACTTTTTGTACTTGTTCTGTTATTATAATTTTAAGTCTCTGTAATTCTTTATATGCTTCTTTGATTGTGATACCTGAAGATGTTGATTAATTCAACGAAACTAGTGTACTAGTAGCATCTTTTCAAATATATCATGTCATCTTTTTATCTCTCGGTATCAGTCATTAAAGCTTTTTCATAATATTCCAACCGAGTAAAAATGAATTCTGAAAAAAAAAAATATTTATATATATAATTGATAAAAATAGAACAAAAAATATATTCTTAGCCAACCCACACACTACAAAATGTACAATAAGTTTGCAGATAACCTTTTGTGAGTGAGAGCAACATAAAAAAAAATTACTATTAAGATTGAAGAAGTGGTACAAGTGATAATATAATGCAATAGTGTTGCAACACAAGTATTATAGCAATACAGTGAATATAGTAAAAGTAATATTGTTGGAAGTTATTTCACTTGGCTATACTATAAATTAAAGATACCAAGAAATTATATACTTGGTTTAATCCTTGGTCCAACGAAGTTTGCACCTAAAGTATGACTTCACATCACTTGCCTTAGTATCCCATAATGCAAAGCATATCTCTTTGCAGATATGTATAATGCTATGCATTATGGGAAGGGTCACTGCCCAGACAGGTTTCGACCTTTATTGAAGTCTCTTCAGTGAGAGCCAGACCCAGAGGTGATACTAAGGTTGAAGTAATGCAGAAGTCATATTTTCATATACGAGTTGTCAAATAGTATAGCCAGGTGAAAAAACTTCCAGCAACTTTCTCTAATCCAGAGTGATTTAATAATAAGGTGTGACACCTTTTGGCAACTCATATATGAAAATATGACTTCTGCATTACTTCAACCTTAGTCTAAGGCAAGTGATATGGAGTCATACCACCCTTACCAAAAGAGCACTCCTGGAAGACCTTGTAAAGAGAAAGTGTAAGATGTCAGGACCCATATTAAGAGGAGCATCAGGGAAAATGTCTCTAGAAATACTGGAAGGAAAATTAGCAGGGAGAAGATCTCCTGGTAGATCAAGAACTTCTTGTGTTTTTGACTTTGTGTTCATCCGGTTTGAACCCATCAAATGTGTGTAAAGATGTTTACATGTATAACACACCAGAGAAGAATAGAGATCTGCAAATTGTCCAGTTGTGTCATGTAGACTGCAGACAAGAGTATACAAAAGAGCATGTAGGTAGATTATTATGTCTGTACACGAATCCTAGGAGCATCATAAACAAAGGGGTAGAGTTTGTTACCTTAGTCAATATGTTGGGCCTCAGATTGTAGGTAGTAGTGAGACCTGGCTATCAGAATCAGCCATACTAATTGGTATCGAGTGTCAAGGGTACATTGTTTTTAGTAATGATAGAGAGGAGGGGGTGTGCTGCTAATGATATCAAATGTATTGAATCCAGTTAAAGTTGAGACCTATGATTGTAGTACTACTACTAACAGTATTTCATGTGGCAGTGAGTTTGAAGCCATCTGATGTGAGGTGGAATCTGACAAGATTAATTACATAGTGGGTTGTTGCTAGTGATGAAGAAATGCATCACCAAATAGAAAAGATGAGTGCAAAAAGAGTAATCATAATGGGAGACTAATTATCCAAATATTGATTGGGTAGCAGTAGAATCTCATGAGAAGAATGAAAATGTATTTATTAGTTGCAGAAGAAATCTGAATGATTTGAATAGTGAGTTTGAAGCTGGAATTGTGGGCATGGGAAAATGGATGCGAGTTCAATGTCAGTAAATGTAAAGTCATTCACTTCAGCATGATTAGATATCCAATGTCATATTATATTGGTGGATTATACTGGAAGAAACTGATGAGGCTAGGGATCTTGGAGTATTAGCAGAGAGGAGGTCGAAGTTCGGGGGCAGAGGGGACATGTAGCAAAGATTGCAAATACAACTCAAAAGATAATTGCAATGCTGAAACGAATGTTCACATGTAAAGATAAGAATGTTGTTTTGCCTCTTTACAAGGCCTTGATATGACCTCACTTGAACTATTGTGTGCAAGTGTGGACTCCTTGTTTCTT